>NW_020954567.1:6378868-6510226 GCF_900497805.2 Vombatus ursinus | reverse complement strand
GATAGATAGATAGATAGATAGATAGATAGATAGATAGATAGATAGATAGATAGATATAAACAACCAGAGAGGGACAGATATAGATAGATGTATCTATGTATTTACAGAGCTGAAAGTGCACACAGATGATCTTTAGTTCAACCCTCTCGTTTTATTAAAATTCAGGGAAAGTTAGAGATTTTTCCCAAGTTCACACAGGTAGCAAGTGATGGGGCTGGAGATTTAAACAAAGACCCTGAGATTCAAATCCAGTCCTCTTTTTATTGCACCATGCATCATCTTCTTCCATGACTAAGACCAATGATCCTT
Source organism: Vombatus ursinus (assembly GCF_900497805.2). Lineage (NCBI taxonomy): Eukaryota > Metazoa > Chordata > Mammalia > Diprotodontia > Vombatidae > Vombatus > Vombatus ursinus. Next base: position 6,509,917 of record NW_020954567.1, on the reverse strand, counting down.
TAATCTTTAAAAGCCAAACTGGCCAATCCAGGAAGTATCCTATGATAGTATATCAAATATAGCTTTCTTCCACCCAAAAAATCCATTGCAATTTTGTACCCCAAGCATTGAACCCAGATCCACGAGACCTGGGTTTGAGTCCAGCTCAGACACTTAATAGCTGTGTGAACATGGGCAAATAATTTCATCTGTCTGAGCCTCACTTTGCCCATCTGTAACATGGGTATAACAATCTTTCCCCAAACAAGATTGTTTTGAGGAAAGAGCTTTATTATTCCAACTGGTGCATGAACGGCCGGAAGTATAACTAGCTGATTTTGCTAACCTTGCTCAGAACACCAGCAAATTCTGTCCCTTTTAGTCATCCTGGTAAAGACCGGGCTATTGGAGAGTTCTTTTCCTTCCTATTCTCCCAGTAATCAGCCCTGTAGGACTAATTCTTTGAATCAGGAACTGAACACTACAGAGCACAGTAAGAGCTCCCTCTTGTGTTAGGAAAGGAAAGGGCAAGCTACGATGGAATTGAGGAGATTGAAAGAGAACTTGGGACATGGAATCCTTTTTGGTGACTTTCTACTGTTTTGAAGCATTCTAAGGAAATATAGGAACTTCCAGAATTCTAGAGGGGCAGCAGAGTATAGTGTAAAAAGTGCTGGATTTGGAGTCAGAGGACCTGGGTTCAATCATGGCTTGGTCCTGTGTGACACGGTGTAAGTCACTTAAATTCTCGAGCCTCAGTTTCCTCAACTATAAAATGAGAGGGATTGAACTCAGTGGTTCCTCTAGGGCCCTTTGCAGCCTTAAGCCTAAAACTATGAGCCTATTACTATTAATGGCAATTTTGTAAAGCCCCAGAACTAACCAGTAAGAGAAGGAACAAAGAGAAAAAGACTTGGACTGGCCTTCTTATTTAAGAGGATCAAATACAATATGTCACCTAGGAAAGTCCTGGGTTTGACTTTTAACCCTTCAGGAGTGTATTCCCCAGCTTCCTAAACATTCCTCTCTCATATGTTTTTTTTTCCTTCACAGGGTCCTACTCCCTTACTTTCTCTCTATTCTTCCTCCAATTTTTTTTCCTTTTATTTTCCTTCCTTTCTTCCTTGCTTCCTTCCTTCTTTCTCTCATTCCTTTCTTCCTTCTTTCCTTCTCCCCTCTCTCCTTCCTTCTCTTCCTTCCTTCCTTTTTCTTTCTCTTTCTTTTTCTCTTCCTTCCTTTCTCTTTCTTTCTCTCTTTCTTTCCTTTTTCCTTCCTTCCTCCCTCTTCACCTCTCTCTCTCTCTTCTTGTCCTCTTCCTCTTTCTCTGGGAAAGCATAAAGTACAGACCCCAAACCAGACTGTGTCTTTGGTCCAAACGCCAGCGTAATCTTGCAGACACACTCTGAGGCCAGAACTCAATCCAAGATACCAATAGTTGCTTAAAAGGTGTTTACTTAATTGGATGATGTTTTTAAATAGCACTTTGGAAGCCATTTTCTGAGAGAAATATTAGGCATTATCCTGAAGGAGGCTTGCTTCTACCAATCACTGCAGTAATTTTCCTGCAGTTTTCCCTATTCTAGAATAGCTACAAATGCAGGAATAGGAAGCAATTTCAGCAGGTGTTCCTTTATTTCTACTATTCATAACTCACTAGTGGCCTCTGAGGGGTTTGTGTAAACAGGATGAAAAGGGGTTAATTTGCCCATACACTGAATGTGCCTGAATCTTGGCAAACAGAAAAAACTATTTATTTAAGCCTAAGTGGAGCTTCAGATAGCTAATCAGCTCATGCATGATGATTGTGTGGGCTTTTGATCGTACTGAGGACAAAGCTAGACTCATGGAGAAACTGCTTTTTAAAGTGACAATAACATAGAGTCGAGTAGGCTTATGGAAGTGTTTCCAAATCTCTCCCTCTTCAGTCATTTCTTTTTCTTATATAATCCTCCTTGTGTCCCCTCTTTGAAATGAAAACAAACAGTGTCCACTCAGCTCTGCTGCTCTCTGCCCTCAGAGCTGAAAGGGATCCATTGGAGGCCATCTGGGTCCAAACTTCTCCTTTTTACAGATGAGGAGACTGAGGATTAGAGAGAAGAAGCCACTTGCCAGGGGTCACACGGCTAGTAAGTGACCAAAGCAAGATGTGAACTCCAAATCCAGCTTTCCACAGTGCCACTCAGTCTTCTCCCAAGCAGCCCATTGGCAGGCTCAGCTGCTCTACTCCCTAAAGTCAGAGAATAGCTTATCTTCTTGATTAAGCCTCAGCCAAGTCAGTTACTTCTTTTTCCATTCATGCTCTTCATCTATTCAACCAACATAATTCACCAAATAGTTATTAAGCTCCTGCTGTATGTAGAGCACAGTGGTAGGTGATGAAGGCAAGTCCAAAGCTTAGATAAAAGGATCCTAAGACTGATTCTCTGCCCTCCTGGAGTTTGCTTCCTGCCAGGGTAGCACTACGGGCTGAATTTACTAAGATGACATTTAATAAGGATAGATTTACAGTTCTACATTTTGACTAAAAAAAATCAAACTCCCACCAGAAGTGGAGCTAAACAAGAGCTCTTGTGAGAGAGATGGTGGTATCAGTGGCTCACCAAGTCAATATGAGGCAACGATGTTGATGTGGAAGCCAAGAAATATACTGAAATATTGGGCTCCCTTAAGAGAGGCAGAATTCCAGGAGCCAGAAGCTGACAATTCTGCTGTTCTCTGCCCAGATTAGACAATACCTGGATCATCAAGTTTGGTTCCAAGCAGCACACTGAAGAGACTTTGATAAAGGGCATAACCAGAATGGTGAAGGATCTTGAGTCTGTGCCAGATGAGGACCAGTTGAAGGAATTTGAAGAGCATAGCCTGGAGAAGAGAAGGCTCAGGGAGAATGATAGGTATCTTCAAGTACTTGGAAAGCTAGCTTTGGAAAGAGGGATTTGGGCTTGTATTATTTGGCCTCAGAAGGCAGGACTTTGAGCAGTGGGTAAAAGGTGCTAAGAAGTTGTTGTGGTTATTCATCCTTCATTCTGGAGGAGGACCAGTGACATCACATCTTGACTTGGCTGTGAATTAGATTTAAGTGAGGCAAAGCTGTGCAAAGTCATCAGCCTCACTCTCTCCTCCAGAGTCATCAGAGTTCAGTGGCAAGACAAAAGTCAAGAGGACTGGCAATGGCCCAGGATGCAGTGGATGACCTTGACCTTCCTAAATTAGGGTCTTTCCCAGGTCTCAGTTTGTTTGAGGCAATGCCCATTAAATGACTAAAGACTAGGTAAGAATTGAGACAAAAGATGGCCTAATTTACCATCACAAAAATATCAATCTGGGAGAGTGAGACCCTCAAAGTTTCTGGCCAGAAAAGACACACACAAAAATTGGTTTTAAAGGAGTCCAATGATTTTCTAGACCAGTCCATTTTGTTTCAAATGGAGCTACTTGCCAAGAGGCAAATTTAGCCTTGATATCTGGAAAAATTCCTTAACAAGTAGAGCTATCCAGAAGTGCAGTGGGCTGTCTCAGGAAGTAGCGAGTTACCCTTCATTGGCAGTTTTCTAACAAGGACTAGATGACCACTTGTCCATTATACTCCGAAATGAAACTTTTTTCAGATATGCATTGGATGATATGGCCTCTGAGTTCCCTTCTACTTTCAAATTCTGGGGTCTATAATGCCTGAAATAAACCCTGCTTGGTCATGACTAAAATTTTTAATATATTACAATATTCTACTAGATAATAGCTTATTGTGAGTCAAGATGGAGGGGTATAGGCAGCATCCCAGCTGAACACTCCCAACATTTCCCTCCAAACAACTTTAAAATAACTCCTCAAATCAAATTTTGGAGTAGCAGAGCCAATAAAAGGTCAGAGGGAGATATTTTTCCAGCCTAAGACAAGTTAGGAGGTCAGCAGGAGAAGTATGTGACACCAGGGAGGGAATGGGCAGTGGTGTTGGCAGCAGCAGTAAGAGCTTGGTAGCTCTTGGTCCAGAGATGGTAAAAGGGTCAGACAACTGGTCAGAAAGAGATTATAGGTGATCCTTTCCTGGCACTCAATGCAGCTGGCACTGTTTGGCAACTCTATTGCCTATGTGAAGTTCTCGGCCACAGTTGCAAGGTAGAGAGGAGCCCTTGTGGTCAGTCACAAGGGAGCAGGGAACCTGGTCACAGTTCTACAGCAAAGAGGAGTTCTAGCACTTTTGGTTGCAGGAGATCAGAAGCTCTGATCACACTTCATGGCCAAAGGGAGAGGGAGTGAGTGTGGCTGCAGGGGGAAGGGGGCCTTTCCTGGGTAAAGACTAGATACAGGTGGATAGAGCACCGGCCCTGAAGTCAGGAGGACCTGAGTTCAAATCCGGCCTCGGACCAAATGCTTGACACTTACTAGCTGTGTGACCCTGGGCAAGTCACTTAACCTCAATTGCCTTTACCAAAAAAAAAAAAAAAAAAAAAAAAAAGACTAGATATAGACCAAGAGAGCAGTAACTACACATCTCTTCAGGTCACACCACCTTGGAAGCACTGAAACTTATAGATCCCTCAGAACTAGCTCAGAAAACAGCATCATGAAAAAGTCTGAAGCTTGGGACAGCGCCTTCCCACTCTGAGGTGAGCAAAGTCCAACTTTAACATAATGTTTAAAGTCAAGAAATAGGCTAGGAAAACGAGTGAACAAAAAAAAAAAACCAACTTGGCCAAGACATAAATTCAGATGACAATCTGAAAATAGCTAAAAGCAAAGCCTCAAAGGAAAATGTTAATTGGACCTAAGCCCAATAAGAATTCCTGGAAGAGTTAAAGAAAGAGACAAGAGTGGTAGAAGAAAAAATGGTAAAAAAAAAATGAGAGTAATGTGAGAAAATTATGAAAAGAAAGTTAACAGCTAAGAGATACCCCCCCCAAAAAATACAGAAGAAAATAATACCTTAAAAAACAGAATTAGCCTAATGTAGAAGAGGCACAAAACTTCACAGAAGAAAAGGGCAGAACATATCAAATGGAAAAAGAGGTACAAAGGCTCACTGAAGAAAATAATTCCTTAAAAATTAGAATTGAGCAAGTGGAAACTAATGACTCTATGAGACATCAAGAAACAATCAAACAAAGTCAAAAGAATGGAAAAAAATAGAAGAAAAGGTGAAATATCTCATTGGAAAGGCAACTGATCTGGAAAATAGATCAAGGAGAGATAATTTAAGAGTTATTGGATGACCTGAAAGCCATGATCAAAGAAAATAGCCTAGACATCATATTTCAAGGAATTATCAAGGAAAACTGCCTTGATATCCTAGAACCAGGGGGTAAAATAGAAATAAAAAGAATCCACCAATCACCTCCTGAAAAAGATCTCTAATAAAAACTTCCAGAAATATTATAGCCAGAGCTCCCAAGTCAAAGGAGAAAATAATGCAAGCAGCCAGAAAGAAATTGTTCAAATACCGTGAAGCCACAATCAGGATTACACAAGATTTAGCGGCTTCTACATTAAAGGAGGGCTTGGACTATGATAATCCAGAAGGCAAAAGAGCTAGGATTACAACCAAGAATCACCTAACCAGCAAAACTGATTATAATCCTTCAAGGTTAAAAAAAAAAGATAATGAAATAGAGGACTTTCAAACACTCCTGATGAAAAGACCAGCGCTAAATAGAAAATCTGACATTCAAACACAAGACTCAAGAGAAGCATAAAAAAGGCAAACATCAAAGATTAATCATGAGAGACTCAATAAAGTCAAATTGTTTACATTCCTGTATGGGAAGATGATAAATATAACTCCTAAGAACTTTATCATCGGAAGGGCAGTTAGAAGACGTCTGTAAGACAGAGGGTTTGGGTGTGAGTTGATTATGTTGGGATGATCTAAAAAAACATGAAAGGGTGAGAAGGCGGGAGGGAGAAGTAGAATGGGAAAATTTTCTCACGTAAAAGAGGCACACAAGGAAGAGCTTTCAGAGTGGCTGAATCCTCCTATACGTTGTCTCTCTCTCTCTTAGAATGTGAGTTCTTTGAGAGCAGTGATTGTCTTAATTTTGGTTTTTCTGTCTCTTATACTTAGCACAGCACTTTGTATGTAATAAGCACTTAATAAGTGCTTTTTTTCATTCATTTATTCTTCAAAAAGACAGCTCCTGGTTTTATTTACCAATTTAATTTTTTCATTTTGTTTTGTTTCTGCCTTTATATTTTTTAAAAAAGCTTTTTTACTTTGAATTTTTGATTTTATACTTCTCCAGTGTCTTTAGGTACACACTTAATTTATTTCCTCCTTTTTTCATTAATTGATATAGGCATTTAGTGAAAGATATGCACATATGTTTAGGTACTTGTATTGATATCCATATACAAAATTACCTAAGTGGTACAGTGCATAGAGCTCAGGGCCTGAAGTCAGGAAGACTTATCTTCCTGAGTTCAAATCTGGCCTCAGGCACTTTCTAGCTATATGACCCTGGGCAAGTCACTTCTCCTGTTTGCCTCAGTTTCCTCATCTGTAAAAGGAGCTAGAGAAGGAAATGGCAAACCACTCAAGCCAAGAAAACTCCAAATAGGGTCAGGAAGAGTCAAATACAACTGAAAAATGACTGAACAAGAGTAGCATAAAATTACCTCTGATAATTGCTTTCACAGAATCTTAGAGTGAGAAAGAACCAGAGGCCATATAGTCTAACTGATGTCTGAAGGAGAATCCCCTATACAAGTCACTACTGCTTGAAGACCTGGAGTGAGGGGACACTCACTGCCCCCAAGGGAATCCATCCTCCTTTTGCATAGCGCTAATGGTTGGGATTTTTTTTCCTCATATCCAGCTTAAGCTTGTTTCTGTGACTTCTACCCACTGCTTCTAGTTTTTCCAACTGGAGCCAACCAGAGTCTAATCTCTCTTCTACATGACAACTTTCAAATGCTTGAAGACAGCTGATTCCCACGCCACCCCTAACCTCACCCTGACCCAGTCTTTTTTAGGCTAAACATTCTGAATTTCTTTTACTGACCTTCATATGTCTTTATTTCAAGGACCTTCACCCTCTTCACTGTCTGCCAGCTTTTCAATGTCCTTCCTAAAATGTGGCACACAGAACTGAACATAATGTGTTGTTCAGTCATTTTTTCAGTTGTGTCCAATTCTTTGTGACCCCATTTGGGGTTTTCTTGGCAAAGATACTGGAGTGATTTGCCATTTCCTTCTCCAGCTCATTTTACAGATGAGGAAACTAAGGCAAACAGGGTTATATGACTTGCCCAAGTTCACACAGCTAGGAAGTGCCTAAGGCCAAATTTGAACTCAGCTCTTCCTGACTCCAGACTCAGTGCCCTATCCACCTCCACCGCCTGCTGAACATAATACTCCAGATACAATGTGGAGTATTCGCATTCCCGTGCCAAATATACTTCCTGTATTACAAAACCTGTAATGCTTCTAGCCCCTGGATATTTGGATTAGCGCCTGCTTCATGTTTGTGTGAACATAAATAGCAAAGTTGTCACTCTGGAAGTGTGAGGTGAGGGAAGAGAGAATGCCATGATAGCAGGGGGAGGGAGCTACATGTTTCTGGCCCTAGCTCTTCCTAAGGGAGATCTCAGCACCCAGGAAAGGGACACAGACATCTGGCCCTTTGCTCCAAACCTAAAAACATAAGTTAATGGCCCCTTAGATTCCCTATACATCACCATTCCATTCTCCACCAAACCTAGCTCTCCCTTCCAGTTTACAAAGATTGAAATCATGATATCACTGTTAACATTCTGGTCATGGATAGGGACCTCAGGACCTTAGAGACTGAGTGGGGTCTGCCCCGCATTGTGAATGTCTAAGGGAGACTGGGCTGGCTCTGTAAGGGGACCCTGCTTTGCCAGATGGGTCACCTTTCTCTCAAAGCCCCAGCCAGCTCTTCACTGTATTCCTTTCCTTTTTCCTCATTCTGCAGTATCACCCCCTCCCCAAGATAATTCATTATCTCGGAGGAGATATATTTGGCAGTAATCTGCCTCTTAAGCTTTTTCACTGTCACCCCATCCACTGCGGCTTCAACTTGTATTTCAGAAGAAATTGTATGCCTTGATAAATTTCTTTAAGCTTTTATAATTTTTAAAGTTTGATAATAGTTTTATTTTTGTTTTTGTTCGTTTGGGTTGTTTTTGTTTTTGGTGCTAGGAGTAGGAATAGAGCCTCTCACCATGAACTAAGTGAGGGGTTAGGGGGGAGAACAAGCAGTTTTGTAGGGAGAGTGGGGAAATCTCCTTAGCTTTAGGAGACCAGGAAATTTCTAGTTTATGGGTGAGCAATAATCCCATAGCTTTCTTGGGGTTAGGGTAAGGAAGGGGCAGGGCTCAGCACTTCCTGGCTGCTTGCTGTTTGTGCTGTGGGAGGGGGAGAAGACCCAGGATTAGAACTCAGAACCATAACTACTCCGGGATGGTTGGGGCTTTGCCTTGGGGGACTATTGTCCTAGAAGTGGGGCAGACACTCACTTTCTCCAGAAACCTTGGAACTGTCTACAACTTTCAGTTTCCCACTCTGCCACACCATCCAAGGATGCCAGCTCTCATGCATGCCATGGCTGTAAATGACCTCTCCTGGGTCCAGGCCTCATGCTGGTGTGAGTGTACCTGCTGGGGCCAACTGTGCACATGGCATCACTGACCACCCTCCCTTCTTTTCAATGGAGAAGGGAGGGGAGGAGAGGAGATGAGACTAGGCCACTATGAGAAAGGTTTAAGCCCTGGTAGGGAAGCTTAGGATTGGGGGTCCCTGCTGCTTTTCACCAGGATGGGCACTGTTGTGGTAAGGTGCCAGGTGACTCTGCTAAGCTCTGATTAGATTCTAGGACCTGGTTGAGCAAAGATCTGAAATGTTGGGTCTGTCACTGAGCTCTATGTGAGGGCTGGAGACAAGGACCAGAAACTTTGTGCCCTGGTTGGAGAGGAGTAGAGACTCCCAGTCCCCTGCCTGGGGCCTGCTTGTGGGTGGTGGCTAAGGACCTGATGTGCCCAGGGAACTGGAGTGAAAGAAGTCTTGTGGGTCCTCATCTCAAACAGGCATGAAAACGGGAGGTGGTCTATGAGCTCTCTTAGGGAGCTAAAGGTATAGGATGTATTAGGACTGGCTGTATCTTAGGATCAGAGGAGGCCTCTGGAGCCCAGGGCTATAGGACAGCATAAAAGAAACAATTGCAAAGTAAGCAGCAATAGTCACATTTCTTTTCTGATCCACCTGTCACCTTTTTTGTTGTTTTGCTGTTATAGACTTGCTACCAATATTTCTAAACTCTCGTGCTTGTCTTTTTAGCCTAGGATACTAGAACTGAAGGGAATGAGACAGAAAATGCATTGCCTCTGGATTGAGGACTATTTCAATGTCAGAAATGGGGTCTCAGCTCTAGTGGAAACTGACAGGTTTCTGTACATTGTGTCTTCCTCACCAGAAACATGATTTTCTGAGCTATTGCCTACTTCGGTCTTGATATAACTAGTAGACAGTTGTTACATTATTTGGTTGGGTTTTTTTCTTACATGGTCCAAAAGAGAGTTGGGTGATGGTTCTAAATTGTTAAGGAATTTAGACAGAGGTGGCTTTTACACAAGGAAATTGAAGGTTACAGTCACTGTCCATGAGAAGGACTCAGGTCTCAAAGGAGTCAGATTGAGAAGCTGGCTGCACATGGTTTCTGTGAAAGGAAAGAAGAAGGAGTTCAGAAAAGGGGCCAGGCTGGGCTATTTTCTCCTAGCAGACACTGCCACGTTCCATGATGATGAGGCTGATGAGGAGATGAGTATGGAGGTACCCTCTTGGGGACATGAGGGTAATTCCCAAGCTCTTCAAGGACCAAGACTTTGCCTTCTTCATACTTTGTCTCTTCCATGGTTTTGGCACTTTGGAACTAATTTGTTAGTTAGCAGACAATATTAGTTTCAGGCATTGTCTGGGCGGGGATAAACTTGACCCCTAAGGTATTACAGGGTTCATTTCCTGGCTATCTGAGCAAGCACAAGGGGATCCTCTTAAATGGAGAAATTCCAAATGTCTGGAGCATCTTTGGTCCTTGAAGCCAGATTTGTGTAGTGGGGAGCAGAGGGGGTCCCACCCTGGGAACCTGAGCAGGGGCCTCTGCCTATTTCTAACTCAACTAAAGAGAAGAACAGAAAGTGATCTTACAGAATAGTTAATCTGATTCCCACATTTTACAAATGAGGAAGAGGAGGCCTAAACAAGGTAAGCGTTTTGCTTAAAGTCTCACAGGCAAGTGTGGAGAGCTGGGCTTTATTCCTAGCCTCTCTGATCACAAATCTGTTCTTTAGGAGTCACTCACACCTGGTACTACTAGTGTCCATGACTCCACTTCCAAGATTAGGAGTCTACATAGGGAAAATAAACTTTTTTTTTTTTGAGGCAATCAGGGTTAAGTGACTTGCCCAAGCTTACACAGCTAATAAGTATCTGAGGGCAGATTTGAACTCAGACCCTCCTGACTCCAGGGCTGGTGCTCTATCCACTGCACCACCTAGCTGCCCCAGAAATGAGCTTGAAATGAACATACAAATGATCACTTTTCTTTCCCCTTCCTCTTTTTCTTCCCCTCTCTCTTTCTCTTACTCTGTGTTTCTCTATCTCCCCTGTTTCACAGACTTACAGAATTTCAAAGTTGATGGGTGACCCTAGAGAACATATAAACCAGCCTTCACCCATAAAGGTCCTCTCTACAACATACCCAAGAATTCAGGGGTGGGGAACCTGCAACCTTGAGGCCACATGTGGCCCTCTAGGTCCTTGGGTGCAGTCTTTTGACTGAGTTCAAGTTTTACAGAACAAATCCTTTTATTAAGAGGATTTGTTCTGTGACGTTTGGGTTTAGTCAAAGGACCACACTTGAGGACCTAGGGGGCACATGTGGCCTCGAGGCCATAGGCTCCCCACCCCTGCCCAGGATCATTCAGGATCTAAGACCTTAAGGCTTTTATTGCTACCACCACCATCCACAGGGCAGGCCTATCCCTCTTCTGACTCCCCCACTCACCATCCTTCTCTACCAACATTCCCCTGCCTCATCTCCCTTTCTTGTTCCTCCTGTTTCTCTCTTTATAAATACAGCTAAAGGGGTTATTGGCATGTGGTCTGGCCACTTGGTGGGCTCCCTTGTGGGTAGGGGCAGTGGACATCTGCTTATTTTTAGGCCAGGTTCTGAGCAAGGTGTTAGAGTCTCCAAAGCAAGGAGGAAAATTTGACCCTACAGATACTTAGTGAGATGAGGCTGGTGACTAGAATACAGTGATAACTAACATGCATATAGTGCTTTAAGGTTAGCAAAGTGCTTGAGGTGTATAATCTCATTTTATGCTGACTTTGAAAGGCTATACTTTATTCAAAAGAAACAAGATAAATAAAAATTGTGATAGAAAGAGATGAAAGCAAGGTAAATAGACTGACATACAACCTGCATATGGGCAGAACAGATTTCAAAGTGTCCAGAGAAAAGCTAGGTAGAGTCCCAAGAACTAACACTATACACTTACTAGTTGTGCAACCACGGGCAGGTTATTTTAATCTCTCTTGGTCTCAGTTTCCCCTCTGTAAAATAGAGATGGGCAACTAGGTAGTACAGTAGATTGAGCACTGGGCCTGGAGTCAGGAAGACTTGAGTTCAAATCTGACCTCAGACACTTACTAGCTGTGTGACCCTGGACATCTAACTTAACCCTGTTTGCCTCAGTTTCCTCATCTGTAAAATGAACTTGAGAAGAAAATGGCCAACCACTCCAGTATCTTTGCCGAGAAAACCCTGAATAGGGTCATGAAGAGTTGGACCCCAATACTATATTCTGTGGAGGAATAGGAATGATAGTACCTACCTCCCAGGGTTGCTAGATCGAAAGAAATAATCTGTAAAGCTCTTCGCAAACTTTAAGGCACTAGGTAAGGAGGAGCTGTCCAAAGAGGCCAACAGAGATACATAAGGAACTTACCAACCAACATATATTTTTAAAAGACATATAAAGAAGATGAAAGAAAGGTAGGGCAAGAAAGGATGAAGAATGCAAAAGCATGGAGTAACTGTGTGAGAATAGTGTTGGGAGTGCTAAAGTGTGGAGTGAGGGGAAAAAACAAAAAGCAAGTGGTTTTTTTTTTAAGTTTTTTTGGGGAAAGGAGGAGGATCAAAGAAGGGAGGGACAAAGGATAAAAATGGATGTCAGAGAGAAGGTCAAGCTGCTCAGCTCTCATTTTGCCCTTTAGACTAGAAAACAGAGAAAAGGGTCTTAAGACAACTAGTTGACTCTCAAGAGGAGGCAGATGGTAAGGGAGCGGCCCTAACTCACTGACCTACGTGGTCCACTTTCTAGGGCATTGAAAGAACTGGTAGATGGAACTGCTGAGTCATTCTCAGTGATCCTGAAACAATCTTGGAGATTAAGGGAAGTGCCACAGGAGAGGAAAAGGGGAAACATTGTTCTGGCTTTCAAAAAATGGAAGAGAAGTCTTTAAGTCTACAAGCCAGTGAGCTTGACTTTGATTCCTGGCAGATTTCTAGGATCCATTGTCGAAGGGGTGACTAAGGGAATATCTAACAGGGGACATTGAGATCACAAAAGCCATTGTAGTTTCACCAAGAACGGGTTGTGTAATCTAGTAATTGACAAGAATAAGCACCTACTATGTGCCAGGCATTGTACAAGGTGCTGGATATACAAGTACAAGGAATGCAACGATTCCTCCTCACAAGGAGTTTACATTCTAATGGGAGAGACAAAGATATATACAAATTTATACAGCATTAATATAAAGTGAATAAATCAAATATACGCAAAATTATTGAATGCAAGGCAATTTAGGAGGGAGGGCACCAGCGGTTAGAAGCATTTTGCAAACCTCTCATGTTATACTTGTGCGTCTGATGGAAAGATGTAGACTACAGTTGAGGAAGATTTGTACCTAGTTGAATAGTCAGATCTAAAAGGGTTGTCATTAGTAACTCCATGTTGGAGGATACAAGGGATTTTGATGAAGAATTTATTTGTATAAAAACAGTTTGAACAAAAAGTCTCACAGGTTTCAGTTGCATTATGACCTGTCTTTGAACTCAGCCAGTGTGATTCTCTTATTTGTCCTTGTATGTTATATAACACCCAAGTGGTGGACCATCAGTTAACACGAGTTGTGCAGGATTTAGCTGCTGACATCAGTTTGCAGAAAAAGACATCTCATGTAAAAAAGTGCTGCTTTGCCCTAGTAAGGATTCTTGAGATGCTGGGAATTCCCCATAAAGCTGCTCATGCAGGCATATTTGTCAGAGCTCCTCCCTACTCCCTAAATGTAAGTTCTCTCTCTCGTTTTTTCTATCACTTGGATAAAATTATTTTTTACCATTTTATTATGGCTATTACTCCCATGGCATTTCCCACAATTCCTGAACTTAGATCCTCCTTAGTCAACAAATGTTAACCCGGAAAGAAGTCTCTAGTGGAGTGCCCCAGGAATCTCTCCTTGACTCTAGTCTTATCAGTGATTTTGATAGAAACTTGGATGGTACATTTATCAAACTTTCAAATGACATAATGATGGAAGGAATAAAAAATAAGAATGAGGATCCAAAAAAATTTTAGCAGGCTAGAATGTTGTGTTGAATAAGGTTTACAAAGGGCTTTACAAATATTATCTCATTTTATTCTCACGACAATCCTGGGAGGGAGGTGCTGTTATAATCTCCGTTTTACAGTTGAAGAAACTGAGGCAGACAGAGGTGCAGTGACTCTCTCAGCATTGCATAGCTAAGAAGTGTCTAAGCCCAGATCTGATATCAAGCCTTCTTGATTGCAGTTCTGGTGCTCTATGCACTATGGCGCCACCTAGTAGCCTGCCTTGTGCCTAATAATAAGAAATTTATACTCTAACTCTGGATCTGTGATTTCATTGATGTAGCTATTTCCTCCAGTGATAACACATCACAACCCCCCCTCTATTGTTGCTTCTGTGTGATTCTTGCCTGCATCCTTCCATCCATTTCCCACAATTCGCATACATCTGTCACAAGGGATCTACCCAAAATTGCAATGGATCTTCCTTTCTCACGTTCTCTTATTATGCAGATGCCAGTGGTGACATGGTCTTCCAGCCCATCTTTTTTTGGGTCATATCTTTTTATCTGATGACAGACACCCTTTATAGTTTTACACAATTCTTCCCTGTAATATGCTCTATCTTGCTCATGGGCAGCATAATGCTTCTCCATTTCCATCTGGCGATCTCAACTTCATCCAGTTTTAGAGACCCTAATACTATATTCTGTGAGCCACAGCCACAAGAGGCCATTTTGCATTTAGGATGTCTTTGGCTTATCATGTCCTCCTTAAACTGTCATTTAATACGTACCTGGTCTGATCAGGGGCAGGGGGACTTCCTTATCCCTCAAAGCCACGTCTGTTTTACTTAATGCAGCCCAGGATCACATTAGCTTTCTGGGCTGCCATGTGGCACTGCTGGCTACATGTTAAGTCTGCTGACCACTAAAGCCCCCATCTTTATTTTTAGACAAATGCTGCCCAATCATGCCTCTTCCATCTTGCTACAAAGTTGTTGTTTTTTTCATTTGAGTATAAGACTATGGTTTTGTTTTTTTTCTAAATGAATTTCATCTTATTACAATTCAATCCAATGCTCTAGTTCAGGGGTCAGCATACTACAGCCTGTGGACCAGCTCTGGCTGGTAACCAAATTTGGTTTGCAGTCTATTTTTTGTATGGTTCAAGGACTAAGAATTTTTTTTTTTGTTTTGAAATAGCATTCACTTATGAAGATCTTTTTGGATCCTCTCACCAAATGTGTTAGCTATCCCTCCCTCATTTGGGTTATCTGCAAATTTGGTAAGAATGCCATTTACATCTTTAGCCACGCTACTGATGAGAGTGTTCAACGGCACAGAGTTGAGCACAGATTCCTGAGGTTCCCTCACTGGAGATCCTCCCAAAGGGATATTGCAACTGTGACTACTCTGAGACCATCCGTTCAATCAATTGGAAATATATCTAATTATATGATTGCCTAGTCCATATCTCTCTATCTTTTCCACAAGAATAATATGAGAAACTTTATCAAATCCTTTGCTAAAATCTACATAAAATGTATCTATAGTATTCCCCTGATCTACCAGTTTAGTAATCCTTTAAAAAAAAAAAAGGAAATACACTCAGTCTAGCATGACCTATTCTTAATGAGGCCATGTTAGTCCTTTGCAATTATTGCTTCTTTTTCTAAATGCTCACTAAACATCTCTTTAATGAGCTGTTATAGGAGCTATCCCATGGAGTATGTGTTGGGATGGACCTGCACTCTAGTTTCTTCTAATGGGCCACATGTACTCTGGCTTCTAGTTAAAAAGAAATGCATTGACTGCACATGTATAACCCATGTCAAATGGCTTGCCTTCTCAACGTTGGTTGGGGCGGGAAGGGAAGAGAGGGAGAGAATTTGGAATTCAAAATTTGAAAAAAAAAATAATATTAATATTGCTTTTACATGTAACTGTGAAAAATAAAATATTAAATAAGAAAAAAAAGAAATAAAAAGAAATGCATGACTAGTAGCTCCTGGTTTGTCCTTTGCTTTCTGTGGCAAAGACTATATCACCGAGAATTGATGACTAAACCAGGAAAAACTATCCCTCTCTTACTTAAAAAGAGGAAGCGGAGCAGCTTTTAGCTCTTTCAAGACGGCCTCTTGGTTGGGACCAAGAGCCAAAGCCAGCTCTTTTTGGAACTTCCAGACAGGGGGTTTCTCACCACCACTCCCCAGGAGCAGGGCCGACTTGCATGCATGGGCTTGCCCAGGCAAATATGACACTTGGGCTCCCTCTTACACTTCAGGTGTCTTTCCCTCAGCACAGAGCACTGAACAGTGGTATTGAGAGACAGACACTTCCAGCCCTGGGGGTGCATTATGAATTTGGGAAGTTGAGAGTTCCTGAGAGAATTACCAGCAGGAGGATTCTGTTTCCAAAACGTTAAAGCTTAAGCCATGCCTTGTGTGGCCAGGAGATCTGGACTTACGAATTATCCAGGAAGTACAGGTTAGAAGTGAAGGTGAAACATCTGTTCAGCAGCACCACAAAGTGTTTCATGTGAAGTGAGTATGATCAGGCCCACTATCCAAGAGCCCCATTACATGTTTTAATTATTTGCTAATACGTGCTTATAAGTCTCCTGTGTTTAAGCATTTATTTTGTGGTGAAGGAAAGATATTGTTATCCTATGCCTTATATAATAGTAATAATATAATAATAGCCATCATATAGTGCCTACGATATGCCAACCCCTGTGCTAAGTGCTTTACAAATATTATCTCATTTACTGTGTACATTGATTACCCTTTTCTGGGGACCATATTAGTCATTAGATAAGGACCTCACATTTAGAGTGGCAACAGCTAAATTAATATTTTAGAAGGTCTAAAGACTGTGTTTCTTATCACCCTCTGCACCCTTCTCCAACACTCTTCCTCCAACACTGAAGAAGCAGAAAGGGACCATCAGGACTGGGGGACATTGTGTATATTTCTTTGCTTCATGGATTGCTGTGGCTAAAGAACTCACCACCAAATGACTAGACTACTTACTAGTGATGAGTATCTTCATACTTCGGTTGGCCTTTGGAAAGCCAACATAGTCTATTGCCAGAAGTATTTCCAAAGTCTTTCCAATGTGATTGAACCTGCCAGAATTTCTATTACATTCACATAGTCTTAGAGAACCCAGGACAAGCTCCATGTTACAATGAGACCCTGGAGTAGGATTTTGGTGGAGACTGATTAAAATTGAATGAATGTAGATCCCTACGCTTCAGTTCAAAATATCAATTTCAAAAGTACAAGAAGAAGGAGGCATCAATAGATAGTAATTTCTCTGAACAAAATTTTTAGGTTTTAATGGTCTGTAAGCTCAATGGGAGTCAACAATGTAATATGGCAACTCCCAAAGCTAATGGGATATAAGGCTATGTTTAGAGGAGCAGTGTGTCCAGGAGTTTAAAAGTTATAGTCCCATTCTTACTCTGCCCTGGTCAGACCACACCTGAAGTATTCTCTTCATTTCTGTTCACCACATTTTAGGAAGGAGATTGATAACTATAGCATAGTAGATAGAGTGCTGGATTTAGAGTCAGGAAAACCTAGCTTCAAATTCAGCTTCTGCTATTTATTAGCTGTGTGACCATAGACAAGTCACAGCTGCTTCTTATCTGTAAAATGAAGGGACTGGAACAGACAGCCTTTAAATCTCCTAGCTCTAAATCTATGATCCTAAGATTCTGTAAGTTGGAAAGCATCTAGAAAAGGATGATAAAGATGTGGTAAGAAGACAAGAGGTCAAACCATATAGAAAGAAATTGGAAAAAGGAAGACTTGGAAGGCCTTAGAACTGATACTTGGCTTTCAGATATTTGAGTGCTGAAATGCTATGATGGGAGATTAGACCCCTTCTGTTTGTGCCCAATAAGCAGAAGTAAGAGCAATGGTTACAAGTGGTAGAGAGGCAGAATTTGGCTTAATGTAAAAAAATACTTCCTAACAATTAGAGTTCTCCAAAAGTAAAATGGCCTGCCTCAGACGACAGTGGGTTTTCCATCACTGGAGCTCTTCAGCAAAGGTTGGATGATTACTTGCTAGAAACATTGTAGAATGGGTTCTTGTTCAGGTACTAGTTGGATTAATTGGCCTCCAAGGTCTATTCCAATGTTGTGATTCTATCTTTTTCGGTATCACCATTTAGTTAAACCATTGGATCACTGATTTCAAGTCAGAAGGGACCTTGGAAGTCATCACATCCAACTCTCTCATTTTTACAGATGAAGAAACTGAAGTCTACCAACAATAAGAAAACAATATGATATTAGTATGATGATAAATGCCAAAAATCTGTGAAAGAGTCAATAAATAAAGAATAATTAGCCTTCCTAGAATAGTCAGTTTCTAACATGTTCATAAAATTATGAAACTTCTGGGCTAGAAGGAGCAAACAAGGATCTTATAAACCATCCTTTTCATTTTACAAATTAAAAAAAAACAACAACTGAGGAGCAGAGAAGTTATGACCTCTCTAAGTCCCATAGCCAGTTTCTGGAAGGGAAGGTCCTAGAACTAAGATCTCCTAACTCCCAGGCCTAGGCCTAGTTCATGGTGGGTTAAAGCATCTTGTGACACAATTAGGATGAAATACTTTACACAAAGGAGGCAGGCAACAAAAATGTGTTAATTGGTTAAATATTTGCTGATAAGGCTAGCTTACTTGACTTCCTTCTCCATTTTGCCTCAAGTATCTGGCACTACATAAAAGTACTTCTAAACTCAGCTGACCATATTTTTATGTTCCTCATAAATCCTTCAGTAACAGGTACTCACTCCCCTCTTAATTGAACGCAGAATCCAGGGTGCATTACATTTTGGGGGGCACTACAGAACACTATAGACTAGTTTGAAATGATGAGGTTGTTACTACTATGAATTCCAGGAATGATGGATGGTCTACAGTCATTGATCTCCAATTGTTTTTTTGATCCAGCACCATCATCAGACAAAAAAAATGTTGAGCCTACATATCCAATAGTTGTAACTGTATAAAATATATGTTTTTGCTATTTTACTAGTATATTGTGTGTATTATAAAACATACAAAAAAGAAATTTTAAAAATGTGAGAGAAATAAAATAATAATTAATGATATTTTAAAAATTATTTTTGTTAGTGGTACAAACTCTTTTGGCTTTTATTAAAATAGTATTAGTAGTGATAGTAATATGATTAAATATGCTTCTTTAATTTTTAAAATCTTGGTTTAGTGAGATTACCGCTGTCAAACCCTCCATGCTAGGAGACTCCCACAGTGTCAATACATGTATTAAATTTTAGGAAAGCTTCTTTTTTTTTTTTTTTTTTTTACCATTACTCATAATTAATTTTACCCACAAGTATACAGACACCAATCAGACCTTTCTCAAGTTACATCCTGTTAGAGCACCTGATTTTTAGCAAACAAACACGGGGGTGAGATGGAACCTAGATTACATTACCATTGGCAGATGAGACACAGGGCACATGGACAGCATTCCATTTGCTTGAAGAAGTCAGCTCATCGTAATTCTGTTGTGTTAACCTCTGTCTGAAATGTGAAGGTTATGTATATTGCAGTAACCATGCTGGAGCACTGACTTTGTAAGTGAGCTGGACTCACTTACAAAGAGCTCTTCCTCAAGTATTGTCTCCTTCTGTGTCCTAACCCTTTTCAGAGTTGTCAAATTGGCCTGCTGGCCTCAAATGCAGAGTGCTGCCCAAACTAGATTAAAATGTAATTGGAAAATGTTTGACATAGTACATAAGAATGCAATACAACATAGACAATGTCAATTTGTGGTTTTCCAAGTCAATATGAAGCCCACAGGGATCCATTTCCTTTTGAGTTTGACACCACTGCTTTAAATCACTTGTAAATAATAAGGTAGCCACAATTTTTAAAGCTCTTTTTTTTCCTTTAAGAAATCACATGTCTTTTGATACACTTGAAGGCTGCTCAGATTCCAAATTTTTTCCTTCAGTGACAGAAAATTTAATAAGATCATCTTCATCTTGGGCCACCTTCTCTTCTTTCTTGCATTTGAGATCCTGAGATATTTGAGCTGTAAGAGTATTCCTCCTTAATATCAGCATCTAAATTTACCTGCCATATCTAGTTCTTCATCCAAATGGGCCACAGCTGACTGCAGTGGAGCTGTGATTTCTGGACAAGCCTCCAAAAAACATGCCCTGAATTCATCTTTACCTGTGACCACTAGATGTCTGGCAGCATCAATTATCACATCATATTGGTACCAAGGGCCATCTCATCTGCATACCCAGTCCTTTAAAGTCTTCCATTTTCTTTGGTTTCATCTATGGGTACTCTAGAGGGGCTGTCACTTGGACTGAGGAGCCTCATAGATCAAGAGTGATAGAATCATTTTACTGTTTGTCACCTGTGCCTGAAATGCTCTCCTACCTCCTGGCTTCCTTTAAGTTACAGTTGATAAAAGATAAAATGATGGAAGAAACAAAGATTTGATCTTCTGAGCATTTTGAAGATTGGAAAAAATATATAAGTTTGCATTTTCTTGGTTACCTTGATGACATGTAAATCTCTCTTCTCAAAATAAGCCCATTGCAAGCCCTCTAAGTAGTTTGATCTGTAATGTGACTTACGTAATTCTGATTATGAACATGTGAAAAAAAATCTTGTAGATTTGGCTTATAGATAAGTGATCCATGGTGGAACGGACTGCCCACTCCCCCATAAATCCAAAGGGGGAAAATTGAGGGAATAGAGGGGATTAGGACAGCAAGTGGTTAATTGTGGGAACTGAGTGAACCACACTGACTCCTCTTGTGACTCAATTCTGGAGCTAGCTCAATTCCCTTTTTATTCAATTATGAGTTTAGTCTAACTTCTGTCTTCTGAGAAAACTTGATTCATTTGTGGGAGTTGGGAGAAAACCTTATTGTTTTGTTTGAGCCTAGGCCTTCATGGCTGGGAAGCTAGACCACCCCTACCTGCTGCTGAGAGACCCTTAACTAAAGACGTACTTTATGCTGACCAGAAACTCAGATCCAAAGATTGACACAAGGAGTTTTCTCACAATTATACATCTCAAGCAACCCATATGTCTTATCTGAAAACTGGCCCCTTACGGATTAATCATTGTTTCCATGTTCCTTTGATTGTTTATAGATACTTGAGGGTGAGTGGGACACCTCCTTTTCTGATTTCAGGTAATTGTACCTATTCACTGTCCCCCTCCCAACATGGAAAGTCCCTAATCTTTCCTCCAATTAGAAATCAGACTACCTAACCTTAAATCTTGGTTAATTTTTTCCTTTTAATTAATTGGCCTTATTTAATTAATTATTTTTAATGTATGCAAGTATGTCTCCCTCTGGCTTCAGGGTCCAGAGCTAAGCTGAAGAAGGGGCCTAGTCTCCATTTGTTGGGCAATTGCCATGCATTGATTAATAAATTGGTATGTTTGGAAGATCAAACCTTTGTTTCCTCAGTCATTTCATCTTTCACTCTCCACAAAGTACCAGCTAAAATCCAACCTTTTATGCAGGAAGTCATTCCCAATCCCCTTTAATTCTAGTGCCTTCTTTCTGATGATTATTTCCAATTTATCCTATGTAGCTCTTGTTTGCCCATAGTTGCTTGAATAACATCTCCCCCATTAGCCTGTGACCAGAGAGACACTGATTGTCTTTTACCTTTCTTTGTATCCTCAGTGCTGAACACAGGGTCTGGCTCATGGTAGGAGCCTAATAAATGTTTAGATTGACAAATGGGCCCAGAACAATAATTCACAGGTGACACAGAGGTCTGAGATCTGTTAATCAATCATGCAACTATTGGGCACCTACTAGGTTCCAGGAATTATGGTAGGAGCTTGGGATACAAGTAGAAAGAATAAAATTCTTTTAAGAGTGAAGATTTTTTAGTAATTAACTATTTCATTAAATCTCTTTTTCAATTTGATCCTAGCTAGAGACAATCTTTCCTTTGGAATGCCACCATTCAGTGTTCTCTTGCTAACCAATTTCCTGTATCACAATCACCTTTTACAAGTGTACTGGGCTCACTGCTCCTGGCTGCCACTCTCCCCCTTTGCAGGTCAAGTGTACCAGCCTCCTCAGCCTCCTGAGCTGAGGCCTCCTTGGCCACTGGTGCCACCTCCATTGCCCCCAGCTCCCAAAGATGCTCCTGCACCCAGCTAGTGCTCATTGAGCTACTGCTACTCTGAATCTGTGCCGGACACCACTGCTGGTCCTTGGAGGAAGGGGGGAAGGGAGAGAAGAAGCTACAGTCCACTCTGTTACAGCTACCTACCATCCAGATAGTGTCCCCTCCACCAGAAATAGGCTTCAGCAGAAGAAGGGAGGCCCCAGGCCCTTATTTACTTTACACACCCTCATTTCTCAAGGAAACTTACATACCGTCTGGGGTGCATGCAAAACCCTACCTTGGGAACCGCTAGTCTAGACATTCTCCTAAATAAGAAAGTAGTAATGAAAGTTTAATAGCAAAGGTCTGTTAACAGGAGAAATAATTTCCTCTCTGAGTTTATATAGTGGGTAACTGCCACCAAATATGTATTTACCACAAAGCAGAAATTATGGAGATAGAGACCTAAGTTTTATCATTATGCTCAAGCATAGGTTCAGTTCTCAGAGAAAACCTAAACAATCATGAGGATTCTGACAAGGCTTCTTATAGAAAAAATTTACTATTAGAGTGACAGAGAAATAATTCATTTACATATTACAATCTTGTATATTCCTCTTGGGCCATAAAATTTAAAGAGAATATAGATCCATAATTCCATACTTTTTTTAATGTCGTAAAGGTTGAACTTAAGTAAATAGAATCATAATCTCATACAGCTCCTTAGGAAACTAACTCTATGGGTAAAGTAAGTCAAGTTACAACTTAAAGTACATTTAGAAGGTTCGCTAGCTTGCTGTTTGTCCTTTGTTCATGACATCAGGGAGGTGAGGCTGAGACATGTGATTGAACTTGATTTGAGTGAGTGAGGGCTGTTTGACTCTTTAAAAAAAAAATGATGGGGGGCGGGGGGAAGACTCTCAGGGTTTGTGGCCAAAACCGAAGCAATTGTTATTTACATTCATACTGAACCAATCAGGGTCCAAACAGGGCCCACATAGGACTTGATCTGAGACCAGAGTGATTTGGGTTAACAAATAGGCTTGAAGAGGAGGATTTACGTATCACCAAAGAGTCAGGGACAATTGAGATTCTTCCTCTGGCTTCTTATCTAAAGAATGCTTAAGGCTCTTAAATTAGTTTTTACATCCTTTGGGACAGGTGAGGTTAATACATAGACTTTTAGTTAACAAAAAAATTGCAGGAGGATTGGTTGGTTCTGAGTCCCAAATAACAATAATCCTCAATTCCGATGATGAGTCTAACTTTTGCTCATATCCACCTTGCTGTTACTCATGTTACTGGCTTGTCCTCACATAATAGCATTTCTCCATCTCTGTAAAAAACAACTTAAGAACGATACTACAATTTGAGCTGTTTTTTACAAGTTGGCAAACCCTTTAATCAACACCTACTAGATTAACTTACTAAAATGGCTGAAAAGACAGGGAGGGGCTGTTACATGAGAGCAAAGACTTTTCAGCCTGAGAAGATAGATTAAAGGGGAATGACGCTTCTAATTATGAAGAA
Source organism: Vombatus ursinus (assembly GCF_900497805.2). Lineage (NCBI taxonomy): Eukaryota > Metazoa > Chordata > Mammalia > Diprotodontia > Vombatidae > Vombatus > Vombatus ursinus. The sequence goes on along the minus strand of NW_020954567.1, from coordinate 6,486,692 downwards.
AACATGAGCTTGTTTACCTCCATAACCAAGCCGGCCATGCTGTAGGATTTTAGAGCTAGAAGAGATTTAAGAAATCACTCAATCTAACCTTCTCATCTTACAGATGAAGAAACACAGACCCTAAAAGGTAAATCTACACACCTAAAGTCACTTCAATAGATCTATGAACTTATGTAGATGGAAGCAGTCCCTCTACATACTTTCATACTGTGAGGTGTATTTTTGTCAATATATGGAAGCCTTTTCTCTGGATCTTTTAAAATAGGTTTTTAAAATTACATTATATTGAGATCTTTTGTCATTATATTATAGCAATTTTCTACCATGCTCTGGAGGACTTAACTGTTTCAGTGCCAGTAACTACTACCTTGGGGCCCCACTATCTTGAGTGGTGGTTGTCTTAGTTACCCACTACATCTAGGCCTAGCCTAAGCCATGCTTCATTACACTTGATAGGAGCCAGAAACTATGCTCTGGAGCAGTGGTGTCAAATTCAAATAGAAACAATCTTCAGATCGCCTACTGGCTTAGAAAACCACAAAGAAACATTATCTATGTTTTATTGTATTTTTATTTTGTTTCACATTCCCCAAGTACATTTTAATTTACTTCTGGACCCACTGAAGGGTTTTGGTGAGGAGTTTGACACTTCCTGCTTTTTGGATCAATCACTAAGTTGACAAACATTATTAAGCATCGCTATGTACAAGGCTCGGTGCTAAGCACAGGAACAATAATCAAATCATCTCTAGCATTGCTCCTGGAAAGGAGATGCTGATCTAGTCTTCTATGACTCCATGAACATCGCTGTAACTTTCCAATCCAAAATGTCCCTTCCTATCCACCGCTCCCTTCTCTATATTATCTTCTCCTAATATAACACAAACTCTGAGGGCAGGAGCTATCATCTCATAGATTTATACTCCCCATTTGTATTAGTGTCCTGGTAGCCTGGTGCATGTTCAGGTCCCCTCAGCTTACTCCACTGGTGCAGCTTCACCACGTAGAGGATAGAGGATGTTGGGGAGACTTCTGGGAGACTCATGATATTTAAAGGAAATGCCAGGGAGAGACCATGGAATCTGGAGAGACATTATGTGGCTAGCTCTGGATGACTAGTTGAAGAGAAGCTTCTTTGATTGACTTTGGAGAAATTTTTAAAAGCCTGTCAGCCTCAGTGATGACCTGTTTGCCTCTCTTTGCTTCATTCTTGAGACCATGTGGTAAGGAGAGGGACTTAGAGTTGATATGGTCCCCTGAGAAATGACCTTCAATCATTTGCCTTTTCATTCATTCTTTTCTAAGTGAAGGGAGTGGAGACTCCAACCTTGGTTGGGAGAACATGCCTCAGGAACTTGAGGGTCAGACTGGTTTTGCAGTCAGCAAAAGCCCCAAGGAGCAAGGTATAATCTTTGGGAATGACCTCTACACCACTTCACTGGGTGATCTCATCAGCTTCCAGATTCACATGATATCTCTATGCTAATGATTCTTAAATCTAAATCATCCAGCCCTGCCTCTCTGCTGACCTCCGGTCTTGCATCTCCATCTGCCTTTCAGACATCATGAACTGGATAGAGCACCAGGCCTAGAGTCAGAAAGACTCATCTTCCTGAGTTCAAGTCTGACCGCAGACATTTACTAGCTATATGATCCTGAGCAAATCACTTAACCCTGTTTGCCTCAATTTCCTCGTCTGTAAAATGAGCTGGAGAAGGAAATGGCAAACCACTCTAGTATCCAGTATCAGTCATGCCCAACTCTTCATGACCCCATTTTGAGTTTTCTGGACAAAGATGCTAGAGTGATTTACCATTTCCTTCTCCAACTTATTTTACAGATGTGGAAACAGAAGCAAACCCCTTGCCCAGGGCCACACCACTAGTTAGTGTCTGAGACCAGATTTGAACTCAGGAAGATGAGACTTCCAGATTCCAGGCCTAGCACTCTATCCACTGAGCCACCTAGCAGCCCCTTGAAGTAAATGTCAAATTTTCTTTTAAGTAAATGGTAATTTTTTTTCTAATTACACGTAAAAATAGTTTTCAACGTTCATTTTTTTATAAGATTTTGAGTTCCAAAATTTTCTCCCTCCCTCCCAACCCCCAAGGCAGCAAGCAATCTGATATAGGTTATACATGTGCAATCATGTTAAACATAAATATCAACTCTCAAAAGCTATTTGATATTAAGTGGTTAAATTGAACTAGGAGCAAGCCACATCTTCCTAACAGTGGAGGTAGGGAAGAAAAGAGGGAGGAAATAGGTAGTGTTGGGTAGAGCCAATGTCATCAGCAAAGAGCCATCCCTTTCTATAACCCTGAGGGCTGTTACAGCAGCCTGGCCCTGAGATAGTAGAAACAGAACCTACCATGGTGCATTGGCATAGTGTAGAACTTATTTGCAGTGGGGAGGTTCCCACATTGGAGAAAAAGGCTGCCAATAAGAGGAGGCGCATAAATGTGGGCTTTAAGGGTACTGGGCAAAATCAAGATGAAAGGTAACAATATTTGGTATTCCTACAAACTGTTTGCTTTGTGTTCTGATGAAGTTTAAGAATCAACTTCTAAGAGTATGTTGTCATTCAATTATTTTTTCAGTTGTGTCAGAGTCTATGACCCCATGTGGGGTTTTCTTGGCAAAGATACCGGAGTGGTTTGCCATTTCCTTCTCTAGCTAATTTTATAAATGAGGAAACTGAGGCAAACAGGGTTAAGTGACTTGCCCAGGGTCACAAGGCTAGTAAGTGTCTGAGGCCAGATTTGAGTCTTCCTGATTTCAAGACTGGCACTCTGTTCACTGTGCCACCTAGTTGCTCTGCCTAAGAGTATAGCAATAATTACATATTAAGTTACTGAATCCCACTAAAAAATTTTTTTTGGTCATTGTATACTTGTGAGTGCTGTGTGTTAGCATTTCTTTTGTATGTGGTGAACAAATACCTGTTCTATACTTGATTCATATTATACACTGATAATCCCTCACTTAGGGATAGCCTAGACATGAGCCAAAATATAAGCTTTAAGTAAATCTTCCCCAAGGGGTATGGGAGTGGGGTCATAAAGAGACAAAGAGAAAAAGTCTGATCCTTTTTCTAGGTTGTTATGCTCCCTCAGGGGAACCTAGTCCAATCCGGTACATGGGTCCAGAGCAGACAGACCCCTTAATAGGGAGAAGAAGGCAAAGTGCCAATGTCCTCCTGGACCATTTGTGATTTTAAATGTTAGATATGCTTCATAGACAATTATTTGTATCAAGAAATATGCATGAAGAGCTACAGTTTTCCAGATTGTTACAAGAACAACCAGTTTTATTAAAAAACAAAATAAAACTTTAATTAAAAAAAAAGGAAGTCTCTCTGCAAAATTGTGCAACAATATAGGGGTGGAGCATAAGGCAATTATATTATTGCAAAACATGCTGGCTTCCTTGTGTTAAAGTACTTTGAATGTCATTTGACCTAAAAAACTGTTCTTTTTCTTAGTTACACAAATGAAAATCAAGTAAATTCATCCTATAACAAAAATTTCCTACTGTGTATTTGGTACATAGTTTTGGGGGAAAAAACTGAGTATTTAAAATAAATCAATACAAAATCCTCAAATTCATACTCTTTCTGAAATAAAAAGTGAAAAACTTTTTCAAGTTAAAGCTCTGAATAACACATTTATAAAATAATACTCTTTATATAGTCCAAAATTTAAAACATACTTGCTCAGAAAAGGAAATAGGAGGCAATAAAGACCTGCTTATTAATCATTTGACTGGCCTGTAAATGCAATTTTCATTTTGCTTTAGAACCTAGATTTTCTAAAATATAAATGGTAAGAAGACTATTTTTAATAGACAAATAACATAGTGACTGGAATTTATTGAATGGAGGAGGTATGAGTCATGGTTAGATCCTCCTAGAGGAAGATTAATTTACAGCTGATATGGATAACAGGGGGAAGGGTCAAATCAGTCAATAAACATTTATAAAGCAAGTATTATGTGCCAAGCACTGCGGTAAGCACTCTTTGGGTCTCAGTTCCCTCATCAATAAAACGAGGGTGGTGGCCTAGAAAAGACCTAAAGGTCCCTTTCAGCTCTAAGTCTATTACTCTAAATCCATTGCTGTTTTCACTGCACTTTGAATGGACTCGCTTGCCTTAAGTGACACCTTTAAGTGGTGGATTTGGGACCCTTCTGAAACACTTAATTTCAGGAGAAAATACTGCTTTACCCTTTGGCTAATAAACTTCTGGAACTTCTTAGTTCAAGCCTGAAGATGTACAAACGGTTCAGATCAGAAGTTCTTAACCTGGAGAGCTTGAACGGCTCTCCCCCCCATAACTATAATTTAATTGGTTTCCTTTTAATTCGGTTTTATTTTATGCATTTTCAAACATTACCCTGATCGGGGATATAAGGCATTCACCAGACTGCTTAAGGTGTCCACAACTCATCCCCTCCCCCCAAAAGTGAAGAATCCCTGGTTTAAATTCAATTTTTTTTTCCTATTCAACAAACATTTATGAAGTGCCTACTATGCGCCAGGCACTGTGCTAAGAGGGGAGGATACAAAAAGAGGCAAGAGTCTCTGCCCTCAGGGAGCTTACACGCTTTTGGAGGACACCACATACAGGGCAAGTTACATCCTGGAGAGAAGGGGAAGAGCTGACAGAGGGAAGGCGGGCATTAGGAGGGGCTAGGGAAGAGCCATCCACGGGTGGCCCGGGTAAGGGGCAGTGGGCCCGCCTGGGGGCACGTGACATCACCCGAGGGCCCTCCCGTCACTATCCCTGACTGGCCACCGTCGAGGCCTGGCTCCTGGGCTCCGTGGGCCGTCTCTGTGCAGGGCCCTGTGTCCGGTTTATCCCCCGTGGCCCTTTGACTCGCCCAAGGTCGCGCGCTGGCTGGAGCCTCAGCCAAAAAGGCACAGCTGCTCACGTTCGATAACAAGGCGGGAAGCAATTATCCAGCGCCCACTGTATACCAGGCACTGAGCTGGGCGATGGGCATGCACGGAAAGGCCGAGCCCCCCTCCCCCGAAAATAGGAAGTTCCTCCCGGAGTCACACGGTCCCGGGCCCCGATAAAAGGGGAAGGTCCCTAAAAGTAACGCTGACCCACGAAATCCCCGCCCCGCCCCCCGGAGCGCGGCTCGGAGTCGCTGAGGAGAGTAAACAGCGGGTCACGCGCCCCGCGAGCGCCCGCCCCCGGCCCCGCCCCACTCCCGCTCTCGGCTCCGATTGGCCCGGTCGGGGGCGGGGCTTGGAGGGGGCGGGGCTTCGCGGCGGCCCGAGCCCGACCGGGCGATAACTTAACCCCGATCGCCGCCTCGCCCGGTTCTGGCTCCTGCCCTGTCTCTGTCACGATGAGGCTTCGGACGGCGGCGCTCCCGCCCCTGCTGCTGCTGCTGCTCCTGCTTGGGCCGGCCGCTCCGGAGGAGCCCGACCTGCCCCCCCGCGAGGACGTGGCGCGCGTGGCGCGGTTCGTGGCCCACGCCTGCAACTGGGGCGCGCTGGCCACCGTGTCCACGGTACCGGCGGTGCGCGGGCGGCCCTTCGCCAACATCTTCTCCCTCAGCGACGGGCCGGTGGGCCAGAGCAGCGGCGTGCCCTACTTCTACCTCAGCCCGCTCCAGATGTCCGTGGGGGACCTGCAGGTGAGGCCGCGGGGCGGGGGAGGGGGCGGGGGGCGTGGAACCTCCACTGAGGGTCGGGGGGCTCTCCGCGAGTCGAGGGGCCCGGGGGGGAAGGGGGGATAAGCGCCTACGACGTGCCTGGCACTGTGCTGAAATCGGCACGTTACAAATATTTTCTCGTTTGATCCTCACAACAGCCTCGAAAAGGTAGGTGCTATTATGATCCCCATTTTACAGTAGAGGAAACTGAGGCTGAGAAGTTAAATGACTTGTCCAGGGTCCCACAGCCCGTGAAAACCCAGGTCTACTTGAATGACTCTAGGTTCAGTACTCTATAAATTACAGACAACTTGACATTTGGATAATTTCCCACACTGATGGAATCACAAAGCCAGATCCCTCCCCACCCCCAACAACAACAACTACAAGAGAAAACAAATTGGGGTACCCTGCTAAATAAGACACTTGTTCCACACTTCACTCTTCCTTCAAGATCCAGTTCGTATCTCAATTTCAGTTTTCTCTTAGGAAGCCTTTCCCAATCACTCCAGCAGCTGGGGTGACCTTTCATTATTATTACTATATTGTAACTGATCATCATCTGTCATGTGACATCTATTGCATTGTACTGAATTTTTGATTTTTCAGTCCTTCATAACTTTTTTCCAGCTAGAGAGCTTCTTGAGGGCTGGGGCCTTGTCTTAAAATTTTTTTCCTCACCAGCACCTTCAAAATTGGTGCTCAAGAAATAGTATTTGTTGGATTGAGAAGTGGGATCACACAACACTTTGCTTGTGGCCTTTGTGGTAGTTGGGACTCAGGGCCCCTTGTATTTAGAGTGGCTGGGTGGGAGATCTTTCTGGGTTGGGGTGGGGGGTGCCAGGGCTGCCTCTGGCCTGGTGTCTGAGTTAAATATGCCCAAAAGAGTCTGTACAGTCTGAGACCCAAATTGTGACTTGTTTTTTATCTAGCAGTGGCACATTTTACTAGCCTCATATCCCAGCAGACACAGGCTGTGAACAGTATTTGCTTAGCGTTTTGCAAACTTTAGTCTTAGAAGAACCGGTCTTATCTGGATCTTACAACAGGAATAAGCAGTTTCTTCTATGTTAAAATCACGTGACGGGTTCTGCTAGCCCATGCTATCCGAAATACGAAGTGATTCAGCCACTTTGGGCTTTAATGAATTTTAGAATTAGCTACTTGAGCAACTTCTCTCTGTACTGAGTTTCATATCACATCATAACCTCAACTCAGAGAGAGAATTATGGCTAACCATGTAAGTTCCTTAGGGGCATGGACTGTCTTTGCTTTTCTTTGTATCCCCAGCACTTTGCACATCCATAGGCAAGTCAAATAAATACTTAATAAATGCTTGTGGATCAATTAAAGACTAGAATTAGGCTCATTAGGTTCATAAACAGGGAACAGCACTTTAAAAGTTCATTAGTCAGGGACATGTGTTTATTCCTATTGTAATTATTATTCCTTATAATCCTAATTCCTAAATTGGTTTAATTGTATTGTAATTATTACTTCTTAATGAAGTTTGTTTCACTGATTTCAGCGAGACAGGAGTTTTACATGTATATGTGAATTGTGCAATCTTATTTGTTATCAGAGACCCTGCCTTGCTACTTTTATATTAAGTAGAAGCTTATTTAATTTAACTGATGGAATATCATTCATAAGCCAGAAGGATTTAGAGTGAAAAAGAACCTCAGAGATAATTTATCTCAACCTCCTCATTTTGTAGATTTGGAAACTGAAGCCCTGGGGAATTAAGTGATTTGTACAGGGTTACATAGGCTGAAAACTGAAGAGTCAGAATTTGAACCTGTGATTGCTTGGGTGAGGAAACTCCCTCCACCCACTGAGCTCGGAAGCTCTTAGTGGAAAGGGCAGAGGCATCCAGCTCACCAGAGAAAGATGCCCTTGGAAATGTTTAGCACAGTAAATGAAAATACATAGAGAATCTTAATTTGTGGTTTTCTAAATCACTGTGAGGCCATTTCTATTTGAGTTTGACACCACTCGCCCTGAGCAGCAATAGGTCATCCAGCTTCTCAGTGGCCTGGTGCTTTGGGCACTATGGCACCCCCTAGCTGGTAGTACTACAGTGAAGCAGCTTGATATAGTGGAAGAGAGCTTAAGAGTCAGAGTCAAGGATATGGGTTCGAATCCTAGTGCTGTTCTTTGTGAATTGCATGACTGTGGGCAAGTAATTTCATCTTGCTGTACCTGAGTTTGTTCACCCACAAAATGAGAAGGTTGAACTAGATGGCCGCTGAGGTCCATCCAGCAATGAGACCTGTGAGCCCTTCCGGCAATAAGTTATCAGCTCCCTCGTTCTGGACCCTTCTGTTCTCTTAACGTGGTCTAGGGTGGAGGCGGCAGAAGTGTGGGTTGCCTTGTCGTGCTGTTGAGCACAATGAGTTTGGAGCCAAATAAAACTCTTGCATCTTTTTCGCAGGGACTCTTTTCTATACTTCTAGCCCACAGTTGTAAAGTTGACATTTGTGAATCAGTGTTTAATACTTGACATTTATTTATCCAATTTCATCTTATTCTATTTGATCGGTTGTACTAGCGTATCAAGTTCTTTTCTGGATCCAGATTCTGGCATCCAACCCTCTTAACTTCATGCAGCCTGAAAGTTTAATGGCATGTCAGCCATGGCTTCATTCAGATAATTGATGAAAATGTTGAAAAGCACAGAACCAATCATAGGTTCCTGTTCCATTAGATATCTCTCTTCAAGTAAATATTGACCCATTACTTTTTGGATACAGTCATCCATCCATGTCCAAATCCACCTATTTAGACTATTATCCAGCCCATATCTCTTCGGCTTATATAAGGAAATCTAAGTAATACTATATCTACAGCATTCCCATGATCCACAAGGGTAGATACTCTGTCAAAGAAAATAAGGTTAGTCTGGCATGACCTGGTCTTGATAAACGTAGGCTACTTTTTAATAATCACTGCTTCTCGGAATCTATCCATTTTCTATTTTTGAAAACTGGGACATCATTTGTTCTCCAGCCTCATAGCACCCCTACCATTCTCCATGAATTTTTCAGAGATCACTTGACTGTAGGCTTAAGAAGTATGCCTGCCTTGAGTAGAAGATGCTGTCTATAATGGTGACTATTTGAAGCAAGGAGGTGAATGGAAGTGGCTATTGAAATTGTGCAATAGTGTTGGGGGTTGCGTGGCATCTGTGAAATTTATTCCCTTTGCAGATATCACTTAACAGAAAGATTTCAGTCTTCATTGTCATTCTGCAGGTGAATCCAACTGCCACTTTGACAATGTCTTTGGCACAGACTGATTTTTGCAAGAAACATGACTATGATCCTCAGAGTCCCCTTTGTGCTCATATAATGCTGTCAGGAACAATCACTAAGGTAAGTCGTTATCCATAATAAGAAAGATAGACAAAATATTGTGATTTTATTTTTTTAATCAAGTAAAGAAGAACTTGGTGAACTTAATTGTATTGATTTGTGATTAAGGTTGTAGAGAGGACTGTAGAGGAAAAGTATCCTAATATAAGGTGGTAGACACAACATAGGTGCAGCATCTCTGGGTTTAAATTTGAAAAATAGCAAATGATGGCCAGGAGAGAAACAGAGACAAAATGTGGAAGAAATGGTAGGTAAAATGTCACCGTATTGATCTTAAAATTACTTATACTGCTGGACTAACCTTCTTTGTAGTACTTCGAGTGTTTTTTACTTGAGGAAAGCTTTATTTGAAGAGCAGTTGGGATCGCTTGTGGGTATTTAGTTGCTGAAAGGGAGAAAGTGGCAAAAATAGCAGAGGGAAATTAGATATCCTAAATGTTGTTCAATCCAATTCCACTCTTTAAATAAATGTTTTGTTGTTGAATTTTATTTAAACGTTTTAAGCGTTTACCTCCAAATGTATATTAGTTTTGTCTTTTGTGCACCTTCTTCAAATGCCATCTATACTGTTAACTTTCTATCAGTAACATATTTCTTTTCTTTCAAACTGTATACTTAACAAATTAATTGTGCATGTTTGGTTTAAGAATTCTGAAGGTAGAGGTATCACAAATTTTACTGTTGTAACTAGTACGGGTTACTTAACTATTTTAAGAAATGCCATCCATTCTCCAGAAAGATAATTAGTTCTAATAGTATTTTCTCCTGTTCTATATCTATTATAATGATCTTACTTCTCCCTATTGCCTGACTTCAAAATCAAGATTTATAGATGATTCACTCTGTAGATTTTTGGAACTACATATTCTTAATAGACTAGAGAGTCAAGTATTAAAGCTGTAAGAATTTTTATTTCCAATGGAGAAAAAAATTACATTCTTCTTTGATAATTTTTAGGTGAATGATACAGAAGTGACCTTTGCAAAAAAGTCATTATTCAGTCGTCACCCTGAAATGGAATCATGGCCTTTGGATCATAACTGGTTCTTTGCCAAATTGGCTATAACCCACATCTGGGCCATAGACTTCTTTGGTGGAGCCAAAACAGTGACACCTGAAGAATATTTCAAAGCCAAACCTTAGTAAGTACCTACCTTCTTTCTGATAATGTGGCTCTTTCTAGTAGTCTATATACTTGTTGCCTGAGCTCCCATAATTGATTAAAGTTTAAATCCAGTGTTGGGGTTTTGTTAAAGATGAGGAAAATTTGAAACATCTCCCCCCCCCCCCCCCCCCCCCCACCACAACCACCAAATGAAGAAAGGGCAGGGGGAAGGTACTTATAACTGACTCTTCTAGACTGTAGACCACCCATTCTCAAGAGTCTATCTACACCCTTAGGGCAGTCCTTAGAGACCCAGGTGTTTCTAGAACTTTTTCCTTGTTCAGTGGGCCAACAATAAAAATAGTGAGTACATGCTGGGAGTTGTGGGCTAGTGTATCAGGAAATTAGGATATTGGAACATATTGGGGAAGAACCACAGGAAAAAAAATATGGGAGAAAGTTGAATGAGGAGAGAGTCCAGAGGAAAGGGAGAAGACATTTTAGCAGAGGGACAGGAATTAGGGAATGAGATCAGATTCCATGGAGTTCAGGGAAAGGTTGGTGTGGTCATGTTGAAGGAAAAGGGGAAATAGAGACTCACAGCTCAATGGCCATATTCTGGAAGCCTTTCCTGATTTCTTCAGTGATCTGTACTCTCTCCCTCTTGAAATTATTGTTATATACTTGGTATTTCCTTAACTTATGTCCCTCAGTAAAACAGAAGCATCTTGAGGATAAGACAAAACAGTTTTCATCTTTGTATCACCAATGCCCAACACAATGCCTTGATATAGTAGGCGTTTGATAAATGTTTGAGCTAAAATGAATTGAATTTTGAGTAGCTGCTTTGTCAGTTATAACATTTTTTATTTGAATCAAACTTTATTTGTAGTGTTCTAATAACAAAAATAAACATAGAACACTGTATACTTTACAAAGTACTTTACACACAATTTAAGACACATAACAGGCCCCGGAGGTTGAGAGTATGAATGCTGTTATTCTCATTTGTAGATGAGGAAATGTAAGGTGGGAGGTTGACGTGGGCCCATGGTTACAGGGCTAATGAAGAGTGGAGCAGCACTTAAACCTAGGTCTCTTGACTTCAAGTCCAGGGCTCTCTGCACAACATCATGGTGCCTTTTCACATTATAGAAGTGTTTTATATGCAAAACAATTCAACTGAAATAGAACTCATCTCAACCCTTGGCAAAAAAATTGTAGGGATTAAGATTTGGCCAGTGTGGTAGGAAGAAAATTTTAAATTAATTTAATCCTGGGCTAGTAGTTCATTGTGATATAGGAAAAGAGGAGAGCAAACATTTTTGTGAGGGAAAGTTTATCTGAAAAATTGGTTGTTGAAAGAATTTTTTTAGGGGAAAATATAAACAATATTTGCAAATGCTTAAATCATTCCTTCTCTTTCCATGAATAAATATTGATTTTAGAAGGTGTGTTATTTTTCCAAATAACAAAAAGCTTTTTAAACTAGAATTTCATTTTGCTTAGATGTGATACTTTCAGAAAGATTTACCCTGTAATAATCTCCATAGGTGCCATTTGCCAATGCTAATGCTGAACTGGGATGAAAGGAAGACTATTTAAGTGTTAGATCAAGTCAGCAAGCATTTATTATGCATCTACAGTTATCCCTTCCACACCTTAGAGGTTAGTGGTGAAGCTCCCCTGTGTTCTGGAAAATCAGTGCAAAATTTTTTGGCCCTCCCTTAGCACCAGAGTAGAAGTCTGAATTATGATGGTGTTAAAAGATGAAATATGTTAATGTTATACAAAATTATATATATATATATTATGCATTTCTGAGTTTCTGAACTTTTTCTGTGTCATCTCCTGACCTTCACATGGCTTCACTGTGGCTTCTGCAAAACCCCCAAAATACCCACTTAATTTCTTATGCCGACCTGTGATATGCCAAAACTGAGATGGGAAAATTTGTCCCAGCTCTGCCACTTACTGTAATTCCTCATCTGTGAAATGGGTATAATACTTGTATTACCTGCTTCATTGTTACTAAGTATGAGTTATTATTGGTAGTTTAATAAACTATTCTTATTATGTCCTGCTACTTCTCGATTATCACCTATTCGCTGCCATTCAGAATGTTAATTAGTAGTCTATTTAACCATTGTTCTCCCCTAACTTTGAAAGGGGTTGTTTTGAACCAAAGTTATCAGAGCAGCCCACCAGATGAGAAATTATCTTGTGGACTAATAATAACCAAAGCAGTATTACTTCATAGACTAGATGAACTTAGGCTGGAGATCTAATGCCTACTTTGGGTTGAAGGTTCCCAGTTTCTGTCCTAGAATAAATTATTTTTTGAAGTATTTATATGTGTAAACTCAGTTTAATAAAAAATTCTTTTCTTCCTTCCCCAGGTTAACAGGAATATAGTCAATTCCTTAATTTCGTCAAGATACTTGAGTCACTTTGTTTGGGATACATAGAAAAACTGCTTAAAGTTCTTCTGTGCATAGTTTTATAAAAGAAAAAAAAAGCTTATTTTTATATGCTTAATATTAAATTAGAGGCTTGCTGTGAGAAATTTAGATTTTAGTATTTTTATGAAATTAGAAAAAAAATTTTTAAAGAAATAATATCATTAAGGAATCCTAGTTTCATTGAGTATTACAGTAGTTTCCCCAGAAACAAAAGTTGCACATTTAAATTGGCCTTTGAGATTGGAAGCTATTTCAGCATATGTTGTTTATTCCTGGAGATCTCTTTGCTCACTAAACCTACTATTCACTACCTACTGAGGCCTCTGAAAGCTTTATCTGAACAGGATGAAAAGGGGTTAATTTGCCCATATATTGAATGTGCCTGAATCTTGCCAAACAGAAAACCTGTTTATTTAAACACAAATGGAACTTCAGACAGCTAATCAGCTTATGTATGGTGATTGTGGGGCTTTCGCTTGTTATACAGGAACAAAGCTAGACTCAGAAGAAATTGCTGTAACAATAATATAGAATCAAGTAGGCATGTGAAATTTTTCCTGTTTGATTTTACCCATTTTATTTGAATTTCTTCCTTCTTATGGTTCCCTTCCCTTAAAAAAAAATAAATGTTTTATCTCTTGAATGGAAAGACAGATTCCACAATGGAATTTGTGGGTAAATACTGAGATCCTTATTAACCAGATGAGTCCATGGTTTCAGGTGCTGTATCAGAGCATAATTTTACCCATCCTCCAGTGTCCTTCAACTGTTGTTTATGCTTTCTTACTTTTTGCAAATAAGGTCATTCAGGCTTCTTTAGTTGGTCTTTTCAAGCCCTCTTGAAGGAAGCCAGGAGATGGGAAGATCATATAAAGAAAAGGAAATATTTTTTCCTCAAAATAAAATGTAATGGAGGACATTATTGTTAATGATTATAAAAGTAAGTCTGAATACTTTTGAAAAGCATGAAGAGTGATTATCTTGAATGTTATGAGGGATAATATGGTAGAAAGGCCAAAAAGATCTGGATTTAGATCTCACCCCAGAGACATACATACTGACTGAAGGACCCTGAACAAGTAATCTTACTTCTTAGTGTCTTAGGCAACTCTCTTAAAGCTGTAAGTTGCAGAGAAGGTGCTGACTTGCATTGGTAGAAGAAATTTCCTTGTCTGGGAGTTCCCTACAACAATTAAAATCACAGGTCCAATTCCTAACCCCTGTTTGAGTTGTATAAAATTGGTAATTATTTTAAGATTATTTTTATTTTCTTCCTAAATAGCATAAACTAAAATATTCTTTTCTAAATCTCTAATGGTCATTTTCAGACAAAATTCCTTATTTGAAAGTGTGTGTAAGCAGTAGCCATAGTGACATAGTACTTCTTGGGTTCCCTTCATAGCTCTGTTACTGTCTCATTTTTAAAAACTCTGTATTACTAGTTGTTTAAATCAACATCAAGGGAGTGAAATAGGGATGAAACCTTATATGTAAGGTCCTTTAGAATTTCATTAAGTAAGATCAGGTCCTATATAGATTTGCCTTACCCTGAATTCTGTCTTGCAATGAATAATAGCTCTTCAACAAATGTTTGTACTGTAAATTGAGTGCTCTTGAGGTTCCAGTGAATTTATGTAACTCAGAGAAACACAATGTTTGAAAAGATTTTGGGAGCTCTTTAGATGAAATGGGTTTTTAGAAACCTACCAGCTCCCTTTCTTTAAATGCTATTAAAAAAAAGAAAAGTATTCATTTATGCTATGCAGAAATAATTTCAGTAGATGCTTCAGGACTCCTTTTGATGTATTGTATGTTGGAAGTTAAGTGCCAGATTCAAAAACTGCAAAGTGAAAAGTGAATGTATTTGAAAACTCTAAAATTGATTTGTAGTACTCCATCATGTTTTCTATAAAATTTTGTTATGAGGTTGGTCTCTCCAACAAAGCACTAATAATTAAAATTTGTTCTTTAACAAAGTGTGTCAGATTTATTGTCTTGTATAAAGGCCTTATTACTGATTTTTGCTTTCGTCTTGGTTCTGCTGTTAATCCTTTCTATTTTTGCTTTCATTTTAGCCTGGCTGTTACAGCAACAGCCAGAGAAGATAAACTGCTATTTCAAAGCTCGGCTGATGATCTTTTGATTAAGTGCAGGATGCTTTTTCTTCCCTATTGCCAAAAAGCTAATCATATCCTGAAATTTATGGAAAAGCCAGAGTCCAGCATGTTGTTATGGAGACTTGCCTCTCGTAAACTTCCCTTATGATACAGATTAGGATGACGATGACCAGCCTGGTTATCTCCTCATTTATTGTTAGCCTTGGAAACTTTTATTCCAGTCCTCTCTTTCTACCATATAAAAGCCCTTTGGAATTCATTTTAAGTTCTCATTTTTCTTATAAAAGTAAAGTGAACCAGCAGGTGCTTGCTTTTCTTTTAATTAAATACGAAGAGCATTAAAACCTGAAGCTATACATTCTTATTGGCCACCAGAGGGTACTGTAGACTACAGTTTTTGAGTAGATGAAAGCATTTTATGCTAGATTTGGGGATTTAGAGCTGAAAGGGGCTTTAAAGATCATTTAGTCCAACCATCTCATTTTTTCAGAGGTTTGTGGTAAAGTATTAAAAGGTAAGAATGCTAAATAACTCTAAACTTGGTTCATAGGATAGTTTAAAGACAATGGAGTGATTTAGAATGGGGAAAAATTGATGGGTATCAAAGTTGAAACAAAATGGAGAACATGGTATAGTATCCTCAGAAGGGTGCACTGTTGTAAGAGCCTAATTGCTCTTCCTGTTCCATTCGCTACCCACCTCCAAATCCATTTTCCACATAGTTGCCACAAAAATCTTCCTAAGGCACAGGTCTGATTCCACCCAGCAACTTTGAGTTAGCTCCCCATTGCCTCAGGAATGAAATACAAATTGCTGAGTCTTAAATTTAAGGCCCTCTACAGTTTAGCTCCTACCTACTCTCCTCTTTCTCCTCCCCAGGTATTTTAGATCACTCCTTATGCTTGTAGTTCTAGTCTAACAGGACTGCTAATCTGTTCTCCAAACTCAAATATCCCATCTGCCCTCCTCTGAATTTGCTTTAGGTTGTCTCACGTGCCTGGATTGTTTTTCCTGCTCCACCAGTTACAGGAAAAAATATCTTCCTCCAAGGTTCCCGAGTGTCAGGTGGCACCTGAGTCTCTCCTATGGATCATTCCCCAGTGTTCTCATTTTTTAGTACTTTCATTCAATTACTTTGTTTACTTTTTTGTGTATATTCTATCCCACATCTCCAGTAGGCTATATAATCTTTGAGGGCAGAGACTCATTTTGTTTATTCCCAGCCCTAGCAAAGTGCCTTGCATAATGGTAGGCATTTAAGCAAGTGTTCCTTGAATCATTTCCAATTTATAAATAAGGATAAGAGCTCAGGTGTTAATTCAGTTATTCAATTCAACAAGCACGTGTTAAGCACTTTTTTTTTATTAAACTCTTGTCCAGGTTAAATGACTTGCCCTTCATCAATCCTCTGCATCCTGGGCCATGGTCAGGTATCCTGACTTTTCTCTTGCCACTGGATTTCCATGACTCTGGAAGAAAGGGAGACTGAGCTTTGTGCAATTCTGCCTCACTTTAATTCACTCGAAAGTCATGGGGTGATGTCATTGATCTGCTTCGAAAATGAAGGATGAACAACAACTAGTACATGTCAAAGTCAGGCCTTAAAACTAGATTTTTGGAGTCCAGGGCCGTCACAGCTGCTTTAGTGGCTGGATAGTTTCAACTTCACCAAAATACTTAGTTATCTAAAGTCTACTGAGGAGAAAAACAAAAACAAAAATCTTTATCTAAGAAAGGATGGTAGTCTGGGTATTGCCACTAACCAGTTTTGAATTTGAGTCTATGAACTTTTATAATGCAAAGTAGATCACCAATAGAAATAATAGGGAAATAGTTCATTGGGAATCTCTGAGTAATAGTAGATAAGACAATGGGTTCTCATCTTTCTCTTCCTCGTCCTGGGAGACCTTTTCTCCCCTGAAGCTGATGGGGATGTAACTTTCAAAAGGGTGCCTGTATGTAGTTTTATGTAGGTTCAAGGGGCAAAAATCCAGGCGAGAACTAGGAAAAACTTTGAAACACAGAATCTTCCTTACTAGTACCTTAACTACAGTTAGCTCGAGATCAGAAGTCCCTCCTTAAGACTATAGAACATGAGTTTTGTAGGACTTGGGCAGAGGTGATTGTTGATTGCTAGTTAATTCCATAATTTGCTCTGCCCCATTCTTTCCTTTGCAGTGGATAGAGCACTGGGTTTGGAATTAGGAAGACTTATCTTCATGAATTCAAATCTGGTCTCAGATACTTCCTAGCTATGTGACCCTGAGCAAGTCACTTCACCCTGTTTGCCTCAGTTTCCTCAACTATAAAATGATCTAGAGAAGGAAGTGGCAAACTGCTCTAGTATCTTTGCCACAAAAACCACAGATGGGGTCACAGAGTGTCGGACGTGACTAAAAAACAACTGAACAAGTCTTTGAAGCAGAATATATACAGAGATCCTCCATTAAACTACCTACTTAGCTGCCTAATGATGTACATTCTACAAGGCAATGCTAGTGGAACTCAAACTTTGGCGGGTACTGCCAGTTAGAAAGGGTTTTGAGCATGCTATCTAAAATTTGCTTGGAATACCTGCCAAGGAACTTTGACCTCTCATCCTCTAAGGAAAGGAAAGCATTTTTCTTTAGAAATACTAACTTAATGCATCTGGTTAATGAGTTAAGTCAACAAGCATTTTTCAAGCAACCTGGCAGGTGCCAGGCACTATACATGGGGTGTACAGAACAGCAGAGAGACGGATTGTGCTCAGGTGTTTACAGGGGACACAACATTCCAACAACTATGTACAAACGAGATAGGTGCCCAATAAATCAGAGTTAAATCAAGAGAGAGAAGGCACTAGCATTAAGGGGGATCAGGAGTGGCTTATAAAAGGTGGGGTTTTAGCTGGGACTTGAAGGAAAGTTGGGAGGGCAGGAGACATAGATGAGGAGGAGAATTAAAGAAATCTATGCTGGCTAGCTGTTAGGTACCAAAAGTTTGTGTTTTGGGTGGGCTGGGATGGAATTTCTAATAATGAAAATAGCAAATAAACATGAGAATTTGACATTCTTATAATGTTTTGGAAGGTTGAATAAAACATTTGTTTCACATTTCATACCTTGCTTACTCACCTGCTTACTAGCTGTGTAACCATAGGTAAGTCACATAGCCTCTTAGTGCTATTTATCAGCTGAAAAAAAAATGGGAATCAGAATACCCACCATGTATACCCCATGGATTGTTGTGAACAAATTATTTAGAAAACAGCATTATGGGGGGAAAAGAAATTTGCATGACAACTTTATTATATATTTAAAAGGAATAGCAAGTTTTACATAATAGATTTGCAGTTTCACGTGCAATCATCTTTTTTTGATTATACTATGTTATGGAAATGCTTGTTTTATCCCATAAATTAAAAAAAAAGGAAAACAGCATTATGTAAAGTCTGAATTGTTAGATAAATGTAATTATTTTCTTGTTTAGTTTTAAACTAGATACTATTTTAATTTTACTAAGAGAACTTTGTAGGTCAAGGAATCCTATAATGAATTCTTTTGTAAAGTGAATAGTCACTGTCTAATTATCTTTTAGGAGTAAGATGGAGATCTTATTTTATGGGGTTTTCTTAAAGTGAGCTATCCTGACAAATACACCCTGGGTGCAGTGGCTGTCTTATTTATTTTCATAACTCCCTGAGTGCACAGTGGAGTGTTCCTCTGCATATTACAGATGTGTCGCTGTTTGTTTGAATGAGTGAACCAAAAGCAAAAGTACACACCAAAAGATAATCTAGATTTTCACATAAAATAACATAGCCTGTACTTGCTATTAGAGCATAAGGCTATAGAATACGTATTTCAGATATGCTGGAAATTATAAAGCCTTGTATACATTGGGATTGCCAAATCAACATACTTCTAATGCCGTTTACCTTTCTTCACTGTTGTCTGGCGGTGAGCTTTTTCCCTCCTAAAAAAAAAAAAAAAGGTAAAATTTTCGATTCTTAATTCAGATAAAACAATTAATTTTGAAACTGGTTAATCAACATTTTTTTTGAGGTAATTCCAAAGTGATTGTCAACCACCATGTAGCTTCCAACACCAGTTATCTTGATGCATTAATTAGTTTCTTACTGTTATTACTTAGGATTTAAATAGTTGCACTGAATTTATTTTTAAGATGGTTATGATTCCTTTGGTAGTAACATGGAGATATTATAACAATATAATATATTATAATTATGGAGATATATATACCGGCTTGGGGCAGCTAAATGGTGCAGTGGATAGAGTGTCAGGCCTGAAGTCAGGAAGGCTCATCTTGTTTAGGTCACTTCGTGGGCTACACTAGGCCTACAAACATGAAATTCATATCCAAGCCTAGAATTGTCTGCCAAAGTGGAGACATCAGTATTTATTAAGTGCCAAGCTGGGGTGGTACAGTGGATAGAATATCAGGACTGGAATCAGGAAGATTCATCTTTGTGAGTTCAAATCTGGCCTCAGATACTTATTAAGTGTAACCCTGGGAAAGTCACTTCACCCTGTTTGCCTCAGTTTCCTCATCTGTAAAATGAGCTAGAGAAGAAAATGGCAAGCCACTCCAGTACCTTTGCCAAGAAAACCCCATATGGAGTTACAAAAAGTTGGACACAACTGAAAAATAACTGAACAACAATGGAGGATACAAAATATGAAGGGATGAGTGGTGGAGAAGACAAAGGCCTGGCACTTAGGGAACTTGGGAGTTATCCTGACTCTGCAACACACACACACACACACACACACACACACACACACACACACACACATGCATGCATACAGGAAGATGCCTCCATATCTGTCTCATTATCAACTTAGGACATAGCCATATCTGGTTTCCTATGTGCTTGAAGACAGCAAACTGGCCCAACTCCTCTGTACTTATCCTTCCCAGGAATCTCCTGTAGCCAAGCTTTTTTTTAAGAATATATTTTTATTTATTTCATTAAATATTTCCCAATTACATAAAATTTTTTAACATTTATTTTAAATTTTGAGTTCCAAATTCTCTCCCTCCTGTCCCTACTCTACCCCTTAAGAAAGTAAGCGGTATACATGTGAAGTCATGCAAAACATTTCCACATTAACCATGTTGCAAAAGAAAACACACCAAAAACCCCAAGAAAAATAAAGAAAGTTTAAAAAGTATGCTTTAATCTGCACTCTGAATTCAGTGTTCTGATTCTGAATCAGTTCTCTGGAGACACATAACCATTTTTCATCATGGGTCCTTTGAAATTGTCTTAGATCATTAGTCTTGATCAGAATTGCCAAGTCTTTCACAGTTGATCATCATTACAATAATGATGCCGCTGTGCACAATGTTCTGGTTCTGCTTACTTCACTTTCCATCCATTCATACAAGACATCCCAGGTTTTTCTGAAACTATCCTGCTCATCACTTCTTATGGCACAATAGTATTCCATCACAATCATATACCACAGCTTGTTCAACCATTTCTCAATTGATGGGCATCCCCTCAGTTTCCAATTCTTTGCCACCACACACACACACACACAAAACCTATAAATGTTTTTGTACATATAGGTCCTTTTCCTTTTTCTTTGATATCTTTGGAATTGAAACCTACTAGTAGTATGCACGGTTTTAAAGTTCTTTGGGCTTAGTTCTAAATTGTTCTCCAGAATGGTTAGATCAGTTCACAACTCCACCAACAGTGCATTAGTGTCTTTATTTTTCCATATCCTCTCCAGTATTTTGTCATTAAAACAACTCTGAGGTACCATCTCACACTTATCAGAGTGGCTAACATGAGAGAAAAGGAAAATGACAAAATGCTGGAGGGAATATGGAAAAATAAGGACACTAATGCATTGTTGAGGGCCTGTGAGTGTCTAAGACCTTTTACCCCAGCTGCCACTACCTCTGCTGGCCTGGGTTCCTCAGGCTTGGAGCAGCCATTCATGGGCAGGCCCCAGACAGGTGTCAGGGAATCTCTTTGCCACCAGAACCCAAGGAGCCCAGCTATCTGACCTCAACCCCAAATCTGAGCCCCATTGTGTCCCAGAGCCTGATGGAGTCACCTGGTGCCAAGAGCAATTTCTTCAGAAATGCCTATGGAAATATCAGAGGACAGAATGACAGTGAAAAGTTTGTGGAATATATTTGTCACTGTTTACATCCCTTTTAAGAAATGAACTCATTCACCAGAGGATCCTATGGGATGATAAAAATCTATTGAGCAGTGAGGGACAGGGTGAGGTTTTGAGGGAAGAGATGGTTGGGGGGAGGGCAGAATTGACGTCTTTCACTGACTACACCTCTACCCCTCCTCAACTTTATTCCTTTACTACAAATATTGAGGAAAACATGATCCACTTTTCGGCATCATGCTGTAGTGCTTACAGTCCACAGACCAAGCCCAGGCTTACTCAGAGGTGGGAGGGTCTTATTCAGCCATGACTGAGGTACTGCATCAATCCTGGAGGTCCTGTGACCACAGGCTTCAGGACTGAAATGCTAACAGCAACGCCATGGTTGGGACCTTTAGTCTCCCTGTAATGAGATGGAGGACCTATCTGGGTCTTTGGGGGAAGAGAGAAGTAGATGAAGGAGGAAATTAGGCATAGATACTTGTATGTTTGGGGTTGAGAGGTGGGGACTTCTCCAGGCTAGAGAGGCAGAGCTATAATCAGGGTGGGGTTATCCTGGGAGCCTGGCTTTTCCCAGAGCACACTCTCTTTTCTCCTGCTTTCGGCACAAAAATTTTGCTGTGGATGTCCATATAAACATGGAGCAAGCTCCAAACCTAGTATTCAGGGGCTGCAACAGAATGGTAGGGAATTTGATATAAAGATGTGAATACCCTGAAAGACTCCATCTGCAGTATTCTGGGTGCTACATCTGGGAAAGACGTTAAAGGATGCGGGAATGGTGAAAGGCATGCTTTATGGATCTATTTTTCATCATCAGAGTGGCTATTTGCCTGGTGCTCTGCAACAGTAAAAATCAGATATCAGCGGTCGGACACCCATCTGAGTAGTTATTTATACCACTAAACATCAGCGGTCTCTTCAGGAAAGTGCCTAGTTCTCTGCTCAGAGAGCTAGAGAATGCTATCTCTTAGTGCCATACCGTTTCTTTATATCTTATTTTATTTATTTATTTAAGGCAATCGGGGTTAAGTAGCTTGCTCAGAGTCACACAGCTAGTAAGTGTCTGAAACCCAATTTGAACTCAGGTTATTCTGACTCCAGGGCCAGTGCTCTATCCACTGTGCCACCTAGCTGCCCCAGGCCACACTTTTTATGAGTAGGGTTGTGTTACCTAAGGAGTTAGCCGATTTGTCAATTGGCTCAACCCCTATCCACTTTGTGGACTCCTTCCTCTTTCCTTGCCGCTAAAGTCGTTTTTTAAACTCTCTTCTCCCTCTTATTTCTATTAATATTTTATTTCTACATCACCTCCATTTCTGAATATATCCCTCCCCTATACAATAAACTATCCCTAGTGACAAGGATTAATAAAAGAAAAAAAAAAAGCAGCTTAGCAAAACCAACATCAACCATGTTTGACTAATGCAGTGTCAGCATATGTAACCTTCCACACCTATAGACTATCTTTGTCAAGAGGATAGAGAGGTACATTTGCTCATCTCTAGGGCTAAACTCAATCATTTTAGTGACAGAGATTTCATTTTTGTCTTGTTGTATTTTTACATTGTTTTAGTCAGGCATATTGTTTTCCTGGTTCTACTTACTTCACTTTGTATCAGTTCATAGAAATCTTCCCACACTTCTCTGAAATCTTGAATTTGTCATTTCTTATAGCACAGTAAAATTATACTCATGGGCCACAATTTGTTGAGCCATTCTCCAACTTGTGGGCATCTATTTTATTTCCAGTTCTTTAGTACCACAAAATGTGGTAAAATGTAAACTCCCTAAAGCCAGGGACTATCTTTATGTATTTGTATCCTCTGTTCTTAGCACAGGATGTGGAACCTAGTATTTAAAACATTTATTCATGCATTTATTCATTTGTTAATCTCCTTAGGGAAATTTTGTTGTTGTTGCATAATTCCAAATTGCTTTCCAGATGGTTGAAGCAATTTACAGAAACACAATCAGTAAACACCAAAGTCTGCTAGTCTTTCTGCTACCCCTCCAAAACTATTTCCATCTTTGTCACGTTTGCCAATTTACTTAGTGTAAGGTGAACTCTCAGCAATGTTTTAAGTTAATTTCTTTGCTTATTAGTGATTTGGAATAATCTTTCATTTTGTTATTAATAGTTTGCGATTCTTTTGATAACGTCATATCCTTTGACCATTTATCCTTTGGGGGATGACTCTATTTTTTAATATTTTTGGGTTAACACAATATACCTTGGATACCAGATTCTTTTTTTAAAATTTTTATTTATTATTTTTTTTTGGCTAGGCAATGGGGTTAAGTGACTTGCCCAGGGTCACACAGCTAGTAAGTGTTATGTGTCTGAGGGTGGATTTGAACTCAGGTCCTCCTGAATCCAGGGCCGGTGCTCTATCCACTGCGCCACCTAGCTGCCCCGGATACCAGATTCTTATGCGAAATATTTCATGCAAAGATTTTTTTTCCCTCAGTTACAGCTTTTTGTTCTTATTCTCACAGCATTGGTTCTGTTTATGCAAAAGCTTATCCATTTCATGTAATTAAATTTTTGTGTGTTTACCTCTATTCTTTGTTTGGTTAAGAATTCTTCTCCTAGCATAGATACAAAAGATACTTGATCCAATTATTTTCTCATTTTTTTAATGAGAAAAAAGTATTATATTCAGGTCATAGATCCATTTTGAGCTTATTCTGGTATATGGTTTAAAATAACCTAAATCTAATTCTGCCAAACATCTTTCCTACTTTCCCATGCCACTAAGTTTTAATAGACCCCAATCAAATGAGCATTGTATAATGGTGTCAATCATACAAGCATAATTTGTGTTATGCAGCTCTTTACTCATGAACCCATATATAAATAAAAGGAATGCAATCAAATATATCAAAATGACTACCATGTGGTATTTTCTCCCAGATCTATATAGCACAAAATTAATCTGCGGTTGTAATCCAAATCCAGAAGATCCAGGGACACATTTCAAGTGCTTGGATTCAGAATAACCTATTGGTCACTCTTGGTAGGAGCTGGTGAATGGCTAAAACTAGCCAGCCCTCCAATACTGTTCCCATTCGTGACTTCCTAGAGAATCAATATCCAGTCACTTGAAGCAACCAAGGACCTAGGGTTCACAGTTTTTCTCTGGCTACTTTTCCTCCCTAACTGGCTGGGGCCTCAGATGCTTCCTTCCCATTGCTTCTGTTGTGGCTGGCTCCTTGGCTAGGCCCGGGGTGGGGAACCTCCAGGCCACACATGAGCCTCTACGTCCTCAAGTGCAGCCCTTTGACTAAATCCAAACTACACAGAACAAATCCCCTTAATAAAAGGATCTGTTTTGTAAAACTTGGACTAGTCAAAAGGCCACACCCAAGGGCCTAGAAGGCCGCATGTAGCCCCAAGGCCACAGGTTCCCCACCCCTGGGCTAGGCTATACAGGAACCCTATTGCTCTGTGAGGTTCACTCACTTGCTAGTGGGTCAGTGAAGAAGAATAAATAGCTTCTCAGGCATGAAGAAAGACTTTCCAGGCCTTCCATTCCTTCTCCTCGTCCATTCCTGGGATATCCACCCAGTTGCGTCGTGTGTCATCTCTGCCCCAGCCCTTTAGCTCTTCTGACCAAACAGAATTTGTAGCAGGTATTCAAGATTTCAACATTACAAAAATGATCAAGAAAATATGGCAGACAGGCTTAAAGCCAACCATATGATTATAACAATAGATGCCAAAAAAAATCTTGATAAAACCTAACTTTCTTTAATTAAAACAAAAGGAATCAATTGTTAAATCAATGCCCATTATGAAGTGCCTATTAAGGACTCATTCCAGTCTTGAGTAAATTAACCCTTCCTTCCCCAAACCCTTCCACCATTGCCTAAAGAAGAA
Source organism: Vombatus ursinus (assembly GCF_900497805.2). NCBI lineage: Eukaryota > Metazoa > Chordata > Mammalia > Diprotodontia > Vombatidae > Vombatus > Vombatus ursinus. Next base: position 6,461,941 of record NW_020954567.1, on the reverse strand, counting down.
GTATGGATTAAGGATGGTCTTTGTTCCTAGACTGGAGGCCAGTAGTTAAAACACTGGCTGATGGATGACAGTCAGTGTCCAGGGAAGATTTGGACAGGTTTAGAGTATCTAACTAAATCGAATATGATTAAATTTAGTAGGGATAAATATAAAGTCTTACACTAGGATTTAAAAAACCAACTTCAAAGGTATAATTAGGGGGAGATACGGTTAGGCAACAATTTGCCTGAAAAATATCTGGAGGGTTTTAAGTGGACCCAGGCAACCAGATGATGCAGTAGAGAGAGCCCCAGGCTTGGAGTCAAGAAGACTTGAGTTCAAGTCTGGCCTCAGACACTTACTAGCTGGGTGACCCAGGGCAAGTCACTTACTCCATCTGCCTCAGTTTCTATAACTGTAAAATGGAGATAATAATAGCATCTAGCTCCCAGGGTTGAGGATATATGAGATAATATTTGTGTAGAACTGAGGACCATGCCTGGCACATAGTAGGTATTTAACAAATGCTTGTTTACTTCTTTCCATCATTATTTAGGCCTGTCGAGATCTTTTGGTATCCTGTGTCTTATCATATTTGATCCCACTTGGCAGGGAGACTGTTTACTCCTCTATTATAGGGACCTGAGGGGAAGACCTCAGTGTGTTCTAGGGAACCTCTCAAAAGACTTTGACCTAAGACATGCAAGTGCAGTCATAGACCAAAACAACCAGAGACCAACCAGAGTCCAACTATGAGAGAGAGGGAGGCTTGCCAGTTCAATAGCAGAGAGTTAAACAGTCAGCAGTAACACCTAAGTGGGTCTCAGGCTAAATCCAGGACCCAGTTCAAAGTAACATGAACAACACAGTGATCAAAGGTAGGGTATTATTGATCATGGCAGCCTCAGACACTTAATTTCCTAGTGTTTGTTAGCTCCCTTTCTGAGCTTGAGGTCATGACACCAGCCACACCTCCTCATTCTATTTAAAAGGCTGCAGTTTCTATATTAAAAGACAGTGGAAGATATATTGATTGCATCTTATAATAGTTTTCCCCCAAAATCATTGATTTTGACAGAGTCTTAAGACATATTACATAGAGCCTTCTAGGACTCATTCTATTAATTATTTGTGGGGACAGCCGTTTACCCACGAATTAAGTTAATCATGTAACCCACACTTCTTCATTTTGTCCATAAGGATAGCATGAAAGACTCAGATATCTCACTGAAATCCGTTATAACGGAGAATCTATTAAGGAGGAATAAAAAGATTGCCTTGATATACTGAGGGTCCAGTTGAAGTTGGATGACATAAATGTGTACTGTACCTAGTCAAGGCAGGTCCCACCCTTGATCTCACCATCGCTAACCAGTGCTCCACTTCCTCAATCAAAAACTTGGAAAGTTCTCTATCTGACCATAACTTCCTGACATTCCACTTCTCCCCATCTATTCCTAAATCTATTCTTAACCTTCATCAAGACCTCCCCTCAGTACTTTTTTCAGGCCATTACCCGGGCTCTGATTTAAGTGTCCTCATTTCCCAATCTTGACCCTGTAGTTAAGCAATTCAACTCCACGCTGTACCCTGTTCTTGAATCCTTTACTCCCTTGTCCAGTTGCCACTTATCTCTTGCTAAGCCCCGGCCTTGCATTACTCCCATTATCTGCCTACTCTGATCCTGCTTGCGTGCTTCTGAAACAGAGCTGGTGGAAGTCATGTAAACAAGCTGACTGAGTACCCAACAAATTTGTTATCCAATGTGAACTGGGTCCTCATTGCAGCAAAGCAATCCACATACTCCTCCCTAAAATTTTCTCTTCTCAAGCCATCTACCCTTCTTCTTTTCCTACCCAGCTACTTTATAAAACATTTGAGGCCATTCAAAGTGAGCTAGGTAACTTTTCATGTCAAAACCCCTCAACATTGGTGCTCCCCCTCTTCCTTTCCTCCAGTCTCTGATAAAGAAAGAGGCAGCCCTTCTCCTTGCCAAGTCCAACACCTCAGCAAATCCCACACTCTTCTGTGAAACCTCCTCCCAATCCTTATCTCCTCCCAGTCTACAGATTCCTTTCCTACAGCTTTCAAAAGGGCTCAAATCTCCCCATCCTAAAAAACCAAAACAACAATAACTTCACAAAAGCCTACAATTCCCTCAAGCTATCATCCTAAATCTTTCTTCCCTTTCTCAACCAAACTCCTAGAAAAGAGCTATCCACCGTCCACTTCCTCTCTCTCTCAGTCTTCATATCTTTGCAAGCAGGCTTCCAACCTTATCACTAAACTGAAACTACTAACTCTAAAGTTACTAATGATTTCTTAATCGCCAAATCTTCGGGTCTTTTCTCAGGCCTCATCGTCTTGACCTCTCTGCTGCATTTGACACTGCTAGTCACCTTCTACTCCTGGTTACCCTTTTCTTTCCAGGTTTCCATGATGCTGTTTTCTCCTGGTTCTTCCACATATCTAACCTGTCCTCCAGCTCCTTTGCAGAATTTTCCACCAAGTCATACCCAATAACTGTGTGGGTCCCCAAAGGTTCTGTCTTGGACACTCTTCTTCCTCTATACCCTCTTGGTGACCTCACCAGCTCCTATGGGTTTAATTATAAGCTCTATGTAGATGATTTACAGATCTATATGTCCAACCCCAGCCTCTCTCCTGAGCTTCAGTTCCTCATTGGCAACTGCAATTGCTCATTTTAGACTTCATGACTCAGAGTCATTTCAAACTCAACATGTATAAAGCTCATGTCCCCACCTCTCTCCTAAATTCTCTGTTTTCATTGAAGGCATTATCATTCTTCTAGTCTCCCAGGTTCATGACCTCAGCATTATACTCAACCTTCCCCACTGCAACGAAGTAGTCTTTGCCTTAACATTTGAATATATCCAGGAAGGAATCTGTAATGGCATTCTAATTGGTCTCAGTTCTCTCCCCATTACATCCATCCTCTAAACATTTGCCAAAGCGATTTTTCCTAAGTGCCCATCTAACTAGGTCACTTCCTTACTCAGTAAATGCTTAGCCAGGATCTACTTAGTTCAGGATCTCATTGCTTCTCTTTCTCATTCTCTCTAGTCTATTTCTCTAGACTATTGAGATGGCCTTGTTTTTGTTTTTAGGAAAGGATATTTACTAAAAAGATATAGTAAGAATAAACGTGCAAACACTTTCCTCCAACACTTAAGGGCACATTTTTCCTTTTACCATCTGAGTCCTGGGCTGTGTCTGCATAGCATTTGCCCCACCAAATTCCTTCCAAATGCAATACTGCTGATGGAGGAATGAATCTACATCTCGGCTAATGCTCAGTTGGACCAGGTAGATCAATCAGGACTTTGTTCTTGGCAATTCCTGACATGGACTACACTTCCAGACTTCTGCTGGCTTGCTCCCCTGACCTTTTGAAGTTCAGAAGGTCAAAATCACATCCAGTCTCCTCCAACTGAAAGTCAGAAAGAATGAATACAACAGAGAAAAAAGCAACAACCAGGTCATGTGCTCGAAGGCAACATGGCCCCAGTGGAGGGATAAAGGCCTGAGGCCTCTCTCCTCACCCAGAGGGAGTAGTCTTTGCCTTCTCATTTGAATATATCTAGGAAGGAATCTGCAATGGCCTTATAGTTGGTCTCTCTACTCCAGTTCTCTCTCCATTGCAATCCATCCTCTATGCATTTGCCAAAGTGATTTTTCCTAAGTGTCCATCTGACTAGGTCATTCCTCTACTCAGTAAATTCTAGTGGCTCTCTAATTGCCTTTAGGATAAAATAGAAAGGCCTCTGTCTAGCTTTTAAAACTCTTCACCACCTGGCCCCACTCTATCTTTCTAGCCTCATTATATATTATTACTCTTATAATATTCTGTAATTCAGCCAACCACCTCTCTTTGTCCCTCACACATTTTGTGGGGTTTTTTTCCATCTACATTGTTGTGATCCTTATGTGTGTTGTTTGCTTAATTCTGCTTACTTCCCTCTGCATCATATCATGTACATCTCCCCATGTTTCTCTGTATTCATCATATTTATTGTTCCTTATAAGGAATATTCTAGGAATTCTTATGAGAAATATTCACTGGAGCATTCCATTACATTCACATACCATAATTTGTTTCTCCATCCCCTATCTGATGGGCATCTACTTTTCCTTCTAATTCTTTGCTACCACAAAAAGTGCTGCCATAAATATTTTGGTGTATATGAGAACTTTCTTCTTGTTTATCATTTCCTTGGGGGTAAAAGATTAGTAAAAAGAATTTCTGGATCAAAGGGTGTGGGTATTCCAGTCATTTTATTTGTGTAATTCCAAATTGCTTTCCAAAGTGGTTATGCTGATTTGTGAATCTACCAAGGGCGCAGAGGGAAGGTGAGGCACTGCCCTTAAAATTTCAGTTACCAGGGCAATGTCAGAACTAGATAAAGGGCTGTGGGGCTGGGCCAGGCTGGGATACAGACTTTTTCAGAAAGGAATAAGACAATAAGGCAAGATGGAGAAATGGAAGCCAAGGGACGGGTCTATCTCTGCACATTAGCCTGTCCTTGAGCCCGGCTTTGCTTTTTGACTACTAATAAGCAAGCAACAAGAATTGATCAGGGGTCCTATAATGTTTATACAACTAGAGAGCCAAAGCTGGAACTGAATTAGGGGAACCACAAGCCATACTAGTCTAATTGAGTAAATCTACACACCACAATCTTAGAATAAGGGACAACTGCTACTCACAAAAGGGGTGTTACTAGGGGTAGAGATAGTCAGCCCTCTGAAAGCCACAGAAAGCTTGGTGTTTCCCTGGATCGTTCTCCAGTGCTGGGTTGAGTGCATAAATGCTGGGGGGTTGAGGGGGAGGGTAAGAAGAGGTAAACTTGAGGTTGGTCCTCCTGACTGAAGAGAAACTGGAGCTTGGTCTGTCCTAGTGATTAGTCTTGCCCTCAAGGAGCTTACCTTGGTGAGATAAGGGATTGGAATAGGGATTGGACTTCATAAAGGGAATTCTTGGATAAGGAAATCTCCATCACCGAAGGTCTGGGCAATTCATAGTCTTCCAGAGTTGCATGTGGCTGAGGTGGCAGACACCCAGCCTGTGGGTCACACATGGCCCCTGGCTAGATTAAAATGTAATAAAAAAACAATGAAAAAAAATAAGAGTACAATAGAATATAAATAATGATAATAATGTGGTTTTCTAATTCAATATGCAGCTGTAGGAATCCTTATGTATGGCTTAGCAGCTCCTTATTTCTATGTGAGTTTGACACCATCAGCCCAGAGAACGGAGAGGTTAAGCGCAGTACCCAGAGCCACCCAGTAAGTGCTAGTCGGAGGCAGGATGGGGAGGCGGGGGCACACCATGTAAGCAGATATGACTGTGTACATGACACTTCGGGGAGGAAGGAGCAAGCTCTAACGTCTTCCTGTGTGAGATGGCACATGAGGTGAGCCTTGAAGGAAGTTAGAGATTCTGCATCTTGTCAAGTCCCTTCTATCTCTGTAAGATGTGTGTGAGTGTGTGTGTGTGTGTGTGTGTGTGTGTGTGTCCCAGGGACACAGCTTCCTCTGAGTGTTTTGGTCCAGATAGCTTGAAGTCTCTGGAATGAAAGATTGGATGACTCTCATGAAATCAGCCCTATCTGAGCTCCTAGGTTCAAACCCCAGGACCAGCAGTACACAAACTCTAGTCTTTCCGAAGTGTGTAAGTTTTAAGGTTCTCTTCTGTCTAGCTATGGATTCAACTTTCACAATTTTGCATGAATGTGCGGAAAGACCACTTTCTGTCCACTTATAGATAGTTGGGATATTTCCACAGATCCAATCCATTTGAAGGGTGATCTTGTGTTAAAGGAGAAAAACTTGAGTGTCAAAGTAACAACAATGACATCCTTTTTTTTAAATTCAGCACCAATTTCTGAGTGTAACCTGTGGCGCAGAACTAATAGCTTTGAGTATTATAATCTGAACCCAGTTTTGGGGGCTTCTCAGTAATCATACTCTCTCTTTGGTTTGTGACCCCATCCAAGGTTTCCCTGGGAACATTAGATTTGGGTTCATTCCTTGATCTCCACAGAAAGGAAAAAAGACTTTCAGTTCCCATGCAAGCACTCAGGCTAACAGCATATCAAATAAAGGACAGGCTTTAATTTCACCTGAAAGAAAATTCAAGTAACTCACAATTAACCCATAAATAGTCAAGAGAAATTTCCTTCCCTCTTGGGTAGACCTCCACCTCTCCCAGAGATCTACACAATCTTCAAGACTTAGAGTACTCTAGAGAAAGGGAAAGCCCGAGGAGTCTCTAGACAGTTAATATTTCTCCCGTTAAGCTCCACCTTACCAGGAAAGTCACTTCCAGACTTATAGCATTATGCTTGTTGAGGTCCCTCCAGTAAGGACAAACATTAAGGGTTGCTAAAGAGTCAAGCAACCCTTCTTTCTAATGAGTCTCACCTCCCTTAAAACTTATATAATCTTCTAGACTTATAATAATACCTTTGTTGGGATTCCTTTCAAAGGGGAAATAATTCAGGGTTTGTAGAAAATTGGCTTCCCCCTCCCCACACCTTTCTAAGGTCCCATTAGTTCCTCATTGTTCCTTAGGTGTGGGTCCTGCTTTTTCTGGGAACTCCTTCTCCATGTCCAGGAGGCTCAGCCTGATCATTTTACTGCTTGTCCAAGAACTCCTCCATCACTCTACCACCGCTGCCACAGCGATGCCAGTTCAGGTCCTGTAGCTCCTGGCTGGTCCTGGCTTGTCTTCTCTGTTCCATCATTGTCTCCATTTGTTGCTATCTCAGAGATGACAAGGTTGTCTTTTCCATTCCTTGAAGGACTTAGTTCCCTGGAAGGGCTAACATTGACTTGCTTCCAGAGGACCGGAATCTCTCTCTATGGCTCTTTAAATCTCTGTTCCTCTCTGCATCTCTGCAGCTGTCTAACTCTCCTAATTCCAAGGTCATTGGACTTCAGCCATAGTTCAAGGATGTTATTAGCTACAATTCAACCAATGATCCTTAAAGTGGTGTTAAAATACCAATAAGATTTACCAAGGAGGCACCATCCATGCCAGAACCAAGGCCTTATCAATGTTAATTTGGTTATCAAGGAGTTAATCTAGTCATGTAAATGACACAGGAAGGCATTACCACCTTCTACCTAAGTTATATATCCCTTGATCTCTAGCCTGAAACTCAGTCGCTGTCACTCTTGCTAATTAATAGTTAATTCAAGTGATTCCAAAAGCTATTTAACTTGCAATGTTCCCAAGACCATTTCAGCTCTGGTCAAACCAGCCTTCAACCTTTCTCAGTCCCAAAGATTCTGTGGAGAACAGGTCAGTTCTATAGGAACGTTATGACCCAACTTCAGTCTAATCCAATCCTATTCAGTCCAATTCAGCAATTATTATTAAGCACTTTTTATGTGCAAGTTCCTGGATTAGGTATTAGGGCTATAAAGACAAAAACAAAATGAAATACAAAACTGTTCCTGCCTTCAAAGAGCTAACATTCTACTGGAGGGAAAAAAAACAGACTATGTGACATAGAGCTGGATGTCTTTATCTATAGTTGGAACCTGTACCTACCGTCTAGAAGTCATCTATTTCAACACTCTTTTTTTTTTATTTTTAGACAATTGGGGTTAAGTGACTTGCCCAGGGTCACACAGCTAGTAAGTGTCAAGTGTTTGGTCTGAGGCCAGATTTGAACTCAGGTCCTCCTGACTTCAGGGCCAGTGCTGTATCCACTGCACCACTGAGCTGCCCATAGATGAAGAACAGATTCCCAAAGAGGTTCAGTGATCTGACTAAGGTAATACAGGTGACATTAATGGAGCCAGGATTTGAAATCAGGTCCTTCAAATCTAAATCCACCTTGCTTTCTACTGTACTGCCTCCAGAATAATAACTTTCAAGAGTGCTTCCAAATGACCTACTACCATGTAGTGTGAAAAGTGACTCAGGATGGGTATGTATATTCAATGAAAGCTGACCTCTCTCTCCAAACCCAAGTCAGGACTAATCTTGCTGGAATGTGCAAGATTGTGAAACACTGTCCTGTCCCGCTGAAACTCAATTCTCACAAATCCTTAGTGAAACTTAGGGTTAGCCTGCCTCCCTTCAGTATCAGAAAATTGGGACATTTCTTCAGATCTAAGCTATGAGGTCGGGGGCAGGGAGGGGGAGAGAACCAGATCTGTCGTCAACGTCCCTACTGTCAAGTTGGAAAATGTGGAAAGGGTTGGTGAACATGATTGGGGGTGGGTGGAGTGGGAATAGTGTCTCTAAAACTTATCTCAAAGTGGCCAGCTCCTTTCTTCAAAATGTACTCTGCAAAATATAAAATCTGATTCATTGATGTCAGTTGGTTTCTAGCCACCCAGCAGGTTCTGTCAGTCAGATTGGCACTGATATGAGGAGGTGCAAGAAAAGGGGCCGGGGAAGAGGCAGCTCTCAGTTCTAGCAAGCAGCTGGGTCATGTCTGTCCAGGAAGCAAACTTACCTGATCCCTGGAGCATGGGATGTGCAATTAGCCATTTCTAACACCCCTATTGAAAAAAGGAAAATGAAAGATCAATCCTGAGATGAGAGAAAAAGCACACACACACACACACATACACACACCCCAAAACCTCAAACCTCTGAAGCTTCCTCATTGTGAACCAAAAGGGGGAGTGTGTGTCATGCAGCCTCCCTGTTGGCAGGTGCTTTCTGAAAGATCTTCTAGTCCTCACACTTCCTGAGGAGGCAGTCAGAAGAACAAAGCCTGCGGAGGTAGCTTTTCTCTTCATCGTCCCAGACCCGGCTGCCAATTGGCCTCCTGTCCCCCCCGCACCATCCTGGGGGACAGAAAGAGATGAAGTGGAAGGGGATTGTTATCGCCGCCATCCTGCAGGCACGGGTCCCAATTACAGGTAAGGCCACGTTTTCAGATAGCAGGGGGGACTCTTTTAGAAATCCACTGGAGAAGGGGGAAAGAAATGGGTCTCTCCATCCTCCTGGCATCAGAGAAGGGGAGTGGCGATGGGGGAGACAGGATGGGACCCTACCTGTGCTATGCTTGTCCTCCTCATCACAAGAGCTAGCCACTCAAAGACATGACTTTCCTACACGTCCCCTGCCTCTCCTAGATATAGATTTTTTCCCCTAGGTGTACAAAAAGCCTGCAGAAGAGAATGAGGTGGGAGTCAAGACATAAGGACAACTGAAGCAGTTGCTGGTGTCTTCGGGGAGGAGGGTACAAGATAAGGCAGACCTGAACCAGAAACTGTCATCTGAGCTGTGATGCATGTCTCGCCTTTAGATTTGAGCCTTCCACTTGCTACCACTCTTGTTTGGAGCCTTTTCTTCTTTGCAAACTAAAAAGTATTCTCAGGTTTCCCGGCGGGCTATCTCAGGATGAAAAATGAATGTTAAGTGGGCCAAGAGGAAGAGCTGGAGTTGAGGGGCAGAAGTAATGTGTTGGGAAGGGTCTTTCATTTGCAGCCAGTTTTTCCTGAGTCCCCAGGAGAGTATCTAGCCACTTCAGCCAGACCAGGCCCTCATTTTGCATGCTATCAAAAAGTGCTGGTGAAAAGCCCAGACTTTCAAAAAGCTTTGTCATAGTTGGCCTCGTAGATCCATGGCCTAGAGAAAGGCCTGCAGGCAGGCCCTTGACACACCCAACCTGGGCTCTGTAAGAGCTCTCAAGTCACTCTCTAGGCTTAAGAGGAGTGGGGGAGGCAAATAGGAAGCAAGAGGCTAGGGGACAGTGAGGGAGTGTAAAGGCAAAAGGATGCTGAAGCTGGCCCTTGGTGCTGGCCTATTCTAGAGACACCCCAAATGGCAATAACCATCAAGTGACTTTGTTCCAATGTTCACTTCAGGATTTTTAAATTTTCTTCCGCCTTCTAGCTCAGGGCACAGGGAAGAAAGTGAATGGGTAGCTTTGGTATTGAACTTGTTACAGATATAGGGTTTTAATTTTCACCAAGGGTAGGATGAGCCTGGTTTGAACTTAAAGAGGTAAAGAAAAGAGCTAGAAATGGAAAGTGCCTTCCAACAGATGTAGATCTCTCTCCATATCTAGTTCCCCACCACTTTACATAGTCTGATATCCTACTCTACGCTCTCAAGCCTCTGGGAGATGAGAAAGAAAGTTTGGGTGATTAAGAGAACAACATGGCACCTATACCTCTATCAGGAGCACACGCTCTCTTCATTTCTTTGGAGTGAGGTTATGGGAAATTGGGCAACGTGACATTTTCTGTAAGAACACAACTTTTTCTGCTTAATGTTGTCATTGTGAATGACTCACATTGTATAGCCGTTTGCCCATAAGAGAAACCAAAGTCTATCTTCCTGTGAAAACAATATGTTGGATTGAGGTGACTTAATGGAAGATCCACGATGCCCAAGCAAAGAGTAAAAATGTGTTGAATTTAGAGGGTGGAGAAAATCAATCAGTTGGTATGTGGGGGTTATAGGGGGGATCTAGGGCTAAGCCAATTGAGTGATATAGATCTTACCCAGGAGATACTGTAACTATGCCTGGTTTGTACCTCCTCCCCTTAAAAAAACAACAAAAAGCCTACCTCAAACCAAAGTGAAACTTAGCCGTGATGCCAAACTGTAATGTTGTTAGATCAAGAGTAGACAAATGTATAGGGAATAGTACCACTGGAGAAGCCAGAGAGTGGAAAGGAAAGGCAGGCCATTTTACCATAGGGTAGTGGTGGTGAAGTGTAAACCTGAGATTCATCTAATGGGGACAGGACAGTATAGGGAGCTAGGCCCTTTGCCCTTTGGAGACAAAACAGAAAGCCAATGGGCTACCTTGTCAGCTTTTCTTCAGTCCTATTATTTCAACATCTGAATGACATCTGTAGCTGCCCCCCAAATGAAAATGATTTAACTCAAGGCTGCTGGCAAAAAAGACTTTTTTTTTTTCAAATGGCTGCCATAGCAGCCCAGGCCTTGATGGAAGATCTCCTCATTAAGTATGGATAGACACTCCAAATTTGTTGTGGAAGAAAAAAAAAGTAGAGTGGCTTTGGTCCCAGTGGCCAAGTCTGTACCATTTTCTTACTGAGGTGGCAGTTTGATACTGTAGAAATAACCCTGGATCTGAAGTCAGATGTCTTGGGTTCAAATCCTGGTTTGACTATTTACTACCAGTGGGACATTGGACAAGTTACTTCACCTCAACGGGCCTCAGTTTCCTTACCTATAGAATAAGAGCCTTAAACTAATTAACTCTAAGGTCCCTTCTGACTCTCAGGCTATGGTCCTATGAAATGGCTACAAGCTAGAATTTGAACGAAGCCTTTTTTTCTCTTACCTATAATATTTTTTTAAAATTATATTTATCTTTCATTTTTACTGTGATTTTTACAACATTACCACTGCCTTAAAACCTTTATTTCTAAAGCAATAATATATAGGTCATTCTACAAAGCAAACAAAAAATAAGCAATTAAAAAAAAAAAACCAAGTAATAACCGGATATGCTATTATTGACTTTGCCAGAAGATACCAAAGCTTAAGTTGAGAAGCATTTGAAATAACATACATATTCACACTACAAATATTAGTTCTGCTTTTGTATCCTTATTGATACTTTCCATCCATGTCCCAAGAATGCTCCCTTTTTCCTGTGATGGAGAGTTAGAACAAGAGAATAATACTTGTGTCCCACAGACCACCCCGAGGGCCAAGAGGCAGGGATCTAGCACCTTTGTGAATAAAGCCAAGTGACCTGGCATTATAGTTGCCTTCAGGAGATTATCTGAACCTGGGCCTATATACAGGAGACTTGCAAGAAAGGAATATGACTACATACAGTTTGTGTTTGGCCATTGGCACCTAATTATATAATAAAGCAAGAAATGAGTGATTCAATCCATCCAATAATGCTTTACTCATCTCACTGGAGATTTATTAGTACAACTGGTCACAATTTAGGCATTCAATACTAACCCCTCTACCTTGACCACCAAATGGGGATATTCCCTAATGGGCTTCAAAGATTTGGCTGATCCAATGATAATGCACGTAAGTATCTTATTATTCTTTGTTTTGTAGGGAAGTGTCCTCAGGAAAAAATATATTTGAATAATTCAGTGTCCTAGGACTATTACATAGAATTGACTCAAAGAACATTTTAAAGAAAAATCCATCTAGTTGTCAATGATCAGTATTATATAGTCGTGAAATTTAATTGCATACACGGGAGGAAATCTATGCGTACATAAGAGTGTATGTGTAACACATAACTGGGTCTCTAAGAAAAACTCTTTTAATACAAACTTAAAAGCAACTGCTACACAATGTTCCTAGTATAAGCAACTTGTATCCCACTGGGTTGGGAGAAATGTTTAAGTATAAGAGGGATATTCATTCAAATGACATAAGAATGGAATCTTTCATGTTAGTTCATTTATGCCCCTAGAAATTCTTGTTTTGCTGATATACAAGAGCCAATTACTCCTTGTAACACAGCACTTCTCAGATTTCTTGGTCCATGAACTTCTTAAGACAGGGCAAAAGTCTCCTTGGATTTACTGTTGCAATGCCTTCCAAAACCCTTGGAACCACAATACAATTTTGTGGAGCTTTTGCCTGAATGAATAATGATGAATGTGGCTACTTTAGAAAATAATGTGTATGTTCTGTGTGTGCATTGAAAAACTATTTTAAAAGAATTCAAGTATTAAAAAAAAAGCATCAATAAAACAGGAAAAAAAAAAAGAAATTCACAAAGGGCCACAGAAACAAATGGCAGTTTTATTACTACCTTCTTAAACTCATTATGTTCTGTTTTAAAGCAAATGTACATAATCAAAGTTCAGCATTTTATATACAATTCTTTTTTTTCTTTGTGTGTTTGGATTTTTATGTTTGTTGATAATTAAGTTCATAATTTTTAAAATGTATTTTTTAAAGATACATTTTATGATATGACTTGCATCTTAGTTGAAAGATAGTCCAAGAGAACCCTTGGTGGATCTACAGCAGCCTGGAGATCTCTGAGAACTCCTGTTCTCTTGGGTCTATGAATTAATTATAAATTGGCAAACAACCGGCAATGAACTGAAATTTCTTTGGTCAACCAGGGTCAAAGGCCGCATTTATACAGTGCTAAGACAATGAGTTGATTCTGTCAATTTGGTCAATCAGTTAATTTAGTAAAATCTTTTTAAAAGCCACACGGAAAGTTTGGGAAGTTAACTGAGCCCCACTGACCCAGTTTTCGTAGCAAAGGCAAAACAAAAGTTTTTTTGAATCAAGCTGAGTTGAATATGGCCATCTCATTCAGCCAGGGCCTAAAAGACAAGCATCCTTATTAAATGATCATGTGGTTAAAATAGTCCTTATGGACTGATTTTATTTTCTATTGGACTAGATTTTTTATTTCTATCAGACCTTTTTCTGTGGAGAACAGAAAGATTCTGTGCAATACTTCCTAAAAATTTAAGCAGTTAAAACGGCAGGTCAAATGGTATAAAACAAAGGACCTGACTCATACCATCCTATGTGAGGTAAAAGGGCTGTTAATGAGGAGAAATTTACAGTTATTAAAGTAATTAAAATGGAGGAAAGGGTGTCCAATGCATTCTCCAACTTGACCTAAACCGTTGTGGAAAAGTCAAGAACATTTATGACTTCTGTCTTTCTCATTATATTACTTTGAATTAGACCAGTAGAAAACTTTTAAAAATCATTTAGAGCAACTAAAGTATTAGTACGGAAAACAAGAAAAGGTTTTCATGGTTTAATGGCTGTTATATTAATAAATATGTGAACCCTCCAGGGAAGGAGAAGGGAAGGAGTGTATAGGCAGCAACCTAGCTCAAATTTGTGTTCGGTACAAGCGTCAGCAGACCCGAATTCTCGTCCTAAGCCTGTCGCTAACTTGCTGTGTGATTTGGGGCAAATTATTCTACCCCTCTGAGCCTCGATGTCCTCATTTGTAAAATGACAACACTGAAACAGATGGTCTCTAAGATCCTTTCCAGTTTGAGGTCATAAGATTGTGGATTTAGAGCGGACTTCAGAGGTCATCTCGTCCAATCCTCTCATTTTAGAGATGAGGAAACTGAGGCCCAGAGAGGGGAAAAGACACAAGGGGTAGAAAGGTCACCAAGGTAGTAAGAAGTAGAAGAGGGATTTGAAATTGGGTCCTTAAATTCTAGATCCAGCATTCTTTCCATGGCTCTGAGGTCTATGACTAGGATTTATAGTTGAAGTAGTCAAGAGGATGGAGAACCAGAAAGGCTGAGCTGGTTCTTGACTCATAATAGAAAGGCTGGGTCTAGTCAGTCCAAGGCAGACTCTGGGTATTCCTTCAAGAAAATTTCAAGTAAAACACTGCCTCACTGAGGTGGCATGGATTGGGGCACAGAAAACAATGGGATATAAACTGGACTCCACGTTGGACTCCATGTTGTTATAAACAAGTCATTTTCCTTTTCTGTGCCTCATTTTCTCCACCAGAAAAACGAACAGAATGTATCACACACACACACACAAACACACACACACACACACACACACCATGGATAGTAGAATGGAAGGGTCCCTGGACTGGGAATCAGGTGACTTAGGTTATAGTCCTGACTATGCTATGACCCAACGGGCAAGGCCTTCCCTGATGCATTAGTTTCATGGAGCTGTCGAACTAAATGATGTTGATGGTTCTTTTTAGTTTTACCATTCTGTTATTCCCTCTTAAAGGAAAAGTAATAAGATCAGGTGATAAGTTTTGAGTTCTTCAGCAGAAAGGAAAGGGCTTTTATAAATCTTAAAGCACCCTCTAAAGGCTGGCCATTGTTAGTTTAAAAAAAAAAAGGCCCAAGTATTTGCAAAAAAAGAAAATAAAAAGCTGGTGAAAAAGTTATTGAAGAGGAAAACTTCAATTCTTAAAGGATTCACGACTTGTGGGGAATTCCGTTGAACAAATATAGATCTCAGTGCTGCTATGCCTTAATAAAAGATGGTCATGAATTGATCAGGTCAAAATAATTCATGACCTGGCAGCCAAATGTCTGATGGTTAACCTCTCTGAACTTAGCTAGGTTGGCCCTCAAACAATAGCATATAGAGAATACCAGAGAATATGGCCCAAATGAATTTAAAAAAAAACAACTCTACAGGATAACCATGGAGTCAGCCTGCCTATTTCCTATATATTTAGGTCAGGCTAAAGTAGTTCTTCCTCTCCACCCAATTCCCCCCCACCCCACCTCTGCCCTGCTCTTTTTTTTTTTCCCTCAGCCCTCCATTATAATAAGTATAGTCAGGCAAAACAAATCACTACACTGACATTGATCAAAAATGTATGTCTCATTCTGCAAAATCAACATATTACCAGGTCACCTGGGCATCAGAAATGCTAGTTCATTCTCAGGCCTCTTTCCTTACTCATCTAAGTATGTATAGGGTATATGGGGCGTTCAAGGAAGACTAGCACCTCTGGTATGAGGGCTTGATGAGCTCTTTTCAGGGCTACTCATCCACCTTCAGTGTCTATCTGGAACTCAACTCTCATCTGTGGTTCCAAGAAGCTGTAGCATACTCAGTGTCTACACTCCAGTAAACTGCCTGGACAAACTGCCTAAACCAGGTTGAAGGTGACTGATGGGCCTTAAACCTGTCGGTGAGTTATTGGGGTGTCTATCCCAACACGTGGAGACTTTCCCTGGCAGAATGGTTACAACCCAGTAAACCATCTCGGTAGATGGGCTAAACCAGATTAAGGGTAACCAACAGGCTTCAAACCTGTAGATAAGTTAGAAAGATATCTACTCTAAGCTTATGAAGACTTTGCCTGGTGGAATGTGCAGATGAGAATATTTTGTTCCAACAGCCATGAAGCAGGCTGAAGCAGGCACTGTGGAGTGCTTAGAGATTGGTCAGACATTGAAGATGCCAAGGTCTGCATTCCAGGCCCTCACCAGTCATTTTGACTTTGGTCTCGTCACTGGACTTAGATGACTCTGGAAGAGAGAGTGACGCAGAAGACTTAGATGTTTTTGTGTCAAGATATCACCCCGTGATGTCATTGGTCCTCTTTGAAAACGAAGGCTGAACAAAAATAGCAAGCAAGGGTTAAATTACTCTCTGGACTTGTCTGGTGGGTCATACGTATTATTGTCAATCTCTTGCCCCTATTCATTCTGTACTTCTAGTCCACTACTAAGAAGGGAAGGAGAAAAAGAGGAAGAAGAAGGGACCAAACATTTATGATGTATCTACTGTATACCAGGAACTGTGCTAAGTGTTTTATAAATATTATCTCATTTGATCCTCACAACAACCTTAGGAGGAAGGTGCTTTCATTGGCCACATTTTATAGTTAAGGAAACTGAGGCAGAGAGAGGCGCCATTTGCCAAGATGTGGGTGGCATGTGTCATCACCAACCTTCTGAAGTCAGAACTGCTGCTACATTGATTAAAATTCCATAGTTTTTAGAAGGAGTTTTTCTTTAAATGATTATGATCAATTACTAAATTGCTCTCCTGGTCCAGCTCATTTCATTCTATCAGTTCATACAAGTCTTTTGGGGTGTTTTCTATTCAAACTCTAATTATCTCGGGCTCTTTTTCCTTGTGCTTTGGATAGGGAGGGAACTTGAAGTCGTTTTATGAGTAGTTGAAGGAACTGAGAATAGAAAAAAACTTAGGGAAGGGCATGATAACTGTCTTCAAATGTTATGTTGCTGAGCACAAATTAGTGTTTAGATGATTTCCTCCAGACATGAGTATAGGGGCGTGGGGTAGAAATGACCAGAAGACAGATTTCAGCTCAACAGACTGAGTAGCTTCCTAATAATTAGAGCTGTCTGAAAATGAAATGAGCTTCCTCACGAAGGAAGGTGTTCCCCATCCCTGGAAGCGTTCTAAGGAGGCCAGAAGGCTACTTATCAAGGATGTTGCAGAAGATTTCATGCCTTTGTTGGGGAACTGGACTAGAGGACTTCTGAAGTCAGCCACTCTAATCCCAGGGCTCCATACAGAGGGACATTGGCTTAGGACAAACCTTGGAACCATTAAAAAAAAAACCACCCCCCAGACTGTGGGCATGGTGGTGGGATCACATCCTGTGCTGCAGTAAGTAGGTATTTAGTATGATAACCAAAGGAGTAAAAGTTGGGGTGGAGGAGGTGTAGCAAGAGGGGAGGAAGGGGAAGGGAGGCCGTTGAAGTGCATGAGACAGACCTGACAACATGGAGTAGGCTAATATAGGAAGTGGTCAAGGGCCCCGCAATGCTGTGAGTAGCCATCGCCTATGTTTGCTTTGCACGTTACATCCTTAGCTAACAGTTGTACAATCAGGCACTTAATTCTTAAACTCAAAGGAAAGAAAAGAAAAGAAAAGGAGAGAAAAGAAGAGAAAAGAAAAGAAAAGAAAAGAAAAGGAGAGAAAAGGAAAGGGAAAAAATAGAATATAAATTTCCTTCTTTGCTGCACCCAGTCAAATGGGCCCTTGGCTAGGTTCTTATTAATCAATGTATAAGATAATTTATAATGGTTGATTTCTGAAGCAGGCTCCTTTTAAAGGGTTCACCTTGGCAAACATGGCTTCCTGTTTGAAAAGTTAGAGATGATTAATTCTTTGCCGCGTATTTTCACTTAATGTAATTTTTCCCTCTGATTATAGTCCAGTGGAATGAATCCTGGGTTTGAAGCCAGGGTCCTAGGCTTTGAATCTGGGCTCTGCTATTTACTGCAGACCAGTAAGTTTGTCATTAGTCTTGGGTAAAATGACAGAATCACAGAATGTTAAAGATTATTTAGCTGCCCCCCTCATTTTACAGAGGAAGACACTGAGGCCCCTGGAGGGCAAGGGATTCGTCCCTTCCTCCCCCACCCCTCCACCCCAAATCACAGCTGGTTAAATTGCAAAAGCAGGACAAGACTGAAGTCCTTTTCCACCAAGTCCTCTGTTCAGTCTTCGCCATTACTCTGTGATTTTGGGCAAATCACCTCCTTTCTATCAGTCTTGGCTTACTCATTTGTAATGATAGGTTTGGAGGAGGACGCTAAGTGTTACAGTTGTAAGAGTGCTGTGCCTGGAGTCAGGAAGACGAGTCTTCTTGAGTTCAGATCTGGCCTCAGACACTCACTAGCTGTGTGACCCTGGGCAAGTCACTTAACCCTGTTTGCCTCAGTTTCCTCATCTGTAAAATGAGCTGGAGAAGGAAATGGAAAATCACTCCAGTATCTTTGCCAAGAAAATCCCTGGGACGGTATAGTTCTCAGAGTTATGAAAAATCAGACATGGCTGAACAACAACAATGATGGATTTAGACTAGATGACCTTTAAGGTTCTAGCTAGAGCTAAATCCCATGAGCCTATATTTCATTTTTGATGTTTAATTGAAGTGCTACAAAAAATTACTATTCTTTGGAGTTTTTGCCACAGTTCTGGTAAATGAGGTTTTCAATGTAAGTACTTTAAAAAAAATGATAAAAAATGTCACAATGCTACTTGCATTTTAGATCAGCTGGAAAAAAAAGTCCAAGAGAACTCTATATGAATTTGTTTGGAGATGCCACTTTGAGAACCTCTGTCCATGAGTTAGTTATGAATTAGCAAACAATTAGCAATGAATCTAATCCTTATTAGTTTGGTAGGAACAAAGATAGCATCTAAAAAATACTAAGACAAATATTTGATTTGGTCAATGTGCTAATTCAGTAAAGGGAGGGGGAAACAACAATAATTACACAGTCAACTGGATCCCAGCCTAAATAGTAGGTGCTTAATAAAGATTGATTGAGTTGATTGGATAAAATGGAATTCGGTCACTTAATACAACCAGCCATATTTTAGGGTCAAAAAGACAACTGCACTTATTAAATGACCACACACACACATACACACACACACACACACACACACACACAATGTGTATGTATGCATATGTGTATATACAACATATAAGAGGTGTGTATATATGTGTACATATATGTGTATATGTATGGATATGTGTATGTATGACACATGTGAGATATATGTTTGTGTGTGTGTATAATTTTTCTTTTTTTTCCCCTACCAGACCTGAGATTTCATTAGTGTTGGCAGCTTTCAATAATGCAGAGGAACTCTTACTGAAACTTATAGTTTTAGAGAGTTACTTGTCTAGGTCTAAGAGAAAATGTCACCTAGTGAGTAGAGTAGGTCCTTAAGTCAGGAGGAGCTGGGCTGAGCCCTGCCTGAGATACATCCTGCCTGTGTGACCCTTTGCATGTCACTTAACCTTTTAGTGCCCAAGTAGTTCTCATATCTTACATCCAACATACAAATATTTTGCCTTGACCACAGAACCAACCATGGAAGGAAGGAAACAAGCATTTATTAAGCACCTACTTTAACAACCAGGCACCGCGCTAAGTGCTTTACAAATATTATTTCATTTGGTCCTCACAATAACCCTGGGAAATAGGTACTATTATTATCCCCATTTTGATGCTGTTACTCTGTTCTGTTCATTTCACTTTGTATCAGTTCATTTGTAAGTGTTTCCATTTTTCTGAAATCATCCCGCTTCTCATCTCTTAAAGCACAATGATATTCCATCACAGTCATATATACCACAGCTTGTTTAGCCATTGCCCAATTGATGGGGATTTCTAATTCTTGGCTACCACAAAAGAGCTACTATAAATAATTTTGTACAAAAAGGTCCTTCTTCCCCTTTTTTTTTTATGTCTTTGGGATATAGACCTAGCAGTGGTATTGCTGGATCAAAAGGTATGCATAGTTTTATAGCTCTTTGGGCATAGGTCCAAATTGCTCTTCACAACGGTTGCATCATTTCACAGCCCTACCAATAGGGCATTAGTGTCCCAGTTTTCCCACATCCCCTCCAACATCCATCATTTCCCTTTTTTGTAATGTTAGCTAATCCGACAGGTGTAAGATGATACTTCAGAGTTGTTTTAATTTTAATTTCTTTAATCAATAGTGTGTTATCCCCATTTTTCAGTTGAAGAAACTGAGACAAAAGTTAAATGACCTGCCCCGAGTCATATGGCTACTGTGTGAGGCTGACTCCAGGCCAAGAGAGACTGTACCGTCTGTTTACATGGCAGCCAAAAATATACAAGTTTCTGAAACATTAGGAAGGACCCCGCTGTGGCAAATTTATGGGAGGACCTGGACAGGAGTCATCCAGGACAAACAAATATGGATTGATTGTGATCTGAATTGTTGGAAGGGACATGCATACTGAAGGGATCATGGGTCCTTTATCTAAAATCTGCTGATTTTAATGAGGTATTTCTGTGAGGTTTTACTCATTCTGGAGTTTGTCACTTATATGCATGTGCCCACACCCCTTGTTAATTAAGATTCTCATGTAAATCACATTTTTGCAAATTAGTTCCTATTTTAATTGCGATAGGGAACCTTCCCATAAATTGCTTTGTAAAGTGTATAATAACCCCCTAATTAGTATGTTTTGTAAGTTTGGACAGCATTACAGGTTTTCATAAAACCAAGTACACCTGGACATAAAAGACCTGTTTCTGCTGCCCCCCACCCCCAACCCCACCTCTTGGAAAGGAAGTTTTGTATAACATATGCTAGGATTTAAATAGATAAACCCTCAATTGGTCTAATTTTAATCCCAGATTAGCTCTTCTGCACCACCCAAGCTAAGTGTCTGGTCTATTCTGGGCCAACTCCAGTCACAGGATGAATTGCCGGTGCACAAAATGCGAAGCCATTTTAAAGTAGCTTTAGCCAAATAATGCCATGAAAAGAAACATAACGCCATAAAGAAAAACTAACAATGTATAGAACACAGTTGAAAATCAATCAATGTTAAGGGTGGTTTCCACTGGAAAGAGGCATTAGAAGAAACTCATAAGATAACAAAAGATCTTTTGCCAAATTTTGCTTGGGAATTCAGTATTCAAATCCACTCCAGTGATTTTTTGGTTATCTACCTAATATTTGAGGTTTAAACAGGACACTATTTCCCTCCACCAGTGTGGATAATTGAGGATTGATTGCATCTGTTAAATAGCATTCCTGTCTCTGAGAAATGTGAACCATAATCCTCCATACACGGTTCCATTAAAACAACAGCTCTGTTGCCTGAATGAGAAGTGATCACAGAGAATTTTGTCAAGAGATAGGGAGAAATGAAAAGAAGGGGGCAAGTCCTGAAGGTTCTGGAGCCAGTGGTGTTGTTAGGTCTAACAATGAGTGTTAGTCAGTGCTGCTGCAGGGTCCAGAGGAAGACTGAGCCAGCTGGAAACTTTCTAGAAGCCCTGCCTGGTCCTTATATCACATTTATTTGTAGAGCTACTCAGACCATTCTATGGCTCACAGTCATGGTGTGATTGTGTATGTGTGTTTGTGTGTGTATTCATGTTCTTTGGGGAATGAAGATGAACTGTGCTTGGTGTCACTCACACAAATGAGTTGTGCCGCATTATTTAGCAAACCCCAGTAAAATCCCTTCTATGGAGAAGAGGATGGAGAAAAAAACTTATTGAGCTTGGGATTCTATGGAACACGAAGAGTTGAGTTACAGATTGATGGGAATTTCCCTGGCTTGTTGTTCATTTGGTTCATAGGCTGCTAGTTAGGGGGGAAATGGAAAATGGTTAATTCTCAGAACTCATAGTTGAAGTTCCACATGTCATCTCTCATGGTGAGTGAGCCACTAGCATAGATAAGGTCAGGTCAGACTCACAGAATGGTCAAACAAACCAACCCTAAATTTACCTACTGGTTAAGAAAAAATATGACCAGACTATAAAATGTTCAATAAATGTCTCCAATGGCCATTTCCTATGGTTCTTTGTCACTGTACTAGGATGGTAAAAAAGTTTCCGTCATCTGAATAATCAATCAACTGCAAAATAATATGTAGAATTTCCGTAGATGATACAACCTGGTCGTTAAGAAGGTTGCTAAAACTAGACTGCCAGTTTTGCAATCAGATCCTTTAGACATTCTAGTCATTTCAACAATCTGGCCTAAACCTTAGCAATCAGTCCATATTTATTACTCTGATCACCAACTGTTGTTCTTCACCATGCAAACAGGCTAGCAAACAGTTCATTCAAATCAATCATGTTGACTGGGCCAGTGTTGCAGAGAAGGCAAATTTGGTGACATGAAATGGCAGAAACCCAAGGTCGGCACTACTGGTACCATGTGTTACAGTGTCAGTTTTTGTCAATGTCTCAGCTTGCCTACAGATAGATTTCTTCAAGGTCACAAATTGATTTTGGTCAACTTTTTGGTTTGTGAGCTTGTGTTAATTCGCATGCCTGTTCCAATAGCTAGAGTAGCTTTCATAGAGGAAAATCCTCGCCCAGGATTTTTTTGGGGGAGGAGAGGGACTGCTTTCATGGAGTAGTAGGCTCTAGCAGCTGTGGTCCTTTGTTGATCAGCCTTTCCAGAATCTCAAGGTCAGCTAGCTAGATTCTCCCTTCAGAGGTCAACTTGTCCAGTACTTGAATAATACACACAATTCCCTTCTACCTTTTGGTTCTTTTTCTCCCATAGCAGTTCATTCATTATACTATATAGAAACAGGGCTGGTTCACCCATCGCTCTACGTTAGCTTCTGCCCGGCCTTGCTGCCATTTTATACATAATGTTTCCAGCAAAAACAAAAACAAAAAAACAACAATGTTCTCAGCTAAAAAGTCTTTAAAAGGAAAATGTCAACATGAAAGTTAGGGTAACAAGCCAAACAGCTTGGACTGAGTCTGAGCTGGAACATGCCGCCGATGATATGCAAGGTAAGCTTCACTTTATAGAGTAAATCCATTCTTGGAAGAGTTTAGTATGAAACAAATCACATTTTAAATGCATCTAGGAGCTTGCTCTTTAAAGAACCTTGTGGCAAATTATTTTGAACATGGAAGGATCTTTTTATAATGTAAATAATCTTCCCTCCCTTCACTTAGTTCATCTTGTTTTTAAGTGTGTGTTTTTAAAGGTGTCTTGAAGTAGAGAATAGGTACATTGGGTTTTCTTAAAGTGAGGCAAACCTGTTACTTTTTAAGCTTTAGTAGCTTAAAACTGCACTAGGACTTTTGGGAAACCCTGTATTAATCTGAGTTTTGGTAGGAGATTACATCATTAGGGTCAACTTGACAAATTTTTCGGGGGTTGTGGAAGAGGGTTATAGGAAGAATTTATTTTAAAGAGCTGACTACAATGTTTTGCACTAGAAAAAGTGCTGAATTTGAAGTTAGGGGATCTGGGTTCAAATCTTGGCTCTTCGATTTTGCTAGCTAGGTGACTTTTCTTTCCCCAGCTTTCCAGAACCTCTTTATGTATTATCTTCTTGTATTAGAATTTAAACTTCTTAAGAGCAAGACCATCTTGTCTGCTTTTGTATATTTCTCTAGTACTTAGCACAGTGCTCAGCACATAGAAAGCACTTAATAAATGCTCTTTCTGTCTATCTGTCATATTCCCAGGCAACTGCCTATCTGCTCTGAGGTTCTTGGAGGCCCCAGGCAATTTAAGCTGACATCCAGTGCCACCTGAAACTTTCCCCAAATTTCTCTACCTACAGGCTAACTCCATTAAAAAAAAGTCTCTATTCCCAGAGAATTTGTGCATCATCTGTGACAGGAGCAATATTTCCAAGGGTCCTAACACATGGGTTTGGCTGCCTTTTCCTAAGGCCAGACAGTATAGGCTAGACTAGTTTTTCTTTAAAAGG
Organism: Vombatus ursinus; assembly: GCF_900497805.2. Taxonomy (NCBI): domain Eukaryota; kingdom Metazoa; phylum Chordata; class Mammalia; order Diprotodontia; family Vombatidae; genus Vombatus; species Vombatus ursinus. Next base: position 6,438,280 of record NW_020954567.1, on the reverse strand, counting down.
CACTAAAATATGGTCCTCAAGGTTTAATTGGCATAGATGACTGAGACTTGGGCAGTTTTCTGGTTGCTTGATTACAAAAAGCCCAGGGACAGGAGAGGCTCCAGATGTTCCTCAGGCTTCTGACCCTGGGACCATCATAGGCAACAGTTAGCAGAGAGCCCCACTCAGTGAATCAAGGTCATAATCTTGTTGAGTATCCTTTCCATGCTATACCCAAGTAAACCTTCTTTAAACTATTAAATGTACCACCAGTGATCCATTTTGCCTTAGTCTCCAACCTGAGCTATCAGACTGACCGTAGGCCAGGCCTGGCCTATTATAACTGGTATCACCATATACAGTGAAATTGTATGGTCCAGACTACATAACGGTTCAGTTATATAGTTAGTTATACAGTCAGTTATATGGTTCAGTTAGGTTGGGGTAGTCAAGGAAGGTTTCAGAGTGGATCGGGGTGATTAAAGAAGGTTTCCTGAAGGTGGTAGATGAGTAGGATCTTGAAGAAAGAAAGTAGAGTTTAGATAAGTAAGGAGGTTGAGGGTAGGGAAAAGTACCAACAGCATGTATGTACTATTTTAGAGTGTACAGGGAGAAGGATCAGACAAATTCACTGTCAAAAGCTAATTTCTAAACCCAGCCCTTTAATCTTTTTCATCATCCTTGACTCTCTGACCCACCCAAGGCACTTAGGATAGATAATCTAATGGATATTCAGTGACAGGCAATGAAAAAATAAATAAGAAAGGAAAGATCAGCAAAAAAAAGAGAGAGAGCCTTATTCATTGACATAAAACCTTCCAACAACCTGGATAGGTTCTAACATCCCCATTTTTAAGAGAGGGACCACTGATACATAGAGGTGATAAATTCCTTTGATTACCATGATATAAATTCCTTGCAGAATCAAAGATTCAAACACAAAGCAAATCTCCCCAACTGCCCCAATAAGGGGATCAGTTTCCTTTTGAGTTGTTTCAATGACGTTTCAATTTATCTATTCAAAGAACCATAGCATTTCAGAGCTAGAAGGGACCCTGGAGATCATTTAGCCTCCTTGCCATAACTAGCAATTTGGGCACCTGAGGCAAGCAACAGGAGATCAACCTTGTAATTCATGATGTGAAAATAATACAAGAAATAATTTAGGCAAACCCACTTGAGTAATAAGGGGAATTAGTTGCCACAATGACTCACAGATGGGTACATCTGGTAGCTTCTCATCTTAACTAATTTTCTTGTTAACTAGATGCTGTCACGTGAATGAGTGAAAAAGCATTCGTTAAGTGATTATGATGTTCCAAGAACTTTGCTAAGTAAGCACTGGAGATAGTCTGTAAATACAAAAACAAAAAGATAGTCTCCACCCTCAAGAAACTTACCTTCTAAGAAGCATACAACACATATAGAGAAGTGGTGGCCAGAGATGGTGAATGGGGACATAGTAAAGGAGATTGATGCATCCTATCCAGGAACAATCGCAGAGTTCATTTGATGATCATGGTTCCAGAACTGGAGGGAGAAGGTAAGGGAAGCAAAGGGAAGGCAAGGCAAGGCAAGGTTATTGGCAAGGCTGTGAAGGAAGTGGTTGGAAAGTAGGGAATGAAGTGAAGCATAGTGGCTGGGGTATTTCCCAGAAAATATTTGGAGAGTCACCAATCAGAAGAGCAGGATCCCAGGGTAAAAGTTCCTTGAGGGTAGGGATTCTTAGCCTTTTTGTGTCATAAACTGCTTTAGCAGTCTGGTGAAACCTATGGACTCTTCAGAATAATGCACGCAATAAAATTTGTTATTGTTGTTGTTCAATCATTTCAGGCCTGTGACTCTTTGTGACCCCATTTTGGGGTTTTCTTGGCAAAGATCCTGGCGCATTTTGTCATTTCCTTCTCCAGCCCATTTTACAGATGAAGAAACTAAGGCAAACAGGGTGAAGTGACTTGCTTAGGGACACACAGTTAGTAAGTGTCTGAGGCCAGATTTGAACTCAGAAAGATGAGTTGTCCTAACTCCAGGTCTGGTGCTCTGTCTGATGGGGTGATGGGACCTGGACTTCTAAAAGGAAAAGACCATGTCTTTGAAAGCAATCCAGTCCCTGAATTTTCCCATACATTTCAGCAGCACAGATCCGGTAGTACCTCTGCCCAAGGCAATTGGCCTAACCCACCCCAACTAGATCACTTGACTATCCTTTCACTGTATATTTGGTCCACCCCAGACTACTTGCATAGATTGACTACATCTAGATCCTTCCACTGTCCTTTTTATATATAAGCATCAGTCTCACCCGCATTAAGTTGCAGATTCTCTAAGAATCTCACCTGCACTATGGAGGCATTACAATAAACTTTGCCACTTTGACTGGAAGATGGTTTGAGTGTGTAAACTCATTCCAGGCAGATGCCAGCCTATACCCTGACATCTCTGGGTTCCCAGCAACCCTAAACCACATCATATCCAGTGAGCCACCTATCTACCTACACAATAAAATACATAGCATTAAAAAAAGAAAACTAATTACATTGAAATGCAGTTATCGAAAAATTTTTTTTTTAAAGTTCCATGACGCTAGGTTAAGAACTCCTGCTAGGGCATAGTCTCTGGTGTGAGAAGCAAGCTTTATTGTTTCTTTTTTGCCAGAGAATTTATATTAGATACCATAAAGCAGGTAGGTGGCGCAGTGGAGTGCCAGGACTAGAGTCAGGAAGACTCATCTTTCTTCACCCTGTTTGCCTCAGTTCTCACATCTGTAAAATGAGCCAGAGAAGGAAATGGCAAACCACTCCAGTATCTTTGCCAAGAAAGCCTCAGCTGGGGTCGTGAAGAGTCTAAAATGACTAAACAACAACAACAACAAATTTATATTAAATTTTTGCACCTTTGAAATTTTAGTGCCCAAGGATATGACTCTAGGTGCTTCATCCTAGTTATGGTGGTTTAGCTCAATCTCTTTATTTTACTACCAGAGAAACTGAAGCCTAGAGGTGTTAAATGACTTACCGAGAGTCAGAGTCAACCCACGACTTAAAACCTCCCCGCTCCCCTCCTGGCCTTCTCTTGATGATGATTAAGGTTTCTGTTTCCTCTTCCTGGTCGAGGGAGGATCATGGTTATTATTATTGTTATTTAGTTCCCAGTGACTTGCCCAGGGTCTCATGGCTAGTAAGTGTTTGAGAGGGGTTTATGAACTTGGATCTTCTTGACACCAGGTCCAATGCTCCGCCCACTGTACCACCTAACTGGCTTTTACATGGATACTAGGTTTTAAGGTTTGCAGAATGCTTTGTGTACGTTAACTCATCTGAATCTTACAACTTTGTGAAAAAGGTACTGTTATTAGCCTCATTTTATCACGAAGGAAATAGATTCAGATAGTTCACACAGCAAGTATCTGAGATCTGTCTGAACTCAGGTCCACGCTAGGAACCTCTGAAGAACTATCACCATCACCACTTTAGAAATGTACCGTGGAGAATTCGGTCCAGAGGCACAGAAGGCACAGAGATGTACTTTTCTGACCTAAGCATCTTAGAGACAGAGTGCCCTGAAAACATATAGCTTGGTCAGTAGACTTGCACGTAGAGTGATTTTTATCATTGCTCAGCTGGGCCCTCCCCCCGCCCCCAGGAGATGGAGTAAATGAGTCTCACCCAGAAGGAAGGTTGCCTGGGATTCCAGTTTCACCAGGGGTTGCCCTTCAGAGAAACATCACCAGCATATTCTCTACTCTCGAAATGAGCATGAGCAGCAGTACAGCCTACAGAGTCGAATGTGGGTGGAAGGCAGCTTTTGTTCATACGTGCACAGACCCCCTTTCCCTGCTCTTCACCTGACACCTCTGCCCACAGAGCAAACAACAACCCGATCCACTCCTCAGTACGACCTCCACAGCAGGGAGAGGTGGACAAAAGGCAAGTTTTCAGGTCATTGTCATCAGGGGCTCAGCTGAAGCAGGATGACTGTTCCAATTTGTTCATGTCCTTCTGAGAAAGATCATTAGAGTCCTAGAATGTCAGAGCCTGGAGGAATCTAAGAAGTTAGCTTGTCTAGGAGCCCATATTGATCAGATGAGAAATCAAGGCAGAGAGAAGTGATGGGATTTGCCCATAGGCAGTGAGTAGAAGAGGAAGGATTTAAGTCCAGTTCCTGTGGCTAGAAACATAATACTCTTTCTGCTATACCATATTGATCATTGAATCCAGCCTCAATTTACAGAAAGGAAGACTGAGGCTCAGAAAAAAAAGGACTTGCATATGGTCATGCATATAGCTAGTACGGAGCAAAGCCAACACTTGAATTAAGTTCTTCTGCTCTCATTTGATTCTGAATTGGGGTCAGTAACTATTGGAGAAATAAGATCTAGGGCCAACCCTGGGGTGAGGGGGAAAATGGACATCCATGTTTGTTTTCACTTTGGGTCATGTGAGTTTCTGGTGAGATTGGTTTATTTTTGTTTTTTGGGGTTTTTTTTTTTCAGAACAGGGATCTGGGCTGCAATCTAGGATTTTTCTTGGTGGTGACAGAAGGGATGGAATGGGCAATCAAAGGCAACTTGGTGAGAGGAAAACAACAACAAGTTACCTACTTCATTTCTTTTTCCTCTTAGCATTCACAGAGAAAGGTCTGCAGATAGAAGGTATGGAAAATGGAGAACAGCTTCCTCTGCTTCTCTCTGCTGTTAGAAAATGGCAGTCATGCACGCTGGTACAGAAAGGGGTTCTGAACCAAGCGTCACTGGCAAAGAAGTATCTCCATTTGCCTGTGTGACTTGGGATTAAAAAAAAAAAAAGCCCAAAAAATCAAACCTGTATTTGGGGACTATTTTTTACTTTTTTTAAAAAATATTTTATTGATGGTCTTTTCTGGTTTTTATAACTGTCACTTCCCAATGACTCTTTCCCACTACCCCTAACCAAATAGCATCCTCTCTAGCAACTAGTAACTAGAGGCAAGGAAAATAAATCAACATATTGTCTGTCTGGAAATTCATTTCTCATTCTGTACCCATAGTCTACAATCTCTATGCCAAGGAGCAGCTGGGTAGCAAGGTGCGTAGAGTGCTAGACTTATCATCAAGAAGGCCAGAGTAAATCTTGTCTCAGATACTTACTAGATGTGAGACCTGGGCAAGTCATTTAACCACTGCAGCCTCAGTTTCCTCATCTGCAAAATTTGTTGTTCAATTGCGTCCAACTCTTCCTGACCCCATTTGGGGTTTTCTTGGCAAAGATACGTCTCCAGCTCATTTTACAGATGAGAAAACTGAGGCAAACAGGGTAGAGAGACTTGCCCAGGGTCACACAGCTAGGCAGTGTCTGAGGCCAGATTTGAACTCAGGAAGATGAATCTTCCTGACTTCAAGCCTGGTACTCTATCAACTGTGACTCCTAACTTCCCTATCTGTAAAATGGGGATAATCATATCACCCACTTCCCAGGGTTGTTGTGAAGGTCAAAAGAGACAACCTAAACGTATGTAAAATGATACAAAACTCATATATTTATATACATATATGTGAATGTCAAGCACTTTGCAAACCTTATGGCACTATATAAAAATATTAGCTGTGCTTCTCCATCAATCCTCTCAAGTCTCAATGCTGACTGCAATGATCAGAGCTATGAGGTCTTTCCATTCTGCTTTCCTCTACATTACTGAGGTCACTGTGTAAATTATTCCCTCGGTTCTAATGATTTCATCCACCATCAGATGATATGAGTCTTCCCAATTCTGTTATTTCTTTTATTGTCATAACATCCCATAACATTCATATGCCACAATTTGTATAGTGTTTTCCCAGCTGATGGGTAATCACTCTCTTAGTCCTTGATTTACTCCAAAAAAAAGTATATAATATGTTACAAATATGTTTAAGTATCTAGGACCTTTCTATCTATGTTAAAACCTTACTGTCATACATGTTTACTAATGGATATTTTCCCTAAGGTATATGCTATGTTACAGGACATGTTCAGTTGTGGGTTTTTTTGTTTTGTTTTGTTTTGTAATAGAAGTTTTAGTATTAAATCCAAATTGTTTTCAGAAGAGTGGGACTTTTTCTTCACAACACCCACATTCTATCCCCTGGTGCTGATACTACATTTGACAGATAATTTCCATCTCTGTGGTAGTAAATGAATGGATGACTTCCTGGTGGTTGTGAACAATTAAACGCTAATAGATTTTAAGTCTTGGCTAGGTTCCTTGGGCAGCATTTAATTGAAGGTCCTGAATCATTAATTTATTAGCTGTGGCCTGTCTTCACTTCTGTCTCCTATATCACCTTACTTCCTTACCTGACTTTTATAGCCTCATTTATGGGAATATTTAGGATAAAATTAAGGCCCATGTTTAGGTCCTGTGCGAAGGAGATATTCTTAGATTTGTTACACGTTGAGACGTCAGCTCACCTAACGGTACTTGCTTGAACGTCTGACACTGAGAATGTTAATGAGCGCTACTGGTATCATCCATCCTAAGGAACCAGAGAGTTGTGGCCATTTCAGATACATCCCTAACCTGTGAAGACCTGATGGCCTGACTAGGGTACTTACCTACAAGACTGAGATGGATAGGGCATTAGACTCATCCAGGACAGCATTTCTCAAGTTTTGTTTTTTTTTTAATTTCTTAGAAGTTGTATTCTACACATATAGGATAAATGCCTACTGTCCTGGCTCTAGAGGTAGACCAGAAACTTTAGATAGACATTGAAGTCTGGTCATTCTGTGGGTGAGATGGGGGTGGGGGAGTCCATCAAATCAATCAACCAACAAGCATTTATTAAGTACCTACTGTGTGCCCAGCATTGTGCAGAGACTAGAGTGAAAACAGTCTCTGCCCTCAACAAGCTTTGGCCTTGTGAAAGCTGCTGCAGACCTGGGGTGAGAGGAGACTTAGCATTGACTTCTTTAGAATCTGGTCATTTGAGAACAGGGGAGATATATGTTGGCGGCTATAGGAGAGGTGAAGCCGGCAACAATACCAAAGACAGTGATGCCAAGAACAGGAACCCACAGGTTTGCCCACACAACTGCAGCTGCACACCTGTGAGGAGACCGTTGTTCTTTGGCCTTTCTTCATCTGGGAGGGTCTTAGCAATGCCACTGGTCTGAAAGTGGGGAGGACATCTTCAGGAGTTTGGAAATTTTTTTTTTCCTGGATAGAGAAACTGTATTACTGATGGTTCTTATGAGTAAGGGAATCGAATTCAAAATTCAAATTCCAGCCAGGGTAGGGTAAAGACCCAACATTGTTGCCTGGTGGCTCATATGAGGAAGGGAAAGCTATGGGAAGGCTGCAGCAGGTGGCTGTAGGCAGAGAGGGTACTTCTCTCAGACTCTGTAGCTGCCTGTCTTAGAATGCATGTAAACAGCAGTTGTTTTCTGTTCTGGGCAAGGAACTTTGTGGGCTTCCCCTCCCAGTTTGACATTCTTTGATAGTAAATTAGGCCATCTTTTGCCTTAATTCTTGCCTATCCCTTAGCCGTTGAAGGGCTTTGACTTAGACAGACCAAGGCCTGGGAAACAACCTTGATTTAGAAAGGCCAAGGTCACCCACTACATCCCAGGCCATCAAGAGTTGTCTTGACTTTTGTCTGGCCACTGGACTTAGAGGACTCTGGAACGAAGAGTTGAGGCTGATGACTTTGCCTAACTCTGCCTCACTTAAATCCAGTTCACCCACAAGTCAAGACATCAACCCGTGATGTCACTGATCTTTGAGAACAAAGGATGAACAGCAGTAACAACAAAACCACCTGCCTGATGTGAAAGATTTAATTTAATTTAAGTTAAAACCTTATCTCATCTTATAGACACACATACACACAAACCAAAAAACCCTTCATGCTTACACATACACACACAAATAGATACACATGTATGCACAAATAGGTACATATGTATGCATGCATGCATATGTGGATACACATGTGTATATGTACATATTCTTGGATTGTAAAGACAAATAACTTTGAAAGTCTTAAGAACTCTGGTCAATGCAGAGACCGCTCAAAATTCCAGAGAATCGATGGTGATGCATACTATGCGCCTCCTGAAAGAGAGGAGATAGATTCAGGGTATAGAATGAGACATATATTTTTTGAATCCCCAAAGAGGAAAAGTATTTTGCTTGACTATATTTGTTACAAGGACTTTGTTAAAGTTGTCATTGTTTTTCCAATGGGAGGGAGAGAGAATATATTTTTGTTCGCTCCCTCCCCTCCCCAATAAATAGATAAGTGAGGGAAGATAGATTGGAGCAGGGCAGCTTAGACTTTTCTGTTTCATGACTCCTTTGACAGTCTGGTGAAGCCTATGGATCCTTTCTAAGAATAATGTTGTTAAATGCATAAAATATATGATTATAAAGGAAATGAATTTTTATCAAAATATAGTTATTAAATTAAAAAAAAACAAGTTTATGGACACCAGATTAAGAACCCTTGGATTAGAAGATCCTTAAGGTCTCTTCAAGTTCCAAATCCTATGATATTATGAAATCCTTTCCATCTACCATAAATCCATAGAAGGGCTGATTTTCAGGCCAGAGGGTCAAATTATATTATCTCCACTATTGTGCCTTTTTAAGAACTTCATTCTAATGAAATATTTCCATCTCAATCACATTTTTAGCTCCTTTTTACCAGGTTATCATCTTTCCTTTCTGCCCTAATGTATCCCCTCCTAAGAATTTTCTCTATTTTTGGTGGCCAGTTGCTTTTAAAAAAATATCCTAGGATGTGAAAGTTTTTGTATTTTCATCTTGAGTCTCTCCCATCATGTTCGGGGACCTTGGAGATTAGCGTTGTACTCCTAACGTGCCTTGGCATGTTCAGGTCACATGAACCCTCTCCTGGGGAACCGATCAAGGTCAGTCAAACATCTAGCATTTGCAGGCTGTGTTTGTATGACTCAAAATATTCCATTAAAGAAAAATCCATCTTGATTCTTGTTCATGTCCTAGACTTCTGAGATCCCTTCCTGTTCTGAGATTCCAGTATGATCTATGGGTTGACTGACTCTGACAATGTACCATGGAAGGATATAGATACTTCCTTCCATGGCTTCATGGCAGGCAATAGGTGGAAAGCTGTTGTTTATTTTTTTAAAGGAGAGAATGATATGTATTCACTTATAAAGTGCTTTGGGTTTTTATTCCTATAGTCTTGTCTCTAACACTTAGTGTGAACTTACTGAGTGACCTTGGGCAAGTCTCTTAACCCCCTGGACTTCAGTTTCCTTAGCTGTAAAGTGACCTGAAATAGAGAATTGAAATTATTGTGCCATTCGATACAAGGCGAGATGGGTTTTGGCCCAAATGACAAAGACAGTTACTTTAGTATTATTTAGTTTTACTCAAGGAAACTCTCGGCTCAAGAGTTTCAATTTCCAAGAATTGAGAGCACTTTACATTATGGGTCTTCTCTTCTCTTAATAATTAAGCCGCTTTGCATAGTAAGTTCATTACTAGGCAAGAGAGAGAGAGAGAGGTCTAGTTTACTTTTGTAAAAATTACTGGGTGGCATATTGAAACACTTTGAGATCATTCATGACAGATGAAGTCCTTTTTTTTTTTTTTCCATTTCTACACTACAAACTTAGGTTGTTTTGGAGTTGATGGGGGTGGGAGGAAAATTATAATTTAAAAAAAAAAACACTCCACCTTAAAATGGTGTTGATTTTTTAAAATGTAAATACAGCATCCTGTTACATTGAAGAAAGAAGGAAGTGGAGCAATAACAGCCTGGATCAATACGGCAAGAATTATTGTAGGACATGAGGCTGGTAGGTGATGTTCAAGGATTTCCTTCGCTTGAAAAATGAAAAGCCGGCCCATAAAAGGTGTCTGCCTAGTCATCATAAGCTTTCTCATTTTAATGGGATGTATTGTCCTCCTGGAAGCAATAATCTCCTCTAGGTCATGGTTAAAATGATTTTGGTTCAATGTCAAAGTTTCATTACACAGAGAACATTTCTGCAATGCAGCATAAGGAACAGAACACCACCCAGTAGAAATTCTACATTGGCCCCAATAATGTGCAGAAATCTCATGAATAGGTCCCGATTACACCAGACTAAGGCTCTCTCTCTTTCTGTTAAGCGACAAATTTAGCAAAAAAGCATTAAAGGCGCCTTCTGTGCAAGGTTCATTGTTAGCCATGGAGGGGGAGATGCCAAGCTGAAACCATTCATACTGCTTGCCCTCAAGGAGTTTACATTTCAACAGGGGAGATGGATGCAAATGAAGACAATACACAGCAGAATTGATAAGGGCAAAGGGGAGATCCTTGCAAGGTGCTAGGAGAGATTTGAGGAGGAAGGAATCCCTTCCAGCTAAAGGGTATCAGGGAAGGCTTCCAAGAGGGGAAGGCACCTGAAATAGAAACAGAGGTATGCTGGAGCCAGCTTAGACTGCTCTCAAGAGCAGATAGTTAAATTTTCAGCGTGAGCATTTCCACCTTGGAAATAGACAAACTCTTCAAAGGAGGGCTTGATTTATTGTTGTGTTGATTGTCTAGACCAGAGGTTCCTAAACTTATTTGGCCTACTGCACCCTTTTAAAAAAAATTTGTCAGTGCCCCCGTGGAAATCTACTTTCTTTAACCCTTTAATGTTTTGGGTTTTTTTTTAGAAATTTGTGTCATTTCAAAGAAAAATTTTTTTTTTAAAAAATGACACATCTTAAATTTAATAACTTATTGTAAATTTGTAGGTTTTTCCCTACATTGAAATTTTGATGATGCAATATTGTATTATGTAACCATATATTATCATATTATAAACAAGTCATTACACACCCATACTCTTGCCGACGCATGATGGACTTCCCAACAATGCGTAACACACTAACCTGCCAACACTTGCTTATTAAGACCTGTTGGTGGACTTGACCACTGATCATTATAACGTTATAACATTTTGTGTGTTTATTTGGAAAATAATGTAATCAGGATGACTTTAACTTTGTTACACAACAAAAGAAACATTTTCTTATCTTCTCTTCTTTCCTTATGTTTCCACCGCCCCCTTATTTTTATTCAATACCCTCCAATTGCATCCAAGGCTACTACCGCCCCCCTGGGTTGTTCCAGTACCCCTCAAGGAGCAGTATCACCCACTTTTGGAACCTTTGAACTCTAGACTAAAAAAAGTGATGGCGAAAATGTTAATGATGCATTCTCTCCCTGGAGAGCCAGTAGTTAAACATTTGCAGCATATTCCTGGATAGAACCTGAAAGGTGTGTTTGTGTGTGGAAGAGAAGTCAAAATGTGCAGTGGTGGAGGGAGATATCTGTTCTAGGTGTGAGGGACGGCTTGCTGTATAGGGCACAGAGATAGAAAAGGGAAGGATGCTACCAAGAAATGGTGAGTGGTTGAGTTTAGCTGGAATATAGATAGTATTAAAGGTTGTAGTATAAGATGAAAGTGAAGAGGTAGGTTAGAGGCAGATTGCAGAAAGACTTGAATGCCAAGTTAAAGAATTTGTACTTGATTTGGAAGGCATTGAGGAACATTGAGAAGTGTAATGGTGTCCTTCAGGAGGTGGTGGGTCCATGAATGCGGGGCAATATATTGGGAAGACTGAGTGGAGGCAGATTAAACAATTAGGGGACTATTCCAGTAGGTGATATTGACCTGCACCAAGGCACTGGCAGTAGGAATGGAGAAGAGAGATGGATTTCAGAGCTACTAAGGAAGTGTGTGATAATAATACTTCACATTTGCTATTTCTATGAACATTTTGCCCCAATAGAATATAAGTTCCTGGAGAGCAGGAACTATTTCATTTTTGTATTTGTAACCTTGCCACCTTTCACAGTGCTTGGTACATAGTAGGCACCTAATAAATGCTTATGGATTGACTGCATACTACTTTACAAGGTTTTGAAGTGATTTCACCTATATTATTTCATTTGATACTCACAGAAACCGGATCAGGTAGGCAGGACAAGTGTTATTTGCCCCTGTTTTGCCAGTGAGGAAACTGAGGCTTAGTGATTTGCCCCAGATCAGAAAAGTTAGTGGCAAGGTTGTTCCTTGTGCCCCTGTCTTTCAGCTTCAAGCTTTCCACTGTGCTGCTGTGTGTATGAGTGTCGTAACCTCAAAGAAGGAAAGAAGCTTTACTGAAATTTGCAAATCAGCTTCCATTATTACACATTATTTTCATTTGCTGTTTTGTTTTCGGAGACAGCTTGTTTTAGAGGTTAAAATTTCCATTCTTGATTTTACCAAAAGAAGTATATTTAGCTGTGAGCTTTGGAGCAAATTTAATCAATCAATTTTGGCAAAGGAGAAGTAGAAAAACACACACACACACACACATATATATTATATTTATTTGTGTGTTTGTGTGTGATGGACATTAATCAAACACGATGTAGATTTGCCCAGTCTTTTCAAGGACCCACTATTAAAACAAAATTAAAAATGCCTAAACTTTCCAAGTCAATCCCTTCCCAATGGGAGAGGGTCCCTAGAGCCACCATTTTGTCAGTCTAGCCCTTGAATAATTGATTATGCTGCTCCTGGATGTCCCTACATCATGGCCTGTGGTATAGAGGAAACCTAGAATTATCTTCACACTTCATTGGTCAGTTAGCAGATAAGAAGAACAAGTTTGAGCTGCACAAAATAGTTGGAATTCTAACTTGCCCTAGAAATACAGGAATTTCTACTTCCCAAAGCACATTCCTCCCTCTTCCCATCCTCATAATACTCAAAGACATCCATTTTCCTCCACCCCTACCCAAATGCCACTCTAACAAGAGTCCAGGGTTTTCTGCCTTTATTGTTTATTGTTGTTCAATCATTTCAGTCGTGTCTAACTCTTTGTGACCCCGTTTGGGGTTTTCTTGCCAAAGATATTGGAGTGGTTTGCCATTTCCTCCTCCAGCTCATTTTACAGATGAGGACACTGAGGTAAACAGGGTGAAGTGACTTGCCCAGGGTCACACAGCTAGGAAGTGTCTGAGGCCAGATTTGAACTTAGGAAGATGAGTCTTCCTGACTCCAGGCCTGGTATTCGATCTACTGTGGCACCTGGTTGCCTGAGGACATGGATTCAAATACCACCTCTGATAATGATTACCTATTTGGCATTGGACAAATCATTTAACCTCCCCAAGCCTCAGTTTCCTCATCTATAAAATAAGGGAATTGAACTAACTGTCTTCTGAGTTCTCTTCCAGTTCTAGAACTATGAGGTATGTGTATGTGTGTGTGTGTACATATATATGTATGTATATATAATGTGTGAATACGTATATATGCATATATGTGTCTATGTATATACATGCATACATATATATTCATATTGGTAGTAACAGCTAGCATTTATATAGTTCTGTAAGGTTTTCAAAGCAATTTACAGATATTATCTCATTTGATCTTCATAACAACCCTGGGAGGCAGGTGCTATTATTACCCCCATTGTACTGATGAGGAAACTGAAGTGGACAGAAGTTAAGTGACTTGTCCAGGGTCACACAACCGCTTAAGTGTCTGAGACCAGATTTGAACTATCCACTACATGCTGCTCTATCCAACTGCTTTGCAGCCTATTTACATCCACTGTAAGTCTTTCCATTGCCCTATGAGTGACCTACATTTTTGATTTGTCAGAGATTGTGGTATTCCATGATTCATAGTCACATAGCCTCACTGGAAGGATATTGGTATCTTCAAAAAGAAAAGGATGAGTTTTTGTTTGAGGAGAAGCTTCGGGTCATTGGAAGTGCTTGCTCTACAGTTTTTCAAATATAATCCTTCCCTTTCTCTTCCTTCTATTCATTTCTGGTCCCAGTTCATCTTTCATGTATCCAAGATATATATACTGATGGACCCATTCAATGGGCCATCCATCCAATTGCATATAGTCTGGACAACGGGTGTAAAGAATATGTCCACACTAACATGTCAAGATTTATATTAATCTCAGTCAGTTCAAAGCCACAGAACAACACTCTTCAGCAATGTCATTCAGGAATTCCATGAATTACTGGTAAATAGGTCACATTCACAATACAGACAGTCAGGCTAAAAGAAGTTCCAAAAGCATGTTACTAGCCTGGTCTGTATCTGGATGTTACACGATAGATTCTAATCTGTGATCATTTGAGAAACTTTATCTCCCAATAAGTCCTATCAATGTTTTCCTTCACTTTAAAGAAAGACATTTGAAGTTCTAAGTCTTTAGTTATGCTTGACAGCAGAGAAGTTTCAGACTTCTTATCAAAGAAAGTAAAACCAAAAAAAATTGACAAAGACTTTTATGAGTTAATACATGGTCACTCTTACTGCAGGTTCTGTACTTTGGGTTGAATATAGTCCCATTACCACTACTGACATCCTTGTCATCTTTCTTTTACTGTCCATGACCCAGCCTATGGATGCTAGAGTCATAATTTCAACCCTTTGTGTCAATTTAAGATACCTTATACTCCCAGCCTAGACCCTCCAAAGTGAGACCTTGGTTCATCACCAGGATCAAATAGACACCATGACATGAGAATACCTCGGGGAGCTTAATCCCACACATTTGTCCCCTATTGCTGCTTGTTAACCACAAACAATTGTTCCTCCATCATGGAGCCTTCAAGCCATGAATGGTAGGGGAGGGGAAAAGGAGACTTCAGGTAGGAGTTGTGACCTTGCTACCCCATCTGGGTGGTCGAGGACCATAGGAATGGTCTATAGTGACTCAAACAGACTTTGAGGTAGTCCCAGCAGCCATAGAACCTTAGAGCTTAAAAGAATCTTAGAGATTACCTCTTCCTACCTCTCACCCAGTTAAGGCAGCCTTTTGTCAACAAAGATGGTCATGATGCCTCTGCTTCAAGTCTGCAACAGCCAGGAGGGTTAGCTAGAAGCTCATATGAAAAATATCTGAGGGTTAAGTGGTCTCCATACTTCATATGAGTTGGCTGCCAGAAAAGCTAAAGTGTATTAATAGAGTATAATATCTAGGTCAAGGGAGCTTTTTGTCAGGCTGTACTTTGCACTGGTCAGACCCTGGGGGATGCTGGTTTATCAACCAGTTCTCTATCGGGGTTGGGGGTGGGCAATTAAGCAAGATACTTTTAAATCTAATCTATATTATTAATATTTTCTCCATTACTTTCTGAAGTCTAAACAATCAACAAAACAATGAAATCAAGCTCTGATATATAGATATATATGTATATATATATATATACATATATATGTATATATAAAATTTGCTGATTTCCTAGATAAAAATACTCCCAACTGAAAATTTAACAATTAAATCTTATGAGTCGGGTTGAGCTGGTTCCAGCACACTCTTGACTCAAATCATACCTGGGGTATTTTGTCCACTTCTGGGTGCCTCATTTTAGGAGGGAAACTGACAAACAAGACCATACCCAGAGCTAGGGAACCAGACTATGGAGAGGAATAGAAACTATGCTGTCTAGGATGGGTTAATGAAATTGCAGTTGCTTAGCCTGGAGAAGAGAAGATTTAGGAGGGACAAGATAGCTGTCTTCAAGCATTTGAAGGATTATCATGTCTAAGAGGGAACAGACTTATTCTTCTTAGACCTAGAGGGCAGGAGGAAGATTAATGGGTGAAAGTTACAAAGAAGCATATTTCAGTTTGACATAAGAAAAAAGCTCTCGAACAAATAAATTTCTCCAAAAATGGAATGGTTTGCCTTAAGGGGTAGTGAGTTCCCCATCACTAGGGGTCTTCAATCAGAGACAGAATGACTATTTGTTAGGGATATTGCAGAAGAGGTACTGCAATACTTCAGGTAGGTGTTGACATAGATGGCTTCTAAGATCCCTCCCAAGTCTAAGATTCTTTGAATCTTTCTTTCCAGTGCTTAGATGCTCACTACTCCTTAAAATGGCCCATTCCATTTTTAGGTAGCTAGAACCATTAGAAAGTTCTTTCTTACACTGGGCCAAAGTTCGTTTTCTTGTCTCTTGGTCTTCCATGACAACCTACTGCAAACACCTGCAGACTGCTATCAAATACCTCCATCTACCTCTGGAGTTTGGTACTCTAGCTTCCTTGGGAATATCCCATCTTAGAGTGGCCAGAGATCCCCACTCTGGGGAACTGTGGAGAGTGGAGTGAGGCTGGCCACCTCCTCAGCCCATCGTCCTGAATCAGGGCTTGCTGAGGCTGATTCATGGGCAATGCCAGGGTGGTGAAGTGGAAAAATACCCGGATTTGAAGTCAGGGGATCCTGGAGTCGAATCCCAGCTCTTGTGTTGGCTACCCCTGGGACCTCTTTGTGCTAGAGTTTTCTTATATCTAAAACAAAGCAGTTGGACTAAATGATGGCTGAAGTCCTTTCCTGCTTAAACATTCTTTGGTTTGATGTTCTCAGACAAAGCAGACTGAGAAATAAACATGGAAATCTGAGATAATGCCTGACATCAAGCAGTAAGCCTCAATAGATCACAATGCCGAAATCTTTGAAGTGCCTCATTATTTACATGTTGCCTTCTTCAATAGCAGGTAAACTCCTTGAGGGCAGGGACTGCATGGTGACTTTCCTTGTATCTACAGCTTGAGGCACTCAATAAGGAAGGGAAAGGGAAGGGAAGAATTTATATAGTACTCATTATGGGCCAGGTACTGTGCTAAGCACTTTTTACAGAAATCATTTCATTTGACTTAGTAAATGTTTAACGAATAACTGTTGGTCAGGAAAATGTGGTATTCATGAGAAATGAGAGCTGTTCCACATTGTCTGAGTGATGTCCTCTAGCTGGTTTGACCATGGTGGTCAACCAAAGAATTATCTTAGAGGCGGGTATCAGAAGAATATAAGCTCCACCAGGCACATATGTACACAAATGTGTCGCAGTCAGAGATCAGCAATGTTCTTAGCCCTGGCTTTTAGTGAAGATGTCAGTGCTACTATGGGATCTGCTGCTGCTGCTTATCCTTCATTCTCAAAGAGGACCATGACATCAAGGAGGTGATGCCATGACATTCAAGTGAATTGGATTTAAGTGAGGGAGGGCTGTGCAAAGTCACCTGCCTCACTTTCTCTTCTTGAGTCATCTGGATGCAGTGGCAAGATATAGATCAGGACAATTGAAGATGGCTTAGGATGCAGGGGAAGACCTTGGCCTTTTCAAGCTAAGGTCTTTAACAGGTCTCAGTTTGACTGAGGCAATGCTGGTTCAATGATTAAGGCTTAATCACTAGGGAGTCTAAGACATAGACAAAGAAGAAGGAAAAAAGACAAGAGAGAAGAACAGATGAAAATGAAATTCTCATTTCATGGGAAAAGAAGGATGGAAGAAGTTGGAGGACTGGGAAGAATCAATCAATCAATCAATCAATCAATCAACAAAGCATTCATCAAATGTCCATTGTGTCCCAAGTACTGTGCTAGGTGCTTTGGGTTCAAAGACAAAAATGAAATGGTGCCCAGCCTTAAGGAGCTTATGTTGTATCAGGGAAAGAACACATACCCACATAAGTATAACAAAATATAGGAGGATAAAGTATAGGGACTAGACTTGTAATCTCATTGGCACAAGAAGCTCCTGTATGAGGAAGGAGCTTCCTCTACAGAAAATAAATAAATTTCTCTCTCTACAGAAAATAAATAAAATAAATGAGAGGAAAGCAGATCTCTGAAAAGAGAGAAAGAGGTAAACAGGCTGGATGCTATCACACCCTACCTTGGGTTCTGTTGTCCCACAATCTAGCTCAGTAAGTTAGGAGGCACACGATAGCTGTCTTCAAGCATTTGAAGGATTATCATGTCTAAAAGGGGGCAGACTTATTCTTCTTAGACCCAGAGGGTCTACTTCTTGAGCAAAGAAGGCAATGTAACACTCTGAGGATATCCCATCAGGAAGCTGGTAGCCCAGCCAGAGAATGAACATGAAGGACTATTCTATTCCTACTAGGTTCTCCCTGATGGTATATACTGATGCTGCAAGAAGCTTTCATCCCCTGTGGAATGAAGACGTCATCATAGGGTTAAGCCATTAGCTGATCAACCATGAAGTATTTATTGAACCGCAACTGTGCTCCAGTCTTGTGAAACACACGAGGAGGGAATATGGCACATTCCACTCCTTCAATGAATCTGTATCAGTCAAGACCTCCACAAACATTTATTTTTTACTCTGTGCCAGCCGCCAGGCCAGGTATCAAGGCTACAAAGACAAAAATAAAACTCTTCCTGTTTAGCTACAGCAGTGCCAGGATAAATATTGGTGTCTTGGGCAAAACGCAAATGTCCCTTGAAATATGATCTCCTCTTTAAACTTCTCATAGCCCTTTGTCTGGACCTCTCTTTTGTTCTCATCTATCTCAATAGTCCAGATGATCTCTGAGATCTCTTCCCTTTTTGAATCTTGTGATCCTTACAATCATGACTATTTGTGTGCATACATGTCTTATCCCAACCCATGTTAGAGTAGAAGCTGCTTGAGAGCAGGGCCCAAATGGATTTAGCTTTGTACTCCTATCATTCATCACATGTGATGCCTTGCACACAGTAGGCACGTAATAAATGCTTATTAAGTTGAAATGAATGTTACCATGAACTTTAGGGGTAAGAAGTTCCTCTTGTAGGCTCCTAAGTTCTTCATCCCATCCAACCATCCACCCTGAGCATCTTGCTGTCTGCTCAGCATCTTCAGGTGTGTAACAGTCCCTCCACCCCTATCACCCTATTCCCCTCATACACTTTCTGTTTTTGCTGTGGGAACAGTAATCAAATCAATTACTTCCATTACTTCTGCAAAGGGCAAAGTGGTTAATGGTCAGTTGCCCTGTGGTTCCACTCACCATCCCTGTGACTCCCCAAACCAAAATTCTCTTCCCTGGGGACACATGCCTCCTCTGTATGTGTTATCTCCTTCAATTAGAATGTCAGTCAGTCAAAAAAAAAATTTTTTTGTTAAGCACCTACTATGTGCCAGGCACTGTGCTAAGTACTGGGGATAAAAGGCAAAAGACAGTCCCTGCCCTCGAGGAGCTTACAGTCTAAAGGGGGACTAATGTAAGCTCCTCCAGGGCAGAGACTCATGTCCCCAGAACCTAGTTCAGGGTCTGGAAGACAGTAGGCATTTAATGAATGCCTTTTCCCTTTTCCTTTCTTCTTCTTCTTAATTCAGTGATTTCTGAGGCAATAAGTGGCAAAACTCTTGAATGGGATTATATTTAATTTTTTTAGGG
This sequence comes from Vombatus ursinus, assembly GCF_900497805.2. Taxonomy (NCBI): domain Eukaryota; kingdom Metazoa; phylum Chordata; class Mammalia; order Diprotodontia; family Vombatidae; genus Vombatus; species Vombatus ursinus. The sequence continues at coordinate 6,419,102 of NW_020954567.1, read as the reverse complement.
TTAAGCTATAAAACTCAACACCAAACAAACAGACCATGACCTAGTAATACCTGGTACAGAATGCTAACTAGGGAGGCAGAAGAACTATGGTTTGAGCCTGTTTCAACCACCAACTTTCCAAAAAAGGCTCTATTTTTTTTTTAATCTCAGAAATAAACACCTCTCCACCGGGACAGAGGTGTGAAAAAAGCAACTGGACTATTTCTCTTCTGCCTTGCCCCTTCCTCCCAATTAACCCCGTCTACCCTCACTCTCACTATTTCTCTCACCCCAAAGAAAGAGAAGAAGGAGTTGGAAAGATAGTGAGGAGAACACAGAGAGAGAAAATGGCAGAGGAGGAAAAGGAAGAAAGGGAAAGAGATGAGTAAGGGAGTGAAGGGAAAAGAGATTAGAGGAGAAGGGAGAAATAAGGAAGGGAAAAGAGAAGGGAGGAAGGGAACAAGGGGGTATGATAGCCTACTTTTGAATACTGCTTTGCAGCTTACAAAATGTTTTCATATACATACAGTTACTCCTCACGATGACTTAAAGAGACAGGTAAAACATTGTTTGTTGTTGTTATTGTTATTGTTGTGGTTGTTGTTATTGGTTGTTCATTCTTGAAGAGGACCAATGACAACCTGAGGGTGTTGTCTTGACTTGTGCCCTGAATTGTATTTAAATGAGGCAGAGCTGTGCAAACTATTCCTATTTCACAGATAAGAAATTAAGGCTGAGGGATGTTTAGTACCTTGTCCAAGACAAGTTACGTGACACCATAATACATAGAGTATATGAGCTGGAGTCAGGGAGATTTAATATCAAATCTGGTCTTACACACATCCTAGTTGTGTGACCCTGGGCACGTCACTTAACTTCTGTCTGCCTCAGTTTCCTCACTGTAAAATGGGAATAGTCATCATTAACTATACCTCTCAGGGTTGTTGTTAGGATTAAATGAGATAATATTACTAAAGCACTTAGCACAGTGCCTGGCACATAGTACATGTTTAATAAATGTTTGTTCCCTTCCCCCAAGGTCACACATTATTAAGTGGCATAGGCAGGACTTGAACTCATTTTTCATGGTGTCACCAGATTTGTAGGTGGAAGGAACTTTAGCTAGTTCAGCCTTCTCACTTTGAGAGGTGGTGTGGTATAGGGGGGAGCCAGATGGCTGCAAAACTTTGGAATGGGCCCAACCAGATTCAAATTTAATTGGGAAATATTTAACAAAATATAAATAAAAACACAATATTGATTACATTGGTTTTCTAAGTCAATATGCAACCCAGCTTAATACCCCTGATTTATAATACTAGATCCAGAGTCAGGAAAACCTGAGTTTGAATCCTGCCTCCGACACATCCTAGCAGCATAACCAAGGGGAAGTCTTTTAACCTCTTGAAGACTCAGTTTCTCCATCTACAAAATCAAGATGATAATATGTGTGGCATCTGGTTCATAGGGGCAGCTGAGGCTCTACCTAATGTATGGATGTGCTTTGCAAACATTAGAGGGCCATGTAAAAGTGAACTACTTGTGCTATTAAAGAGGAGGCAACAATGTCTCAAACAGATTCCGTGACTCCTTCAGATAGCCAGCATCTGAACCCAGACTTTCCATTATACCAGACTAACTAGGAAATAGAGAGGGATACATGGGAAGGGAGAGGGAGGAGAGATATAGATGTAGAGGAAAGAAAGGGAAAAGGACAAGGAGAGGGGGTTCCGATTTTAACTTTGCTGTGTGACCTTGAGCAGTTACTGCTCTACTCTGGGCTTCAATTGTGGTAGCTGGAAAACAAATGGGTGGAACTAAATGTCCTGTGGGGTCCTTGCCTGTACAGCTATTCTGTGGGAGGGAGTGAAAAAAAAGAAAAGAGAAAGGAGGCAAGAAGCCACTAAGGAACAGGGGGCATTTTCTTTACCTGTTCAAAAATACAAGGAAATTAGTGTCTAACCAGAAATAGCTGTAAGATCTCTCCCTACTTGATCTAGATGCAAACCCTGCAAAGCAGAGACTGAGGGGGCGTTGATATTTTTCATCCATTTTATTTTTTTTTTAATGTTTTATTTTTTCCCTCAATTACATGTAAAAACAACCTTTAACTTTTCATCCATTTTAGATGTGTACTCAGCAAAGACCAATTGTTACCTCATACTTCTGAGTGGAGACAGCCTTCAGTCTGCCATGTTTCTCTGAGATCCCCAGGGATTTCCGCTGAAGAAGGGAATTATGAGAGCATGTGTTTAGATCTGGAAGGAATCTTAAGATTCCATCCCCTTCACTTTACAGATGAGGAAACTGAAGCTGAGAAGTTAAGAGTTAAGATAACATAAGTGATAGAGTAGCAGAAGCCAAATTCTCAAAAGCCAAATACACTGTTCTTCAGAAGGGACAGTCAGTTTCATTTCCTACTAGGTGGAAGGGCATCCATTCTAGAGAAGGATGATAGGTGGGCAGGGGTTTTCCTCCAGGGCTAGCCCTTCCTTTGAGGTGTTGTTTATGATTTTGACTCAGATCAAGTAAGCAGCCCTCGATGCCTTAAAGGAAAATTCACTAGTGCCTAGGCAAAGGTTTCACAAAGTCTCACAGACCATTTTGTTTTTGTAGGTTTTCTATTTGTATCTACACTGGCTTCTGAAATCACTAGCCATTGCTTTTCTTTTCCCCCTAAATCAGCAGAAAATGCTGGGGCCCCAAACTGGTGAGCAGAAGAAGCAAGCCAACGTTATCATTTCACTGAGCACAACAACATGCCATTTCACCCAGCATCAAGTCCCTGCCTAGGATTATCTCTGTATTTTGGGGCCTCTATGTGTTTCTCATATATGTGACATATATATGATGTATACACATGTATAAATATACACATATATACATGCACTCATATATACACTCACATGTACACACATAGGAGTGTGTATATTTGTGTCTGTGTGTATATATACACACAACTACAGATTCTATGAATGTGAGTTTTGTTTTGTTTTGTTTTGGACCTGTGATTTCATTGGTGGGAACTCTCAATATGAAAACTCTCTCTGCCTATACACATTAGCAACTCATCTGCAACTAACCAAAAAAAAAATTAATCAACAAGCATTTACTAAGCAAATAGTCTTAACGTTGCCTGGAGCCATAGAGAGTTTTAGTGACTAGCCCATGGGTCTAGAGTTGGCTAGAGTCGGAGGCAGGACTTAAACCCAGCTCTTTCTGACTTTTTCCATTATGCTACACTGCAGACAGATAGACAGACGCATAGATGAGAGACAGGATAGGCAGATAGGACAGACAGATCAATAGGTTGATAAATGAACTGATGGATGGATAAACAGATGCATATAAATTGATAGACAAGATGGACAGATATATCAATAGACTGATTGATTGATGGACAGATGGTAGATACACAGATGCAGATAGAGAGATAGACAGGATGGACAGATCAATAGATTGATGCATAGATAGATGCACAGAAGATAGATAGGCAGAAAGACAGATGGATAGATAGATAAACACACACGTGTCAATTTAAATATACTTCAATACTCAGAAAGCCTAGGATTTCATTGGTGCCACATGTTAATATACATCAGCAGCATCACCCCCGCACACATACATGCACCTTAGTACATAGTCTTCATGGATTACTGAGGCTAAAAATAAAAATCATCACCTAGTGGCCAACTTTTGTTAATGAACCTCTTTGAATTCATCTAAGCTAACTATTCAGTTTCCTGATCCATAAAGTGAAGGGGCAAGAACCTTAAGGTCCTTTTCAGATCTAAACATATGCTCCCGTACTTCCTTTCTCAACTGAGGTCCCTGGGAATCTCAGAGGAGCATGGCACACCAAAGGTTGTCTCCATTCAGAAGTGTGAGATGACGTTTGGCCTTTGTTGAGCGGACATCTAAAATGGATGAAAATTATCAATGCCCCCCAGGTCTCTACTTCACAGGGTTTGCATTGATTTCAAGCAAGGGCAAGATATCACAGTTAGTTTTGGTTGGACATTAAATTCACTCTGTTTCTGAATAGGTAAAGATTGTCAGGTAACAGATAATCTGTTGCCAGGATGGTTCTCCAGCCCAAGGTCAACAGAGTTTCTGCTTCATGGTGCAACACTGGCTTTAGACAATGGGAAGTGAGTTCTGATCCTACCTCTGCCAGTCATTACCTGTGCGGTCTTGCAAAGATCCTACAGAGACATAGTCTTTAAAAACTCAGGATTGCCTCCATATTCTACAATGAGATTAGGGGGCTGGCTGTGGAGGTGTGTATGTGGTAGGGGAGGATAAAGGCATTGAAATATTTTTCTCCATTAGGCTATACCTATGATTCTGTTAGTTTGGGGGAACTCCCCAATCGGAAACTCCTTCCACCCCCATAACATTAGAGAATTTTAACAATTAGAGAGTTACAATTAGAAAATAACAATTAGAGAATTCTGTGGGCCACTGAGAAGTTTTGAGATGTCAAGGGTCATACAGATGGATGTTTTAGAGGCAATACTTCAACCTAGATCTTTCTGACTCCAAGGCTGATTCTCTATTTTTTTTGTCTCATTACTTTTCATTTAAATATCTAGAAACATATACATATATATATGTATATTATGTGGGCAATTAGGTGGACAGTGGATAGTGCTCTGGGCCTGGAGTTAGGAAAACCAGAGTTCAAATCCAGGCTCAGACACTTACCAGCTGTGTGACCCTGGGTAGGTCACTTACCCTTGTTTGCCTCAGTTTCCTCATCTGTAAAATGAGCTGAAGAAGGAAATGGCGAAGCACTCCAGTGGTTTCCAGCAGAAACTTAGACATGACTGAAATGACTCAACAACCGTAACAAAATACATTATGTATAAATATGTATTCTGGGGCAGTAGTTCCACCTAATGTATGACTATAAAGAATATGTAACATCAAGCAACAACCATTTATCAAGTGCCTGCTATGTACTAGACATCATGCTAGGTAATGGGGTTGACGGTGGGGAAGGAAATAAGCATTTATTAAGTATCTACTATTTACCAGGCACCGGGATAAGCACCTTACAAATATCTCATTTAGTCCTCACAGTCACCCTGAGACGTAAAGTGCTATTATGCTATAATGATCCCCATTTTACAGATGAGGAATTTGAGGCAGGTAGATGGTGATTTTCCCAGAGTCACACAGAATCACAGTCTGAGGCTAGATTTGAACTCCGGTCTCTCCTGACTCTATACTCAGTGCTCTATCCTCTGTTCTACCTGACTGTTCTCAATACAAACTCTCAAGATGCTAGGAATACAAAGACAAGAAACAATATGGTCCCTACTCCCCCAAAGCTTGCATTCTATCTATGTTCATATATTAATATATATAGAATAAATATATTCAAGGCAGTTAAATAAAAGGTAGTTTGGGAAGCTGTGGGAAGCAGGAAAGGCTTCTGATAGGAGGTGGTATGGCATTTGAAGGAAGTGAGGGATTGATTCTATCCAAGGAGGAGGTAAGGGAGGAGTACGTTCCAGGTATGGAGGACAGCAGCAAGTGAAAAAGCAGAAATCAGAGACAGGGCGCCATACGAAGGACAGATAAAAGGCAGGTTTGGCAGAACCCTCGCAGGTGCTAAAGGGAGTAAGGCAGGTTGGGGCTGAGTTATTAGGAGCTGTAAATGCCCAACAAGGGAGTTTACATTTTATCTTAGAAGTAATAGAGAGCCAGTGGAGTTTAATGAGGAGGGAGGTGACCCAATCAGATCTGTGCTTAAGAAAAATCGCTTCTGCACATCTTACACATGAGGTCGGAGGCCTGCCGTGTTTGACAGCCCATGGGTGTACATTCCCATCTCTGAATTTAGCTTTGGTGCCTCTCCTGCACATACATCTCCAAGCTTGGGATCCCATCTCAGAGCCTCTCTCCCCAAAATGAGGCCAACCTTCTTTCAAATTCTTCTGGTGAAGTGTCTGACTTACAAGGACTCAAACTATGGAAGTACTAGCAGGTTTGTCAGAGACCATCTAGGGACCCAGCGACATGACAGCGGAAAGAACAGACTCTGAAGTGAGAGGGCTTGCATTCAAATCCTACCTCCCATATGATCTTGGGCAAGGCATTTAATTTCCCTGGGCCTCAGTTTCCTCTTCTGTAGAATGGGGGATTTGGACTAGATGACTGTTGAGCTCCCTTTTGGGTGGAGAGCCCCCTAGCCCCCTCATTTCACTGATGAAACTGAGGGTAAGCATGGTGCGTGCAAGTCAAGGAGAAACACAGATGTCTGTTTCAGCTTGTTCAAGGACACAACTACAGACACACCTTGTTTTACTGTGATTTACTTTATTGCACTTCACAGCTATTGCATTTTTTTAAAACAAATTGAAGATTTGAGGCAACTTTACATCGAGCAACTCTTTCGGTGCCATTTTCCCAACAGCTTGTGCTCACATTGTGTCTACGTCACATTTTGGTAATTCTCTTGATATTTCAAGAGTTTTCATTATTATCATATCTGTTACGGTGATCTGTGATCAGTGATCTTTGAGGTTACTGTCGTAATTGTTCTGGGGTGCACGGACCATGTCCATACAAGATGGCGAACATGATTGATAAACGTTGTATGTGTTCTGACTGCTCCACCGACCCACTGTCCCCGTCTCTCTCCCTTTCGTTGGGTTTCCGTATTCCCTGAGACACAACAATATTGAAAATAATAATTTAATTAATTATTAATTAATAACCAACTGATTAATTAAATTAATAACCAACTAATAACCCTACAATGGCTTCTAAGTGTTGAGTGAAAGGAAGAGTCAATCCATGTGGCAAACTGTTGTTTTATTTTAAGAAATTGCCACAGCCACCCCATTCTTCAGCAACCACCAGGAAGGACCCTGATAATCAGCAGCCATCAACATACAGGCAAGACCCTCCACCGGTAAAAGATTATGATTCACTGAAGACTCAGATGATGGTTAGCATTTTTTAGCAATAAACTGTTTTTAAATTAAGGTATGAACATTTTTTTAGATGTAATACTATTGCACATTTAACACACTACAGTATAGTGTAAACATAACTTTTATGTGCACTGGGAAGCCAAAAAATTCATGTGACTCTATTGTGATATTCATTTTATTTTTTGTTTGTTTGTTTGTTTTGGTGAAGCAATTGGGGTTACGTGACTTGCCCAGAGTCACACAGCTAGTAAATTTCATGTGTCTGAGGCCGGATTTGAATTTGAACTCAGGTACTCCCGACTCCAAGGCCAGTACTCTATCCACTGCCCCACGTAGCTGCCCCATTCACTTTATTTTGGAGGTCTGGAACTGAACCCACAATATCTCCAAGGTATGCCTGTATAAGTAAGCAGAGACGGGAGTCAACCTAAGTCCTCTCCAAACCTGCCACATTTTTCATTCTTCAGATTCTACAGGCCAAATAGAAGGCAAAAATGATGAGCAGGAGGAAGGGAAGATTAGAACCCCCATCTCTTTCTTTCTTCCTTTCTTTGTCTTTTTCTTCCCTTCATCCCCACCTCTCTCTCTCTCCATTGACATTTCTCCTCTTCTACAAAAGCTGATGAACTGTGTGATAACTAAGAGCAATATATCACGCATGTAAAAAGAAGCGGGAAGGATATTTTTATTTGACCATGATTCCAGATGCAAAGGGAATCAAAGCCTCTGTAATATACACTCTTGAAGGTGCCAACCCAAACAAAGGTGACTGAGTAAGATGTTCCTCCCACTTATGCTTCAATGGAGATGGCATGGATTTCTAGATACATATAAAAGGTCAAATACATGTAAAATATAAAGTACATGTAAAATTTATGTACAGAGAGTCTCTGCTCACCAAGTGTGTGTGCACGCATATTTATACAAATATGCAAACAGTACATTATCCTTAGGCAGAAGTGAGAAGGGCTTGCCCAGACCAACTCTTCCATTTCTAATTCCAACACTTGACAGCCGGGTGATTCTAAGCAAGTCACAACCTCTTTGAGGTTAAATTTCCTTGTCTATAAAATGGTAATATTTGTGTGACCTACCTCACCGAGTTGTTGTGAGGAAACAATTTTGTAAACCTTAAAGTTGTCATTATGATTACACACACATATCCCCAGCTCTCACTTTTTCTAAGAAACGAGTTTACAATCTAGAAAGTCCCTCTAGGAGTTGTTTATTATCTCTTCCATTTTTATTCCATGATGACACATCCCTCCTGGGAGAATCCTGTCCTCAAATTTTTATTAGGCTTTTGTTGGAGGCTGGATATTGAAAATCCCACAGATCCATTATGTGGTTCTCAGAGCTCCCTTTCAAGTCGCCTCTTAATGAGGTGCAAACTAATGAAATGTCCAGTGACACAGCTGCCCCTGTTGTTGGGGTGGGGGTGGGGTAAAGGGGTGGAGGAAGGTTCTCAACCCGCAGACATCCTGGTCCTTTAGAGAAACTATACCACAAGAACTGGGTGCCAACCCACTGGTTGCTTTGTGCCTGTATATATGCCCATGCAAAAGGTGTGCGTGCGTGTGTGTGTGTGTGTGTGTGTGTGTGTGTGTGTGTGTGCTCGCGGTATTGTACGTAGCACAGTGGCATATGCATAGGAGTCACAGTAAATATTTGGTGAAGGAATGAATAAACATTTGCTGAACAAATTAATGTGCTTATCTTGGATGCCACTGAACCATGGAATATTAGCACTGGAGGAAAGCTTAGGGAACATTTGGTCTATTATATGGCCTGAGCCTATAAGTTCATAAGTAGTGGGAATTTTTGGTTGTGTGAGTTCCCTCCACTAATATATACAAGCAATTTGTATTTAACTTACAGTCTTAGATACAAGTTGTCCGGAGCACAGAGAGGCTGGGCAGAGTAGCAAAGGGTCGCACAGCTTCTATGTCAAGGGTGTGACTTGAATCCCAGTCTTTCTGGCTTCAAGGTCAGTTTTATTTACCAGGCCCTTCTGCCTTTGGTTTCTGGAACTATAATTGTGTTAGGGTGAGCTCAATATTGGCTACAGTTACTGGGAAGGTCTGTTTCTCTATTGTCCTGTGGCGCCGCTCACCATTCAGGTAACTTTCCACACCAAAATATCCCTCTGAGGCCACCACTCCCCTCTTTGTGTTATTTCCATGAGAATGTAAGCTTCTAGATGGCAGGTTCTACCCTCATTTTTTTTAAAATAACCACAATCTAGTATTTCAGCCTGACGGCCCCCCTCTCATTCACCACCCTGGGGGTCACTTCTTTCTGAAAATCCTTCCTCTTTCACTCTGCAGACCCCAGATGAGCTTCAAACAGGATCTTTTCTTGCCTAGTCCCTAGGTCCACTCTTTTAAGTTTCAAGGACAGACTGCTTTCAGGGCTTCAGCCCAACCATCCATTTGGCATGGATTTTCCCTGGACTCTTCTCACAAATTTCTGTCTAGCGTTTCTCTTGGTTATGGAAGGCTGTGACTCATTTTCCTTGAGTAGAGAGTCTCCATTCCCCTCAGCTCTGCTCTTTCTATCTTCATGGGATTGTTGATACAGAACAGGGAGAAACCATAAAAGTCATCCATTTTATAAACGAGGAAGGGCAGTGAGGCCAACAGGATTGTGACTTGCCCAGCCTCACACAGTTAAGTTACTGAGGTAGAATTCTAACCCAGGTCTTTCATCACTCAATCTACAATGCCATGTTGATTCTATTTTTTTTTTCTGTCTCCTTCTGCCTTCTTTCTTAAAACACTTCTTAGGGAGAGAAGAAAATCATTAATTGAAATAAACTCATCTCTAAGTAAGTAAGGAAACAATCATTTATTAAGCACCCATGTCATTTGATCCATACAACTATCCTGGGAGGTCATACTATTATGATCCCCATTTTACAGTTGAGGAAACTGAGGCAGACAAAGGTTAAGTGACTCGATCAGGGTCACACAGCTAGGCCCAGCACCTAGCTGCCTAGATGCCATGTAAAAGATCTGTCTTTCATCATTTAAGTTGCCCCCAGGCACTTGGCCTCATCCCCTCTATGGCCTCAGATAACTCATTAGCATTGGGGCAGGGAAAGATGGTGGCAGTCTTTTTGTAGGAAGAAGAAAGGAAGAGAGAGGGAGGGAAAGAACAATAGAGGAATGGAGGAAGGGAAGATGGGAGGAGAGGCACAGAGAGAGGTAATTAGGAGAGGGGAGGAAATGATGATTGTGAAAAGGCTGGCTCAGAGAATTAAGACTACTGAAGGCTGGGTTACTCCTAGAGAAAGGCCAAGGAGTGAAAAGGGGTGGAGAGAAAAGCAGGGGAGGGGATGTGACTGGGCCGAGATCAGAGGACCTGGGAGAACAGCCACAGCATCTTCCCTGGCTCTCTACCTTAATCTACCTCTTTAATTCTCCCCCTTCCTCCCCATCAGAAAGGGTAGCTCCAAATCAAACAGACCTTTGACAGTGACCTTTCAGGCAGCTGTACCAGGCCTGCCCTTTCTTTAATCCTGGCTCCCATCTGCTCCCCACTCTCACCCCAAGAACAGGCAGCCAGCTTGCTCCACTGAGGGACCGTGCTTTGGGAGTCCCTTATAAAACATGAGCTCTGATTCAGGGCCAGCAGGCATTCAGATAATTGCCAGGTGTCACAAGGCCAGCCATAGTGAGAGGGACCTCTGAGGAGGCTTACATTCAGCAGGAAGTGGTAAAAGTGATGCAGTATGGGAGGAGGGACCCTAATTCTGAGGTATGTCTTCTCTGTGGCCATTTACCCTTGAGGGATAACGATTGGCCTGAGTCAGTATGGGAGGGAGGGACAGAGAACTTCTGGCACATCGAGCAGTCAACGGAAGCACCTTTGAGAGTATAAAATAGGTGAAGGTATGAGGGGAACCTTGCTTTAGATTATAAATCATAGTAGCACATATATAAACTATATCAGACCGCCTATCTTTTTTTTTTTTTTTTTTTAGTTTTCAGGCAATGGGGTTAAGTGACTTGCCCAGGGTCACACATCTAGTAAGTGCCAAGTGTTTGGTCTGAGGCTGGATTTGAACTCAGGTCCTCCTGACTTCAGGGCCAGTGCTCTATCCACTGCACCACCTAGCTGCCCCCAAAATTTCTTTTTTATTTTTTTAGGCAATTAGGGTTAAGTGACTTGCCCAGGATCACACAGCTAGTAAGTGTCAAGTATTTGGTCTGAGGTCGGATTTGAACTCAGGTCCTCCTGACTTCAGGGCCAGTGCTCTATCCATTACTCCACCTAGTTGCCCCTGCCTACCATTTTCTGAAGAGGGTAGGGGAGGAAGGAAAATTTGGGCTGACTCAAAATCTTGTAAAAATGAATGCTAAAAATTTTCTTGACATGTAACTGGGGAAAAAATGAATACTATTTTTAAAAAATTATAAATCATTGGATTTCAAACTGGATAGGCCCTTAGAGGTCATAGAGTCCAGCACTATTATTTAAAGTAGAAGGTAAATTCTTTGAGGGAATGGACTATTTTATTTTTATTTTTATTTTTATTTTTTTACCTCAGGTCCTCGTACAGTGCCTTGGACGTTTTCTTTTGGCCTGCATTTGTAATTTTATTAATGTAGGGGACTCTCTATGCATGAAATTCCCTCCATCGATGCAAATCAGCAACTTCTCTATAATTTATGATCTCGCTGTCCAGGGACACTGAGAGGTTAAGTGATTTGCAGAATCCACACAGACCAGTTGGGTCAATCAATCAATAAACATTTAACTGCTTACTATGTGCCAAGCATTAAGCAAAGAGCTGAGGATACAATGGAAAACAAAAAACATGGTCCCTGCTTTCAAGGAACTCACGTTTTAACGGGAGACATCATGCAAATAACTGTACATCTAAGATCTATTAACAGGACTTGAACGCAGGTCCATTACTGGTCACTGTCCATTACTGCTTCTTAACTTGCACATGAACTCTAAGGTCCTGTCCAGCTTGAAATCCTATGATCTATAATCAAAAGTAGAGCTGTACATATTATGCACCTCATATTTGTTGAGATGAATCTAATTTTGCAGATGAGGAAATTGAGGCCATCAAAAACTCATAAAGTATATAGATGTGGATGTGTGTTTAAAGGTGAAACACCTCCCCAAAAGGAGTCTTTTAGACATTATAACTTCTATGCCATTCACATTTGAATTTGTATAATTTATATATATATACATATATGTGTGTATATATGTACATAATTTATATAAGTGAGCATTAGAAGGGACTATTAAAGGCTTTAACTTTTTTAAAAAAAACTATTGCCATCTGCCAATTATAGGAGTCAGTTTTCTCGACTGTGAAAAGAAGGCTGTAGATTTGATCTCTGAGCCCCTTTTCAATTCTATAATTCTCTGATTTTGAGAATTGTTTCGTGGGGGTATCCTGAGGAACAAAGGCTCAGTGATGCCCTGATGGGCGTAATGATGGGCCCTCCCACATCCTGGGAATTTATCTTCCCCTCTTCTATCAGGTTCACTCACTCCCATGATTCCATCTGGCTTCATACTCCAATCCACTTTGGAAGAGGCAAGACTAAACGCCTATTTATTTCCCAAGCCAGAGATGATGGCATCTCAGTGGTGACTAAAGCAATCCATCTAAGGAGACTTATTATAAAGCCCTTTGGCAATCTGTCTGGAGGTCAGGTGGTACTCAGTATCAAGGGATTATATTGGGTTTTTAAAAATACTCTCTTCTCTCTCCGTGGTGGTGAGAAGAAAAGGAAGGCTACTGGTGAACATGGCCCCAGGAGGCTATGGCTGTCCTGCTCCATCGTCCCTATCTACTCTACCTGCCACAAAGGGTTCAAAGGTCAGCCCTTCCCTCTGGACTCGGGAAGTTTTGCTTGGAGGCAGAAGACAATGGGGGAAGGAGGCCAGGGGCTGGTGAGAGTGGGGGAAGATAATGCTGACTGACTACTAAGAAATGAGTTTTACAGGAAAGTCTGAGTGAGTAGAGGTTCACTCCGCCCCACCCACTCTCAGATTCAAAACAAAGCCTGAGGCTGAGCCAGGAAGACCACGCCGTCATTTATTTGTAATGAAGGACACCTGGGGCCAGCAGAATCTGACCTTTCATTTTATTTTAAAAAATGTTGGTAATTTTATCTTAGTAACATCATTCATTTTTCGTATCACATTCATTTCTGAATATATCTCCTGACCCCTCCCCAGTGAGCCAGCATTTATAACAAAGATTTTAAAAGAAAATTAAAAAATTAAAACCCATTGACTCTCTGACAATATTCCACACCTATAGTCCTCTGCTGTTGTTTAGTCATGTTTGATTTTTCATGACCCATTTGGAGTTTTCTTGTCAAGGATACTGGAATGGTTTGCCATTTCCTTCTCCAGCTCATTTTACAGATGAGGAAACTGAGACAAACAAGGTTAAGTAACTTGCCCAGAGGCATACAGCTGTAAGTGTCTGAGCCTATATTTGAACTCAGGTTCCTGAGTCCAGGCCCAGAGCTCTCTCCACTGTCCCACCTACCTGCCCCTACCTCTGCAAAAAAGGGAAGGAGGTACATCTTCTCAACTCACTACCAGGGTTGGGCTTTGACCTTTCTTTAGAACCAGTAACTACAGAGCCTTTGAGAGAGTACAGATGAAGAAACTGATTTGCCCAGCATAATACAACTGTTTTTATGTTGGGGGTAGGATTCCAAGTCCAGGGATCTGTTTATGACACCATGTCCAGAAAGGTCAGGGGGTAGAGGCAGAGAGGGATAGAAGGAATAATTACTTCCTCTTGAGGCACTTTAGCTCCTACCAAGATCTATGTAGGTTTTCAGTCACTGAGAGATATAATACAATAGATGGCAAGGAAGGATACACAGTCCAAGCCTCCTTGGCTATTAGCAGCCTTTGGAGGTAGAATCCTAGCTGTGACTCTCAAAGCTATTTCTCCTCCATGTTGTTGAGTTGTTTCAGTTGTGTCTGACTCTTCATGACCCCATTTGGAGTTTTCTTGGCAAAGATACTGGAGTGGTTTGCCATTTCCTTCTCCAGCTCATTTTACCTACAGATGAGGAAACTGAGGCAAACAGGGTTAAGTCACATGCCCAGGGTCACACAGCTAGTAAGTGTTTGAGGCCAGATTTGAACTCAGATAGATGAATCTTCCTGATTCCAAGTCCAGTGCTCTCTCCACTGTGCAACCTAGCTGCCCATGAGGCTGATATTATGGTGTGACCCCGACACATTGCAAAAAAGTGGGTGAATCTACTTGGAGAACCAAGGCATAGTTTTTGTGACAGTAGGGTATCTCTTGCAATCGATTTTTCAACTGAAAAAATTGAAGCCATGTCAATATCATTTTGTAATTTGGTTCAACTCAGGGTTCAGTTTGAATCAATGAGCATTCATAAAACCCAGTATGCCCAGCACTGTGTTAGATACCCTGGGCAGCACAAGAGGATGCAGCTGCTATCCCTTGGTAGCTTATCATCTGTTTGGGGAAAAAGACACAAGATACAATGAAAGAACAGTTCAAAGGTGTCTCTAAGCAAGGGCGTGATGTAGTAGGACAGACCATGCTCAAGTCTTAAAGAAATTCAAAGTAATGGAAACATCATTGTGAGTGAGATGATAATCAGAAAACGTTTGATGGAAGAGGTTAATCTGGAAGATGTAACTAGGATTTGGCTTTGCAGAAATGAAAGCAAAGACAATTACAAACAGAAAAAAAAAAATAGCATGATTGAACGCATGGATGTGGGTATGAGTGTTGCATGTTTGGCAGGCTGTGAGGAGACCAACTGGCCGGAATGGAAGATGGGTGTTGGAGAGTAATGGAGAGGTTGGAAAGCTTGGTAGGGTTAATTGGTAAAAAGCCTTGAATGCCATACTGAGACTATAAAATGAGGAAGTATATCTGGATTTGGAATCAGGAGAGCTGGATTCAAACACCCCCTTAAGTAATTACTAGCTAGTGTGATGTTGGCCAAGTTACTAACCCTCTCAAAGACTGCTTTCTCATCTGTAAAATGGCAATAATATTAATTGTATTATCCACAATGTCTATACAGCATCTTGCAAATATTAAAGTACAATATAAATGTTATTGTTAAGCTCCATTACTAGACTATAAGTACCTTGAGGGCAGTGGCTTTTGTCTTGTAAATGTTTGCTGAATTGACTGATAGGCAATCTAAGGAGAATTCATAATAAAAAGCCATTGTAGGTTGTTTGTTTCATTAGGACAGTGACGTGATAAAAACGTTATTTTAGGAAGGTTAGTCTGAAAATATTGTGCAGGGTATGTTAGAATTTGGAATGACATATATTTCAAGGAATGACAGAACTCAGTTACAAGTTAAATATTGAAGGGGAAAAACTGAAGGACAAACCCTAGAAATGGAGAGAACAGAATCTCAGGGTTGGAAGAGACCTCAGAAGTTATCTAGTCCCATCCATGCCTTACTGGTAACCCCTCCCCCCCATAATATGGCCTTCCAACCTCTGCTTAAAGACCTCCAAATAAGAAATGCACTGATAATACTAACTTCCATTTATATAGCACTTTAAAACTTACAAAATGTTTCCTGTGATGTAGGGAATATAAAGATTGCTCCCATTTTATAGATGAGAAAAATGAGGCTCAGGAAAGCTAGACCATGGTCACACTGCTAGTAAATATTGGATTTAATATTCAAACACAGGTCCCTCCCTACTCTATTTTGTGTCTTACACTGCCTTTTGCAGAAATGAGAAAATGGGGGTGAGGTAATGCATTTGTGTAAGTGGCCAGATATTCAAGGTTCTGAAAGCAGCTGGGCTGGGGTTCAATGTGGACCTGGGAGTCATCAGCATGAAAATGGCAAGAAAAACTTGGATAGTAAAAAATGGGATTATAGAGCACAAATAGAGAGATTAGCTTTAGGGAGGGATCTTTATTTTAAAATTATAGTACTGAAAGTGATTTTTGGAAAGATGCTGAATCTTTTCCCATCTTCAAGCATACATGAACTTGAACCATTCCTCACTCCCAAATAGCTTGCTGTACCTTCTCTAAGATTACCAAAGAGGAAAACTCTACCTTCCCTTTCAGCATGGTTTGTGAGGCTCAAATGAAATAAGAGAAGTGAAGCACTTTGCAAGCCTGAAAATGCTCTGTAAATGCCAGCTGCTGTTGCTGTTGTTAGCCTTCAATCACCAGGCCTCTGGTCTAGTGCTGATTTCATCCCCTAAGTCTTCTGCATTCCTGCTGAGCTCAAACGATGTTTATAGAGCAATAGGATGTGTGCTGGGAAATATTTAACAAGTGGGCTGGGGTGGGGGGGAATATATACACACACACTTTTAAATTTAATCTGCATCATTAAATTTTCTTGAGTCTAAAGAATCAACAAAACAATAAATCAGGCCCTGATTTGTAGATTTCTGAGGTGTAAATGATCACACTGATAATTTAACCATCAGCTTTGGCAAGCATTAGAGCTGGTTCTGGTAAACCCTTGATGTTTAAGCAATCTTTACCATTGTTTAAATAAACATTTCATTTGTGAAGTTTTTCCTAATATCTAACTTAAATCCCTCTTGTGGCTTCTAGAATTATAATTTCAGAGTTTCTCTCCTTTTCAATAATATAACAATTATTCCTCATATTATCCTTTTTTTTAATTTGAAGATAGTTTCCCTGCATCTTTTGCCTTAAAATCATTCAGTTGCACCCACCCCCACCCCTTCTCCATAGTGACTAATCCTGGTTCCCCAACTCTGGGTTTACCAGACAGCCCACTTACCTTTTTGAGTCACACATGTTCTTGCCAATGGCTTTTACCCCATTTCTTGAGTGAAAGTCACCCCCACTAGGAAATTATTTTTCAGAACTGGGAGCGACTTTCATAGACATCCAGTCCAACCTATACCTAAGAGAGACAGCTAATGTATCTGACGTTGGTCAATCAGACTCTTCTTGAGGAATATGGTTTCCTCCTTTCTTAAGGAGAAATTAACCTATGTTCCACCCTAAAATAGCTCCAAACGTCAGGAAGTTTTCCCCTAACAATCAAACTTCTGTCTCTTTGCAACTGGCCACAAGAACACAACTGTCTGTTCTCGGAAGGCAAGGAGGACAAATCTAACCTCTCTTCCTCACAAACATCCTTGGAGTGCTTAATTGTCCCATTTTTGTTTTTGTACAGTCCTGTCCGACCCCCCCCCCCCCATTTAGGGTTTTCTTAGCAAAGATACTGGAATAGCTTGTCATTTTCTTCTCCAGCTCATTTTACAAATAAGGAAACTGAGGCAAACAGGGTTAAGTGACTTGCCCAAGGTCACACAGCTGTGTCTGAGGCCAGATTTGAACTCATGAAAATGACCCTTCCTGACTTCAGACCCGACACTCTGTCCACTGCTCCACTGAGCTGCCCTATGTCCCACTTAAGTCTTACCTTCTATTCTTATAGCACCTAGGTCCAACAAGCATAAAGTGGTTTTCCTCTTTCCTCGATCCATTATCAACCCCTGATCAACCCCCCTTGCCTGAGTCCCTTCACTCCAACTTCCCTCACTCCAGCACTGAGGACTTTTAGAGAGGATGAGAACAACGGACAAGTCATGGTCTGTGTAGACTAGGTGTATACCCAGCAACCTTGGGGGTAACAGTTCATTGTGGAGGTGCATTGCTGGAGGTTTTTCTGAAGAAATCATACCAATGTGTCAGAATATCGAAACCTGCCGTTCCCTCTCTTACCGCTGTCCTGGCTTCTGCCAACCCCCCAGCCCCAGGATCTCAGACACCCCAAATTTACACACACACACACATGCACACCAGTTCATGCCCGGAGAGAGAGCCCAGTTAGACTAGGAGATACATCTGCTCAGCGGTTTTAGTTGCAAAGCCAGGATGTTATCATCATTACTGAGATGAAAATTCTGTTCATATCTCTCCTCCAGGAGGGGAAACAAACCCTTTTTTCGGCTGCGGTTCTAATTTAATAAGTGTCTGGGGTTGGGGGTGGGGGTGGGACCTGTGCCTTTACTGATTCGTTTAATCAGGTTTCTGAGTTTTTGGGGCAGGGGCGGGGGCGCAGGCTTACCCTCCTTCAGCCCGCGTACGCCCCTCCTGATAACAGGTGGCTCTGCCCAGAGGGGCACGGGCTTCGCTGGGCTGGGTTACGTTGGGTGGGCGGAAGGGAGATTCACATCTAACTTTAAAGGAACTGGCGTCGATTTGCCAGGAGGGCCCCCGAGTGCTTGGTGCCTGAACCAGGGGAAAGAGAGAGGCTTAGGGGGGAGGGATAGGGGAAGAGGAAGGGAAAACAATAAGACTGTTTATATATCCCTGCCTATATTTAGAATTTAGGCAAAGGCCCCATCTTTTAAAACCAAAGCAGAAAGCAAACAAGTTGGAAAGGGGCAGGGGGTAGAAAAGGGGGAGGAGGTCTGCTTCAAACATCTGTACTTCAGGGGTGTAAGAGGACAGCAGGGGGCAGGGGGAATGTTGTCGGTGTTCACATCTTGGAAGGCCAGTTAGCTGCCTGAAGAAGCAGGCTAGTCTCCACAGGTAGGCATCGGAAGGAGGCAGATTTGGGAATTTAGGTTTACTATAACAAAAAAGAGCATTCTATCTAATAGGCTTGTTCACCAAAACGCCAGCCGGCTACCTTGTGAGACAATGGTATTCCCATCCGCGAATGCTTTCAAAGCATGGAGATGTCTCCGATTCCTGTATTGGGTGGGAGG
Organism: Vombatus ursinus; assembly: GCF_900497805.2. Taxonomy (NCBI): domain Eukaryota; kingdom Metazoa; phylum Chordata; class Mammalia; order Diprotodontia; family Vombatidae; genus Vombatus; species Vombatus ursinus. The sequence goes on along the minus strand of NW_020954567.1, from coordinate 6,400,446 downwards.
TTGCACTTGTAAAGCACCTTCCAATTCTCAGACTCGCTGAGTGGGCAGAGTCTATCCTGCAGACTGAGAAGAAACGAGCGCCGGGGCTCCCAGGGCTGGCCAGGGAGCCCGCTGCCCTAGAACAGTGGTTGGGGAGGAAGAAAAGAAACAAGAGAAACTTGGCTCTTGGCCGTAGGGGAGCGTAGAGGTGTGAAAAGAGGGGGAGGAAGATAAAGAGAAGGGTGAGGAAACTGGGGCTCTATCCTCCTCCCCGTGATGATTCAGACTGGCTCCCCCTGCCCTTTTCCCTACACCAACAACAGTCCCTGGAAGATGGAAAAGCATGCAGATTGACAGTATGGACGCAAATCCCCGAGCGATTCTCGGTATGCATGGTAGGACATTTCCCCAAGTGGAAGGGTGGGACTTTCTAGAGCAGTAGGTTGACAGTTGGAATGAGGCAAAGTGATGGCTGCAGCAGCAGCAGCTAGGGTGCACCTGTGTGTGTGTGGCCCCCAACTCCCCATCCGTTATTTTGGCCCCACGGATGCTCACCTAGCCCCAGAATTCAGCACCGTGAAGGCCTGAATCAGGCAATCACCAGCTGTGTTGAGCACTGCAAGAGAAATCCTTTCTCGAGGATTCATTTTTATAATTTCTTTCTTCTACAGCCCTTTGATTTATGTCTTTCCTTTAAAGGAGCCCAATGCCGACTTAAACTCCTAGACAGGCAAGGAGGCCAGATTTTGGAAGTCAGAAAATATTCATAATCGTGGAATCGAGAATTTGAATAGAATACAAAACATGTATCTTGAGTGGTTTCCAAGAGTTATCCCAGCCCTAGAAAAAAAAAAAAAGTCCTCAAATTTTGCATTTTCTGAATTTAAATTTTAGCCAAGTTAAATTTTCCACGTGTGCCTTTCTTACCCAGACTACTTTTATATCTGTGTGTGCACATAAATAGCGATTTATTGATGGATTCACAAAAGGGTTTTGAAAACCTTGGCCTTCAGCTGCAAACACTTCCAATTTTGTTAGTTGTGAAGGTTTGCTGGAGGTCATTCCAAATGGAATTTCCTCCCCCCCCCTTAATCCCCTCCCCTCCTCACCAGATCTGAGTCGATGAAGCAGACTTGATTCTCTCTGTAACAAATCAAATTATAAAATCCTGAGTCTCAACAACTAAAAGTCATAGGTTGTTGCAGTTGAGTTTTATATTTGTTCCTGGGCTTTTATTAGTGAATGATGATGAATTTTAGAGATCTGGTTATCTTGGAAATGAAATGTGAAAGGCTAGCTGTTCCTGGGAGAGGACAGGTGTAGGCTTTGCCGTGAAGAAGGCGCTGTTTGGACAATGAAATACACCAGATTGAAAAATGGTTGACCCAGTATTTGTCCGCCTTAATTACAAAACTAAATCTACTTCACACACACACACACACACACACACACACACACACACACACACACACACACAGAGTTCTAAGAGCTCTAAAACTGAAACAGCTGCTGTCTCTTTCTCCTAAAAATTCCCTCTGGCATATCAAAAATGATCTCACAACAGAAAATCCAATGGAACTTTAAGCTTCTGTTTGATAAACTAGTCATTTGGTCTCCTGTTTCTTCTAATCAAACAGTTTCTATTCATTCAAATTTGAATCATTCCCGGGATGGTACTGATCTCACTCATCCAGCCAATTTCAAAAGCTGTATTTCTATTTCTAACCCTACTTAGAGATTTCAGTTATAGGAACTCCTTGTTTTGGGTTGTGATTTGTTTTGTGTGTTTATATACAGCTGCTCAAAAACTCAACCCAGTTTTCTGGCTGGCTGGGAGTGAGAAAGTCCTTTATTATTATTAACTACCATCACAATAACTAGCTAGCTTGGGAAACTTTGGGAGCTGCTGACAACTTGCTAAAATAGAAATACAATTCAAATTACTGACTTGGGGAGCAGAAATATTGTAAATTCTTATCACCTATTCTGTTTAAATTTTTAGCTGTGGGTAGGAGGGTAGAGAAGGTGATTTGCAGGTGGGGAGGGGTGCCAATTGGAGCTGCTTTAACATACAAGAGTGGCATCCCTCTTCAGATTTTCGACAAGCTGTCAGCAAAGTAGAGAGGGCAAAAGAATACTTAGTCCTGAAATGGTGGGCAGCCCATTGACCTGGGCTCACTGTGTTCCTTGGAACTTAATTGAGAACGTGAGATCTTATGCCCGTTTTTGCTAGGTTATCGGCAGACCTTCTTTTAGGAGTCTTTGTATTAAATTGATTGATCATCTCCCGATGGCCAGGGCAGGTGTTTTGGTTCATTGTCAAAGTGCCCATCAGAGAAACCTATGTTGTGGAAGGTTTGAAAAATGGTTTCAGTGGAAAAATTGACTCTGTTCAACAATAAATTACAATGATATTTTGTATTTATATAGCACCCTTCAACCGAGGGAGCTCCCAGTGTTTTATGGATATTAACTTGCTGATCCTCACAATAGAGAAAAGATAATTTTGTTGATTTAATATTTTGGCATCTTTATTTTTCTGGAAGGGAGTGAGAACATTAGATATTACAGTGAAGTTTTCTCTTATTAATTTGGAGGCAATACCTTCCTTTCATTTCTCCTTTGGAAAAACCTTTATTATTAGACATCACATAAGAAATTAAAAATGAATAGCGATGTCTAAAATAGCGATGTGTGTGTATGCATTTATATGTCTGTGTGGGTATGGTATCTACATAAATATTTAATTTTTATGATCTAAGCTTTCTCCCTCCGTTTTCATGAGCTAGAATTTATTAGCTGCTGAACAGTGGGCCTATTATTATTTGCTTTTGTACCTAAATGATTTAAAAGTCAATTATGAATTGGTTAAGGGGATTGGTGAGCTATGGTGTGTAATATGGGTCTTGCAATTTCAATTTGTTATCAAATGTCTGGAATGAGGAAGGTGTTGGGGGGGTCAGGGGTGGGCGAGTATTGTAGCCTACAGCCTAATAGTACCAATATCAAGACAGACCGAGGCTCTAGGTCACTGGGAGATAATCAATTCAGTCAGGTTTTATTGTTGGAGCATTTTGTATGTGTATGTATGCGAGTACAGAGGGGAGGACAGGTGCACACACATAAATCTGAGCACTAAACTGAGATGCTAGGACTGCCTAAAGTACCAGGACGAAAAACAGATCAGCCTAGGGAAAGTATGGTTGTCCCTAAGGCACTCTAATCCAATAGGTTGTGGTGTCTGCAACACTGGTGGCAATTAGGAAAATTGCCAACTAACTTGGGACCCAACTCCAACCTCAGCCTTAGCTTCAGGGAAGGCATGTAAACTTTTATGGCATTTCCTATTTATCTGCAAAGTGTCTGCCTCCTGTATCATGGTGGGTAGAAAAATGCTCTGAGAGGAAGTAATAACCTAATACAATGGAATTATTGGTTAGATAAATTCCCCAGTGAATCTATATTTCTTGATCATTCCAAAAGGGGGTTTTTGGGTGGCCCAATAAGTACAAAAGAGGGGGCATGGGAATGTAAATCACAACCCATAATTTATGCATTGAGTCCTCAGATTGGTAATTTTTTTGTTTATTTTCACTTGTGTTTGTCTAAAAGATATATAAAGACTAGACTATGGTTAAGCTTCAAAATACCCAGTGGCTAATGGTGAGCCATTGTTCAAAACAAAACAAAACAAAAAACTTCGATAACATTCTAAATAAAAAACTGGATCTCCGTGTGGAATTGTTAGTGAGAAAAAGAAACATTATGATGACATTCTTTATCCTCTACCTGGTTCGATTTCTAGTGGAATTCAGCAGGTTTGTTATTCTCTGAAGGATCTTAAAGGAAGAGAAGAACAAGTCAGTAGTGTGTGTGCGTAGAAAGAATGATAACGCCAGTTCATATCCGCCTTGTTTGATTGCAACAAATGGTTTCTTTCTCTCAACAATAATAATGATTTTTATTATTACTTTACTGTTATTATTATGTATTTCAGTGCTTTTGATTTCATTTGTGTTGGTATTCATTCACCAGCTACCTAGGGATAAACCTCCCCATGCTGAGCAAGGCTGCTCCTCTGAGGACAGACTTCAGTCTGTCCTTTACTATAGGTCAAGCCTTTTCAGGTCAGGAGAAATAGTCTTGGAGCATCAGAGCCAAGGTCACCTTCATTCCGTGATGAGGTATAGGAGTGGGACTTCAGGAGAAGACTGTCATCATCATTATTGTTATTGTTATAATGAATACCTCCCATTTGGAGGGCACTTCGTGATTTACAAAGCACTTTCATGTTCTGATCACCAGTTCTCAAATTAACCTGGTCCTGTTCCAATTCCACCATAGCGTATGAAGAGGATCAGGTATATTTCCAACGTAAAACTATTCCTTTGGCTTCCTTAACTCTGTAATACATGATTCTTTGCTTTTTGATGGTGTCATTTATTGATTTTTCTACCTTCTGGGTATAACTTTATTTTTCACAATTAAAGTCAATATCTTCCACTAAAGTCTTGCTCCCATGCCATCGTGGCATGGAGGTGACCATGGAGTCTTGAAAATTATACTGATAGAAAAACAAGTTCTAGTAGGAATAGTCTTTGAGCATCATCCTGCTTCCATGAAGTGGGAAACACTTTGAATGTAGGCCCCACCAACTAGGCCATGCCATGTGTCTTTCAACTTTGGGACTAGAGCTAGCTAAAGACAGAGGTGCCCCTCGACCAAAGCCAGACCACCAAGTGTCTCATTTTTCTAGCCCCAGCAATTCATCAGAACTTCCTAGTAAAACATAGAGGGATTGTGATCTACAGGAACAGAGGAATTATCCATATCATGCCAGTGAAATTATGGATCTATGAAATAGGTAAAGTTAATTTAAGGTTGTTTTCCATATTGCAAAAGAAAGCTTAAGATCCTTTGAGATCTCCTCAGGGATCATAAAAACAAATGAGCAAGATGGAAACCCAGGATTTTAGGTTATCATTTGGTCTTCAATGACACTAACACTGTGTAACATAAAGATTAATTTGCAATTAATATCTAAACCATCTTTCATCCTCCTGTAAGCCCGATAGCATAGTGATTTTTTTGTTTGTTTCTAGGCAGGTTATCACCATCTCTACAAAACAGCTTGAGAAGTGTGTGAAGGGGGAGACAGCGTGGGTTTGGAGTTTTATTTTTTAATTTTCCTAAGCAATACTATTAACATTTCTCCTTTTGTGAGAGCTAATAATGAGCTGTACACAGAACCTTGCAAGGCGGCTGAAGGTCCCACAGCCTTAGCCTCCAATGAAGTTAATAAAGTTTAAATTTCATACTGAGTGGCTAGTTGATAACAGAATAAATCTACTATGTTGTCAGCAGGATGAACCAGAAGAGCAGAGCTCCAACGAGAAATTTCTATGCAGTAAATATCACTTAAATTCCTCTCAAAGTTGGAGCCAGTGTCAAAGTCCAAAAAAGCAATATTTGCTGGCTACCACTGTCAGGAGAGAGAGAGAGAGAGAGAGTGTGTGCATGTGTGTGTGTACATGAGCAATGTATCATCTGAACACTCAAATTAACAGGGAAGAAAGATAGCGGGCTAATATAGCCCAGTCAAGCACTCCAGGAGCTGCTTTAGCACTAGCCTGAGAAATATGAAGAGGGCACGGTCAGTCATCAATGACCTCCGAATGACTGGGTGCTCGGAATTTCCTGGCAGACCTGGCTAGATAAATAATTCCTGCTGTGAAATAAATCCCCCAAATATTTCAGGCAAGTCAGTGCATTTGCCCCACAGCTAGTCTAGCCTAAAGATTTGAAAGAAAGCATGGCAAATGATTGAAGGAAGAGAATAGAATGGATCTTTTGGGGTGACAGACTCATTTCATACAGTTAAGAGAGAAGTGGGGGTAGGGATGAGGGAAGAGGGTTATGTTATTTTAAGAACCCACTGAATGCAGATCTGTAAACAAGCAAAAAAAAAAAACCTAAAAAACAGAGAAAGGCCAGAAGATTTTTCAAGGGGAAAAAAAAAGATGGAGACAGAAAAGAAAGAAAAAGAGAAATAGTTGCAATGAAAAATGAAAAGAAGGGGATAAAAGAAAAAAGTAAGGAAAGAGAAAACAAGAAATAAAGAAGAAAGGAAGTGAGAGAAGGAAGGCAGAAAGAAAATTGAAGGGATGGGAAAATAAAAAGACAAGGAAAGAGAGAAAAAAGATGGAAAGGAAAACAAAGCTAGGAAAAGATGGAAAGAGAAAGGCATGGAAGGAAATCAAGAAAACAGATTACCTCTGGTGTTTTATAATCTTCTCTTTGGCTGAATAGCAGTGCTTGCTTATTGCTATATTTGGAGCCATTTCAGCAAGTACTGGTCTGTAACATTATTTTCTCCCCTTCGGGGTATTTCATTTTGCTTTCTAAACAGTGACATTTTTTGAGTTTTAGGGCTGTTGTTTCCCATCCCACCCCCCACCCCCAGTCCCCAGGTGCTTCAGAGCTAGTCAGCCTCTAATTAAAATTCCTCCCTTTCTCCTCTTATAACTATGGTGTGTTTCTCCCAACCTGCTGCTTCCAGAAATACAGGGGAAGATTTTCCAAGGGAAAAAACTAGAAATAGATTTGGACAGTAAAAGTGCTTTGGTCAGTTTCTGCTTAAAGGAAACAGGTCCTTTTTACATCCAACTTATGTGCACACCCACACATACACACAGCTTTAGTTTCCAGAAAGGGCATATTCCTGAAATATTCGTTATCAAGCCATTTCTTGGATGGAGAAAAGCAAGGTATGGAATTAGCTGGCATTGAACCCAATGTAGAGCTAGTGGCTGTCTGGGGCACATTTTGAGTGTTGGCTAAGTGTTCCTGAAAAGATGGGTAGGGGAAGTCAATAAGCTATCTTCAGTATAACTCAGATCAGGAATTGTGGCTGAGGAGTACCTATTTCAAAATTAATTATACATGAATTAGTATGTCTCTTAATTAAAGACCTGCAGGAAAGACACTGCAGAGGAAGAGTTTTAAAATATGTCTAATGAAAGTATAGTTTGCATAATACTTCTAATTGACACATCCTGTCAATAAATACACAATTATATAATGGGAATTAACATTTTTATAGCCTTAAAGTTGGCAAAATTGGCAAAGTGTTTTGCATATATTATCTCATTTGACATATGTGTACATACTTTCAATTCAGACATAGACATACACCATCTCCAACTATGGTATTTTTGTCTCTGGGCCTGAGGTACCATGGGGATATGTTTTATTAGCCAGTGTTGGAATTTCTGCAGGGTGTTCCATTAGCTCATTTCATCTGAAGGACACTTTCATGGTCGTGAGCTTCCTAAGTTAGCGAATAAAAGCATTAATCCCTGCTTTCTAAATACTAGTTTCCATGTGTGTTGAATATAGCTTTATAAATCTATGTGTAAGATACACTTATGTGTGGTTTGTAAATATATGTGTATAAACATGCATATTATTTCTTTTAAAACTGCCCTATTCCCTACCACACACCCTGGGAAATCATATCTGGGAAACCAGAGTTGTACCAAGTGAAATAGCTCATCATTTGAATGTATTTTAATGTTCTGATTGGGCTCGATAGTTTTAGGAAATATATGTTGATTAAATTCCAATTCAAACTAATTCATTGGGTGGTTCTATTTGTTTCTTTTTTTTTTCCCAAGAGAAAAATATTTCAATTTCTTTCTCAGGTTGGTCCCATTTGGTGTTTGTAAATCAGGGCAGTACGTTTCGGCTTTCAGAAATCATAACTTCCTCAGGTAATGGGCCAGCGGCTATTTGAACATTTTTGACCAAACTGGAGGCAGGAATGAGTTCTGTTAATTGAGTGTGTCTTACCAAGTCTTAAAAATGGCAGCAAATCTAACAGTGGGCTTCTGTGTGCTCCATCTGTCTGAGGATTATGGATAGCTAGAAGTCTGAGGGTCATGGGTCAAACTGGAGACCTTACAAATCCCAGAGAAAATTCCTGTATGGAATGACGTATGGCGTGACCTTCATTGCTTAATAGCCAGGAGTGGTTCATGCCTTAGTAGGCAGACTGAACACAAAAGTCATTGCAGCTAGGTTATCGAAGGGAGGTGTCAGAAAAGAGAGGGGGCTCATCCACCCAGTTCCTATTCAGGTCCAACTCTCTGGGCATTCAAGGGGGGCTCTCCAGAAATACCACCTTTTCCCTCCCAGGTCTTAAACAAAGGTTCCTGAATAGTGCCTTGCCTATGGTTTCTTAATGAAGAGGGAACCTGATAAGTGTCCATCTACAGTGTAAAAGGGCTAATGAAGAAGAAATTGGGGAAACTGGAGATTGGAATAAGAGTGAAAGTGACACTGAGAGGCAGAAAAAGAGACAGGAGGGGGAGGTGGGAAGAAAGACTGCAGCAATGAAAAAGGGGTGGGTAGGCCTCCTTCAAGGTGTAAATACTACTCAAACTTGCCCCTCTTATCGATTGGGCTCTGATTGTGTGTATTCTGTCCACGTCCCTTTTCCACTACAGAAGCAGAACTGAGACAGGGGAAGAGAGGCACAAATGCGTCTCCATTATAAATGGGTCAGCAGCAGGAGATTGACTGTAATAGGAAAGACTGCTTTAACCCTCTCCTGGCCTGGAGAAGGCTGCTTTAACTCTGCCTCTGCCTGGAACTACCACCACGGAGCTCGCTATGCATGTATACTGTTGTATACATATATACAAGCCACATTCATGCACATAGACATCCTCATGTGTGTACATAAGCAAATATATACACAGATACATAAGATACACATATACATACACATATATCACATATGCATATGTACACCCAGGCATGCATACACTTACATGCACACATTCATATACAATTACAGGTTTACATGTACACATATTAATACACACTTTTATACCTGTACATAGACACACTGACATATACAGTACTACACCCACACACAGAGAGAAAAGAGCACACAGAGATATAACCATATGCTACAACCAAACTGTGTCCATCTGCACACGCGAAATGGAAGCCGCATGCAAATTTTTGCCTGTGTTCCTGCCCTCAAACAGCCAAAGATGTTGTCTCTAAAGTCTAAATCATGCCCTTCCTGGTAGGTCATTTCTACCCTTACGTGGATTTCTCCCTTCCATCCCCAGTACATTACGCACCTATTCTATGGTACCCTGCAACACACATCATTTATATCGCCCAGCACAAGCCGCCTTCCTCCCCAACTCTCCCATCTCAATGAGTCAAGGAGATACCATTGACCTTTGGGGCCACAACGAAAGATGCTCCTCAACTGGCCATTTTTTCTTGAGTGAGAGAACGTTGTGCTCGGGGGAACAAGGATGAAGCACCTTCCTGCCTCAGTGTGATAGCCAAGGAGATTTGGGAAACATAACCTTTTGTGTGACCTTAGAGAAGTCCCTGCAACATTTTGGGCCTTCTGATAACATCACTTGAAAGTCAAATCACCTTTGTGTCTTGATCTTTTAGATACAGATAATGTCCTATTTAAGCCCATGCTAAATCCTAGAATATCTTCTCATCACCCAGCATATCCCCTACCATCTCCCAGATGGCCTACACTCCAGAAATACAAAGGAATTTGCATTAGTTTAAGCAAAATATAATTCGAAGAGAAATCTTCCTGGGGAAAGAAAATCACTTAAAGGCATTATAGAGCCAACTAAGTATGGCTCTGCCATACTTCATTCTTTTAGGCTGCTTTGCCCATCTACTGACATGGATGGATAAGAGTTGGTCATATCAAATTTATTGCCATGTTATCCCTATGAGATAGACTAGAGATCTTTATTATTATCCTCCTGTAACAGGTGGCAAGACTGAGTCAGAAGAGGTGAAATTATTCATACAATCTGGTTTAAAGCTATTATTTGACTCATTGTGAACACCTGTATACATATAAAAGTATGGTACCACCAGAGAATTAAGAATGGAAGGGACCTTCAAGACCCAGAGGACCCCAATCAAGCATAATGTTGAGTCAGAGGGCCATTTTTTCCCTCCTGTGTAATCCTTCAACTAAGAACTTAGACTGTTGCATTCCATTTACAATAATTTTTTAAATTATTTTTATACCATGGCATGGAAATGCTTGCCTTATACCATAAATTAAAAAAAAAATTTTTTTAAAGAGCAGGTAATATGCAGAGGTGTGTGTGTGTGTGTACATGTACTTGTGCACCCACCAGCAAAGTTGGCGGCAGCATCAGAAGAACCTGTGGGATCTTTGATCCATGATTAAGTGCGTCACAAACGAATGCTCACATCGAGTGGGTTTTGTTTGCTGTGTTGGCAAACTGAAAAACACACTGTGGGGAGGAGGAGGGAATCTCTTTCTGTTCTGCGTTGTTCTCCGTCTCTTTAACCCCCACCCATCTGATTCCCACTTTGCTGATTTCAGAAGTGACTTGGACCAGGAGAAAATGTCCACTAGGCCCCAATGACTTCAGAGGGAACCGTAAATAAGGAGTCCCCTGAATTCCCTCAAGCAGACTCTGCCCAAGCAGAGACTCACAGTCATGAGCCAGGTGGGGTACATGGGCACTTCACTGTGGGCATGAGTTCTATCTACAGATTAAAAAAAAAAAAAAACAGAAAACAGAGTTTTATTCAATCACATCTTATTTCTTCACCGTCTTAGCGCTTTTGGGGAGTGGCGGACAAGCGAGGCTGTATGGCTTGGGTCGAGGGGTATAGGTGGAAGTTCTTGGGTTCAAGCCCAAATATGAGGACACAGGTAAAGTCTCATGTTCTCATTCTCTTCCTCTTGCACTCATTCCTTTTCTCCTCCACCACTGAGGCTACCTGCAATGAAAAGAAAGTGAGCAATACCTCTGAGGGGAGAGGGAAGGCCAGGGACAGGTGTCACCAAGGTGGGAAAGTCAAAGGCTTCCCAGAATTCTTGTTTCCTTGCTAGAGACTCTCAGGCCCATGTGGAGTAAACTGCACTTTTCAGGCAGTTATCTGACCCTTGAGAAAGCTGTCCTGCCCCTTCCTGGTTCAACCTTAGGAATTCCAATGCAGGTGTTCTCTTCTCTGAAACTTATGGACTTAGAACTGCCTAGGTTTGTTAATAAAAATTAGCATTTAAGCAGAGGCATCAGAGCTGGCCTCAAATCAAAGGAAAACCTGGATTTAAGGTCTGCCTCTGATACACACTGTCTGTATTGATATGATATGTTATAATAATGAAAAACAACATTCTCTTATTTGATCCTTATAACAATCCTGAGGCAGCAGTCTAAGTAGATATCACCATTTTACAGATGAGAAAACTGAGGCTTAGGGGAGTCATCATTTGTCCTCCTCCACGTACGACTTTGTACCTCTCTCCTGCATTAGTTTGTATTTGTGTGCATCCATGTGTCCCTGTGTCCTATCCCACACTAGAGTATAAAATCCACAAAGATAGAGTCCTGTGCCTAGCACAGAGCCCTGCTCATAGGAAGCATTTCACAAATGTTAATTGAATTAAACTAGTTTCTTTATCTTCAAATGAGAAGGTTGACCTAGGTGACTTCAAGTGGCTGGTACAAATATTATCACCATTTTAGAGAGGAGGATACGAAAAGAAATAAATGAATTGCTTCAAGTCACAAAGTCAATGGGGGAGCCTGGGCTTGAATCCAGGTCCTAAGTAAGCCACAGACACTTCCACTGATTTGCTCCCCACTCCCCCTCCACCCCAGCAGCTCAGGAGCATCTCAGGCCTGACAAGACTGACCCAGATTGTCACACCAGCTTTTATCATAGCCATACCACCCCCCGGGGGGCGCTGGAACAATCCAGGGGGGCGGTAGTAGCCTTGGATGCAATTAGGGGGCATTGAATAAAAATAAAGGGCCAGTGGAAGCATAAGAAGAAAAGATAAGAAATTTTTGAAAAGCCGTTCTTACATGTTTCATCCGTTGTGTAACAGAGTTGAATTGTAGTGACTACATTATTTTCCAAATAGACACACAAAATGCAAGTTATAACAGATCAGTGGTCAAGTCCACGACAGGTCCTAACAAGGAAGTGTTGGCAGGTGAGCCTGTGCGCGTTGTTGGGAAGTCCAGCATTCATTGACAGGAATATGTGCACATAACGACTTGTTTACAATACGATACTATACAGTTATATGATGCAATATTGTGTCATCAAAATTTCAATGCAAGAAAACTCCACAAACTTACAATAAATTATCAAATTGAAGACGTGTCACTTTTTAAATTATATATATTTTTGAAATGACACATTTTTTTAAAAAAAATCGTTTAAAGAGTTAAAGAAATTAGATTTCCCAAGGGGCACTGAGTAAATTTTTTTAAAAGGGGGCGGTAGGCCAGATAAATTTGGGAACCTCTGTTGTAAGCCCTTTACTCTGTACCATTCGGCAGAAGAAAATGTAGTTTATAGATATGGGTGAACCCAACATATAACCATAGCTGTCCAAAGAAAGACACCCCCCTTCCACCCTCCCCATGGCAAAGAATGTTCCTTCTCTGGCCTGAGGCAGGGGATCCTTTGGGTTCTCAACAGGGAGGGAAAAAGCTTGCCCTTAGTGTTAATTCTTAAGAGTAAGTCTCAGAGATTAAGGAACTTTGAGGTCAGAGTATTAGAGGGCTACCAGAGTGGATTCAACAGTCATTGAGGATGAAGAGGAAGACAGCCATTTGTTGGTATCATTGATCATTGGCAAATATTCCTGGAAATCAATAGATCGTATTTTCATAGTGTGAACTTCAGAAGATGTTGCTGAGTATAGTTTTCTTTGACTAATTAATGTATTTGTGTTTGCCTTTTAATTGCCCTTAGATATTTTTGAAATTTTATTTTAGGAGGGTGCAAAATATTTTGCTGAACATTTCTCTGAACTTAGATTTTTTTCATTATATGAAATGTAGGCTTTGATACCTCAGATTTGTCACATTTTGTTTATTATTGTGATTTACTTTCTTATTTTACAAAAATACATAGTTTATTCAACTATGCATTTAAAAAAAATAAGTCTCAGAAATAGTCTTGATTCTGAGAAGTGTTGTTATGATGACATTTTGGAGTCCCCCTGTGTGAGGAAAGGGACAGAGAGACACAGACAGAGACAGAGGCAGGCCCTGCTCCTCTTTCTCCTGCTCGCTCTCTGATGGAGAGTTAGGAACGCTCACAGATGGGGAGAGCTCATCACTTGACCGCTCTCCTGAGCTCCTACACTTGTCCGCGGGGTATCTCCCCCTACCCCCTTCTGATAGAAAGTGCCCTGCTTTCACAGACAGATGTGGACATGCTGCTTACAGTGTGACCTCTTCCAAGTCACTTAAAAATGACTTGGCAATTGAACTAGGCTTCTACGGTCCTTTCCAACATACAACTGTGTGTAAGTCACTGTGTTTCGGGTGTGCATGTAACATGTGCTAAGGAAGCCCCTCAGAGACCAGGTCTCAGGAGTCAATCCACAAGTATTTATTTAGCTTCTATTACAGACTTTCTAGTGGGGTTTCTGTACCCTAAGCAGAAGGGCCCTGCCACAGGTTCAATGCCCAGGAGTCGTGAGTTAGGGTTAGACACCTTTCCTAGCCCCTGGGCCCGACACCAGGGAGACCCTTGGGCTTCTGAAGCCTGTGACACGTCTGAGTGAGTCTGGGTGGGTGGGAGGGAGTGGGGGGGGAGAGATTGAAGGTGAAGAGTGGTGTTGAAAGAAGGGACCGCATGTGGGGGCGGCGGGCTTATGTGTGAGTGCCTCAGATACGGAGATCATGCGGTGATAACCCCCCTCCCCTCTGAATTACTGCGCTGCACAGGAAACCTCCAACTCAGAGAAACAGCTGTCAAACTCGGCCGGGAGGGGAGGGTGAACTGTTCTCTCTAACCACACTAAGAGAAGTCGGGAGGAGGGAGGGGAGGAAGGCGACCCACTAAGAAAGGGGCTCGCTGGGCTGGGTTGGCTGGGCTGGGGGGAAGCGTCCTTGGCTCCTCCCTCCCTCCTTCCCTCCCTCTCTGCCCCTAGGTTTCCTCTAACTCACCTTGAAACCTCTTTGGGTTTTTCAGTTAGAATTTTTAACTTAGGGCTTATGTCTTTGGGGACCGTGAACCCCAAGTCAGCAGCGAGTGGGGCTGAGCCCTTTCTGCCTGCAGGCCGGTAATGAAGGGTGTTCTAGTTGTCCTAGAGGGGTTTTTTTTTTTTTTTTTTTTTAAAGATACTCTATCTTGGAGTTTACTAGGATGAGATCTGCCTGATAAAGCGGTCCCCTTGTCAAGGGGACAGAGTAAGGGAGTTGGGAGATATCTGTCTGTCTGTCTATCTATCTATCTATCTATCTATCTATCAATTTTTCTATCTATCTCTATATATCTATATGAAATTGCCCCAGGCAATTGCCCCTAACCTTTAATCTACTCCATGGATAATTCTTGCAGGTCCTCACCAGGAGAGCCTCTCCTTTGGGCTGAATTCTTATGTCAGAAAGGAAACAGTGCTGATTCTGAGAATAACTGTCTTAATAAAATTTGGAGTCCCCTCCCTCCATGACAACAAAGAGAGAAAGGGACCCCTCTCCCCTCCTCCTTGCTACCCTTTCTCTGACAGGGTGAGGAGGGGCTCAGCCAGGGGAGGGCACACTGGCTTGATGGTCACCCTAAACATTTGTGTCCCTTTACAGATCTCTGGGGTCTGAGGCCTGATGGGGAAGGCACATGTCTCATCCTCCTACCCTCCCCCTCCAACTCCTATATTAATTGTGACTATGGTCACACATATGTGAGTATGCATGTATATCACAGTATCACTAAAGGTGAGCAGTATGAAGACTGGACATGAGGTTGAAGGACAAGTATGGGGTACACTCCATCAGGGCTTCTGTAAGAATAATCATAATGAATATAGCAAAATAAATATTATATTATATATAAATAAACATAGCAAACATAAAGTTTGCAAATCACTTTTTATATGATCTCATCTGATCCTTACAATAGCCCTATAAGGTGGGTGTTCTTACTGCCCTAGCAGGCATATTAAATAGAGCTCCTGATTTGGGATCAGGAAAACCTGGTTTTGAATCCAGTCCCAGACCTCTTTCTAGCTGTGGGATCCTACTCTCTTAGTCTCAGTTTCCTCATTTGTAAAATGGGGATAATAGCACCTACCTCCCAGGGTGGTTGTGAGGATTGAGTGAGATAATGTTTGTAAACTGCTTAGCAAAATGTAAAGGTCTATATAAATGCTAGCCATCATCATTACCACTATCCCTCTAACTGTCTGTGTAACCAAAGGAGGCCTCGTATCAGTTCCCAAAAGTTTAACGGATATTTGTCTAGAACCATAATGTCTGCAGAAGTGCTTTACATACATCACCTCATTTGAGCCTTCTGGAACCCTGTAATGTAGAGACTACAAGCATTATTTTGTTGCTGTTCAGTCTTTTCAGTCACTGTCTGATTTTCTGTGACCCCATTTGGGGTTTTCTTGGCAAAGATACTGAAGCAATTTTCCACTTCCTTCTCCAGCTCATTTTACAGATGAGGAAACTGAGGCAAACAGGGTTAAGTGACTTGCCCAGGGTCACACAGCTAGTGTCTGAGACCGGATGTGAACACCAGTCTCTTCTGACTTCAGGTCCAACATCCTTTCTGCCACACCACATGGCAACAATGTCATTCATTAGCTTTAGACACGTCATAGGTTCAGAGCTAGAAAGGACCGTAAAGGTCATCTAAGTTCAACCTTTTCATTTTATAGATGAGTGAACTGAGACCCAGAGAGGTGAAGAGACTTCTCTGATGCCAGAACTGAGCTTTAAAACCAGTAGAACACGCTTCTCACCATCTCATGTTCTCTCCCTGAAGAGCACAATGCTGGCAGAAAGTATGGGCAGAATCCTACGTGTTCCTAAATTCTGTTTGGGGAAGGCAAATTCTCAGCCTACTGGAGGGATATCTTTCCAGCATGTCACATATTTCAGATGGTCAATCAATCGAGATCAACATTTATTAACTGCCTACTATGTGCCAGGCACTAAGTGCTGGAGATACAAAAAGAGGCAAAAAACCCAGCCCCTTGTTCTCAAGGAACTTACACTCTAATGAACAAAAAATTATTCTTTATGTCTAACACAAATCTTTCCTGCTGTAGTGAAGTGTATTTGCTGATTTTTTTTTTTTTTTACAGCTTTTAAAACTGTACTAAGACTTTTGGGACATCCTCTCTATTTCCCGGTGTGTCCCAGAATTGGCATTTTGGGAGGGGCCTGGCAGGGGAGAGGAAGGGTTATTCAGCCTGGGTCTGTCTGGGCCGATGAGGACCTCTGTGTGAGCACCAGCCCCCCATCCCCCCACCCCCGCTCAGGCTCCTATGTACTTCAAATTCCCCAAGCTACTTCCTCCTCCCCAAGGGCACCAGATTTCCTGTTTACTAGGCGAGTAGCTTCATCATCACTTGTGTGTAGGAACCCAGGGGAATCCTAGAGTCCAGGTCAGAGGGGTGTGGTGTGGAAGCTGCCTCTCTTCTGAGTCATTGAGGAGGGACCAAGACTGACTTCAGGGCATTTTTATGTGTTGTGGGTGTTAGACTCAGGGATGAGGCAGAGAGCAAAGAAGCCTTCCTCCAGCGGTACTGGTCCGTAGTAATGGAAGAGGTAGTGGACTTGGAGCCCGGAGACCCATTCAAATCCCAGCTCCACATGATGGATAGATAGATAGATAGATGGATAGAGTGATTGATAGAGTGATAGTGATGGGTAGATAGATAAATTGATAGATAGATGGATGGACAGATAGATAATTGATGGATAGATAATATTAAATGGATAGATTAGATAATAAACAGAACACTTATGAAGTGATGTCAGAAACTGTGCTAAGTTCTGGGGTTACAAATATAGTCAAGTAAGACAGTTCCTGCCTACAAGAAGCATACATTATAATGGGGGCAGGAGCACAGGACAGTGGAGGGAAGAGGGGAGAAGTGCTCCCCATCAGCATGGCGTAGAAATGACTGGAGTGCAATTAGCCTGGTGTGCCGATGGCAGGCTCAGAAGTGATCTAGAGGCCTGGTTCTGGGTCACAGCAAGTAACCTAAATGTCTGTGACTAGTTACACCTTCATTTTCAGTAAAATAGGGATGATAATAATTCAAGTGCTATATAAATAGGAATTTTTATTTTTGTGTCTTGGCTTGAGAATTTCTGTAGTTACTTGAAGAGAATATGTGATCAGTGTTGGTTAGATGAATAATATGGAAGGGTTCTTCAAACCTAGCAGCACTTGACACCCTAAATTCAATAATAAGAATGGTATATGTCAGATTCGTTGTTTCAGTTGTGTCCAACTCTTTGCGACCTCATTTGGGGTTTTCTCGGTGAAGGTGTTAGAGTGATTTGCCATTTCCAGCTCATTTTTTAGATGAAGAAACCTAGGCAACAGGATTAAGTAACTAGCCCCGTCACACAGCTAGTATCTGAGGCGGGATTTGAACTCACATCTTTCTGACACTAGGCCCAATGTTCTACCCACTGAGCCATCTAGCTGCCTTGTATATGTCACAAGTGGGATATTATTATTTAATAATAAAAGAGGTCAGCTTTGAGTGCCAGTAGCACAGATGAGTTGTGTTGTCACATATTTGCTGAATTGAATGTGAAGTATGTACATTTAATGTTTGATCTTTGGGAATTAAAAGTATAATAATAACTATTTAAAAAGCAGTATGATAAAATTTTGTAACTTTACTAATTACATAAGACTTTTCACGTTACTCAGTGCTTTCCTAACAATAATCCTGTGATATAGTTTATGTCCATTCTGCTTTGTGGATGAAGAAACTGAGGTTCACAGAGGCTCAGTGACTTTCTCCGTGTCACATGAATAGCAAAGAGCAGAGCTAGGAACCTTCTGACTCCTCCCAGTCCAATGCTCTTCCTCCTACTGGCTGCCATGCTACCTCTCTGTTTAAACAACAAGAAAACACAATTCCATTGTAATAGGAACACAAGACGAGAGGTGTCACAAGACTGGATTGTGAAGTGCTTTGACCTCAGGGCAGGCTGTGAGCTGGTATCACAATAATAAAGGAAGGAGTAGATGGTTGGGGGTGGAAAGGTGACCAGAGCAGGTGGTAGCCTAGACATCTCCCTTGGTTGTTGTAAGCTCTGATTCCAGATGACTCGGGTGAAAAGGCTTTGAAATGTCCTGGGCTGTGCAGGTGTTAGAAGATCTATTAGTCAATGGGCAGGTCATACTATCTTTGTATCTGTCCTAGATCAGGACACACAAAGGTGGTCCTTGGTGAATGTGCAGTTGACACAATTCTTAGTTAAGCATCACGGAGATTCCTTGACACTCCCCAGAAGGATAGGAAGGTATAGGGCTGTGCTGGGGAGAAAAGACCATCTTTTTCGGGTTTAGAGGCCCAGGGTGAAATGGGAGCCTCCAAGGTCTCTGTCCCCAGAATTTGTGCAGCAACAAATTTGGGGTGTGATGCCTCATTTCCTGTGTTTGTCCATACTGACTTAGAAAACGAACAAGCTTGTGTGATCTTGGGATGCAGTAAGAGAGGCATAGCTTCCAGGACAAAGGAGGTGATAGTTTTGCTTAGCACAGTGCCTGGAGCATAGTAGGAACTTAATTCATATTTATTGATGGTTGACTGACTGATTGATTTTGCTGTAGTCTGCCCTGCTCAGACCACATCTGGAGCTCTATGTTCAGTCTGGGAAGGATCTGGATAAACTGGAGAAAATCCTCCTACGGGCAACTAGGATGATGCATGGCCTTGAATTCATGCCAAATGGGAGTAGGCGTAAAGAACTAGGACATCAGCATGTCCCTGAAATGTTCCTGATAGCTGGGCTATCTCATTCTGCCCCATAGCACCTGCATATGCCAGACGTTTGTTTAAATGCATTAGGAACCTGGGCCCTGCCTGGCTCTTCCTGGGGCTCCTTGCTTGTCTCATCTCTGCCTCATGGGACTTCTCTTCCTCTAAGCTAGAGGACCCTCTTCTAAGGATTTTTCCTGATCCCCACCCCCTTTCTCCATATCCTCCCTCCCAAACTACCTTGTGTTTGTTGTTATCTAGTTGTTTTCAGTTGTGTCTGATTCTTTGTGACCCCTTTTTGGGATTTTCTTGGCAAAGATACTGGAGTGGTTTTGCCATTTCCTTCTCCAACCCATTTGACAGATGAGGAAACTGAGGCAAACAGGGTTACGTGACTCGTTGGCAGAGATACTGGAGTGGATTGCCATTTCCTTCTCTAGGTCGTTCTACAGATGAGGAAACTGAGGTAAACAGGATTAAGTGACTTGCCCAAAGTCACATGTCTAGTATGTGTCTGAGGTCACATTTGAACTCAGGTCCTCCTGCCTACAGGCCCAGTGCTCTATCCACTGCGCCACCTAGCTGCCTTACCTTGCATTTAACTCCCTGTATTATGAGAGTGTGTTTTGTACTTCTGAACTTATTCTGCATATGCTTATATATGTAAGTGTTGTCTCCCCCAATCAAATGGAAGTTAACTTGAGAGCAGGAAATATTTTGTCTTTGTCTGTCCAGGGCCTATTACAGGGCCAGGCACATAGAATAGATAAGTTCTAGCTGACTGATCTATAACCCTCTTGGCACTGTACGCTGACTCCTGGCTTGGCATACCATGGATGGATGGACGCAGGACCCCACCCCACCTCAGCGCCAGGGAGATCTGTTGCTTCATCTAAAGCCTGAGCGATGGGGTTAATCTCTACTGTCTGACTGAAACGTACACGGCATGCTTGCTGTCAGTCATAAAGTTATGTCATTCCTTACAAAAAAAGTCCACCCTGTGACTTCTCTCTCCAGAAGCCCCCAATTCTCCCCAGGTCCCCACCCTGCTGACTGTGCAGAGTGGGAAGAAATGTTCTTTTTTATTTGTTCTGGATTTACAGCTCCATAATTTCACTGTTCTCATTTTATGGGACAGGCTAAGAAAGACGAGCTGAGCAGTTTTCAAGAAGACCTTTCAGAGTCAACAACTCGGAATATTGTCTCCAAATCCTCCAGTCTGGGCTTTTGAGGAAAGAAAAAAGAAACATTTTCATTTTTGTGTCTTTCATCATGAGAAAATCGGAGAGGCAAGCTTTCATTGCTCCGCCCCAAGCCATGTCCCTTTTAGCTGTCTTTAGGCAGCGAGGTGCCATGGAGGATTATAATAGCCCAGCCTCCATATAGCACTCTGAGGTTTGCAAAATGCTTCACAAAGTCATTTGATTCTCACAACCTCACAACACAACAAGGTGGGTGTAATTATGTTCCTCATTTTACAGATGAGGAAACTGAGGCTGAGAGAGGTTAAGAGACCTGCCCAGGATCACCCAGCCAATGAATGTTCAAGGTTGGGTTTGAACTCTGCTTTTCCTGACTCCAGATCTAGCGCTCTTGAAATCAGGAAGAATAACTTCAAATCCAGCCTTGGACAAAGTCGCTAATTATGTGACCCTGGGCAAGTTGCTAAACTTCTGTTTGCCTCAGTTTCCTCATCTGTAAAATGGGGATGATAATAATAGCACCCACCTCTCAGGGTTGTTGCAAAGATCAAATGAGAAGATATACGTTAAGCGCTTTGTCAACCTTAAAGCAGCTAAATGAATGTCAACTATTATCGTCAAGAGGAGAACAGATAGCTAAGACACTAGGGGAAAATGGTGTTGGGCTGGCAGTGAAGTGTGGAAAACTGGAATTCTGCTTCCTAGCTGTGTTACCTGGAGTCAGGCTGCTTACCTCTATGGGCTTCACTTTCCTCATCTGAAAAATGGGAATAATTGTTCTGGTACTATCTGCCTCCCCAAGGTTGTGGTGAGGAAAATGCTTGGCAATGTGGGTCATTGCCGTGATCGGCTGATGGGGACTAAGCACGTGAACCCTTTGGACCAGCCCTAGGGAGCCTGAGCTTTTCAGCTTGGCTGGCTTTGCTGCCCTCCCAACAGCCACACCCATACGCATTCTCTGCTGTGTATTCAAAGGTGAGATAAGAAAAGTCCGTTCTCAGGCTTTAGGGCTTGGAGGGAGCTTCCAGAGCTCATCATTTTCTGTCTTTCTCCCTTTCTCTCCCTCCCTCTGCAAGAGGGCGGAAGTTCCCATCTATCAGCAAGGCCAGAATGAACTGACTGTAAGGGGTGCTGGGCAAGCCCTTGTCCCTGCAGGAGCAGAAAGAGCACGAGGCTGGGAGGGTTCTCGGTCCTCTGGAAAACAGGGAACCTGAGGCCCAGAGTGGCGGGTGATTAGCCAGAAAGGTAAAGCTGAGCCGAGGATCCAAACATCCTGCTTTTCAGTCCTTTCAGTGCTCTTTCTGTTAGGCCATGCAGGATGTGGCTCTGCAAGAACAATCCCCTGTCTCTGAGTCAGCCCTGCTGATGGATGGAGGACTCCTGTACTTTTGTCAAAGTATGAGGACAGGAAGAGGAAGAAAGAAAGAGGGAGGGAGGGAAAGAGGAAGAGAGAAGAGGGGAAGGAATGAGGGAGAACAGAGGGAGGAAGAGAGGAGAGAGAAAAGAATGAGAAAAGAACAGAGAGAGAGGAGGGAAAGGAATGAGAGGAGAAGAAGGAGGAAGAGAGGAGAGAGAAAAGAATGAGAAAA
>NW_020954567.1:6041167-6378858 GCF_900497805.2 Vombatus ursinus | reverse complement strand
GAGGGAAAGGAATGAGGGAGAACAGGGAGGAAGAGAGGAGAGAGAAAAGAATGAGAGGAGAAGAAGAAGAAGAGAGAGGAGAGGAGAGAAAAGGGAGAGAGGAGAGGAGGAGGGGAGAGAAGGGACTCACAGCCTCTTCCGCCTCCCCTCTCTTGCGTCTAAACTCAGAGGCAGGGAATGAACACCGAAGTGGCTTGGGGCGGGGGGCTGGGCAGAGTGCAGCCAGAGCAGAGCGCTCAGCCACGGTTTGTCAAGCTTCACCAAGAGGTCAATCCCCGGCACTGCCCTAGTTCATCTTCCTGCAGCCGGGAGGCACCGCAGGGATGGGCAATTGCACCTGCAGCCTGCAGGTGTACCAGCGTCCACTAGGGGGAGCCAGCACCTTGTCTAGATTCACAGCAGGCAGGGCCCGCCTGCTCCAAGCCTGGAGATAGAGCCAGTAACTTAAAATATGGAGGAGAAAGATACCAAGATGATGGGGCCTTGGGAGAAGAAGACCAAACACAGAAAAACCAACAGCCAAAATTCTTCTGGGATGCAGGGCGGAAAGGAAACAATAACAAAACAAAACAAAACCTATGATCCGGAGCAGAGCCCAGTAATTGTGGTGCTAGGCAACATTTCAGATGAGGGGCATGGTGTAAGAGCGGTTTGCTAAATCTCGGCTCTGCTAATTACTGCCTTGTGACTTTTGGCAAATTGCTGCATCTCTCTGGGCTTCTGCTTCCTTACCATCTTTTTCTCTCTTCGAAGCTATGTTTAGGGGCCACCTCTTAAGTCATCTTCCCCAATTTCTTTCCTCTGTCTCAATTGTTAATCTTCTTTCTCTTTGCCAGTATGCCAAAATCTCCTTCTATTCCTCCTTATCTTTTAATTTACTTATGTGTCATATACATTCACCCCCCCCCAAGTAGAATGTAAACTTCTTGAAAGGAGAGATCATGTCATTTTAAAAATGTTTTTATCCTGGTACTTTGCACAGTACCTTGCCTATAGTAGACACTTAATTAAAATATGGTTTGGTTTCTTTTTCTGAGCCTGAGTTCCCCTATCTCACCCTGGCTAGAGGGACAACAATTGCTCATGGGCCTGATCCTACTTCTCATTGGTACAAAAGCATTGACCTGCTCCATTCAAACCTGGGCCAGTTTGCACCCTCTCGAGGCAGCCTGGTGGCCCTTCCTACTCCTACAGTTTTACTTATTAGTACCAATTTAGTGTGGATACCAGATTGGCTTTGAGTTTACTGCAACTCAGAACTCCCAAACTCAAGCGATCCACTAACCTCAGCCTCCCTGGTAGCAAGGATTACAAGCACATTCTACCATGCCTGCTTTAAATGAGGGGAGTGGACAAGATAAGGCCTTTAGGATCCCTCCACCTAAATTCTGTAATCTTTAGTTAGCTGGTATAATGGATAGGGAAACCTGAGTTCAAATCTGGCCCCACTGACCTAGGTCTTTTGGAATACAAAGAAATACAAATCATGGTTTCTTGTTCTCATGGAGCTTACAATCTAATGGGGGTGGTAATGGAAGGGAGGCATAGGACACAATATGCACACGAAGAATACTTAGAGAAAAACAAAACCCTAAATTGACTGTCCAACTATGGGAGTGCCATAAAAATTCAAGAAAGAGAGAGCTCAGGACTGGAATTATGAGAGACTTTATGTGAGACTTTGAGTCAAGACTTAATACTGAGAAGAATTTTATTATTATCATTGTTAGTGATAATGATAACAATTATGGCACTTCATGGTTATAAATCAGTGTAGACTGAGCTGTGGACTTTGAGTCAAGAACCTGGTTCAAATTCTGCCTCAGATACTTAGTAGCTATGTGACCCTGGCCAAGTCATTTAGCCTCTTTACCCTCAGTTTCCTCAACTGTAAAATGAGGGATGCGGAATTGATGACCTCTAAGTTTCCTTTCAACTCCAAATCTAGATCCTACAATCCACACAGCAGCTTTGTGACGTGGAGGTTTCATTATTATCCCTATCTTACAAATAGGGAAACGGAGACTCAGAGATGTAGATGGTCTTGGCCATGGTCACAAGGCTAGCTAGTGTTAGTCTATGAACTTTACATATTCCTTTTTGTATTAATGATGTGTGTTTATATCTTATCTCTTCTGCAAGATTGTGAGATTACTTACATCTCATCATTTCACCAAGTGCCTTGAAGGAAGGGACCTTTCTTATGAATAAGTGAATGAATGAATGAATATGAATGAATGAATGAAAGTTATTAAATGCTTTCATTTTGATAAGTTTTGAGATTCAAATGGAAAAGTAAGATGGTCCCTGCTCTCAAGGAAATCCCATTCCGGTGGGGGAGACAACACATATGGGAAGGTCCCATGATCAGCAGGTTATGGCAGCCTCTTCAACAACTTCCTTTCCACCGATAGTGACGTAGACTTCAGATGCTGAACCAAAAATATGTTTCTGTGCCTTCCTCCTCCTCCTCCCCCCCAACCTGGTATACTGCAGATAACTAATAAATGTTTCTGCATGAATGAACTCTCAGTTGGTCAACATATGCAGTTCAACACTCATACTGCCACTGCATTTAGCAAACTCCTTAAGGCTCAGCAGGTGCTCAATAAAAACTCCTTGATGGATACTGACCATGCCAGATAAACAGGGTGAAGCAGTAGAGAGAGCCTTGACCTTGGAGTTAGACGGATTCAAATTCTAGCCTGTTACTTTCTTTCAGTATGATGTTGGGCTGCTGTGAAGAAAATGCTTCATAAAACCTTATAAGTAAACCTAAAGAGATGTGAGCTGTGGTCATAAATGGGAGTTTACTGCCTTTGGCCTGACTTGGAGTAGGGGATGGACCGGGGCAGGAGGGACCTTCCTATATAAATGGAGGGAGGCTCCCTGAAAGTTGAGGGTTTCTCTTCAAACTATCATGCCTAGAAAGCAGTCCAGAATAAGCCTGCGAGTGAAGAGGGAGGGAAAGAGAGGAGGGAGGAGGTCATTGAGTGTAACTTCATCATATTACACATGAGCACAGAGTCTGAATTCCTTCCCACAGACGCCCAGAGTTTTGGACTGGCTGACCCAAGACTGTGCTACCTTCTAGATGGCATCCTCTTCGTCTATGGAGTCATCATCACGGCCCTCTTCCTGAGAGCCAAGGTTGGTCTCTTTTCTTCTTTTTCTTCCAACCTATGATTTCATCAGTTTGGGGAACTCTCAGTGTGGAAACTCCTTCACCATGCTATCAAATGCTTGATGTTATGTTGGAAAGAATGCTGGATTTGAAGTCAGAGGGACTGCTTTTAATCTGGTCTTTGCATCTAGAACAACAGATGTGCAGAATAGAGGTACACGTGCTTATGGGATTGGAATGGTTTGGGAACTTCGGCTAAGGTGATTTCTACCCTGCTGAACCCTATGTAGCAAATTACCGAAAGGTCATCAGGTACCAGGAACACCTTTGTTTGGAACCCAGATGGAATGGGGCCGCTTTCTTAGAAGCAGTTGACATAAAGTCCAAATGTCTAGTCCTCATTTTCTATGAGTCCTTGGCATATGCATATGAAGTCAGTATCATTTTTGTTCTTTCTCTCTCTTACACTCTCCCTTTCTCTTTTTTTTTCTTTAGTTCAGCAAGACTGCCAGAGTCTCCAGCTACCAGCAGGACCAGAATCAACTTTACAATGTAAGTATCTATGATGTGTGTGTGTGTGTGTGTGTGTGTGTGTGTGTGTGTGTGGGTGTGTGGTGTGTATGTGTGTGTGTGTGTGTGTGTGTGTGTGTCAGTGTGTGTGTGTGTGTGTGAGAAAGAGAGAGAGGCCGGGGTGGGGGGGAGGGGAAATGGAGATGGAGATGTTTGGGGGACAGGAAGAATCACTACTTTACATGCTATTTTATGGTGGTTAGCTCCAGAGTACCCTGGATCTCATTGATATGTGATGTCTCTAGCAATGTCCATCACAGCTCATTCATGCCCACCTACCCTAAAGAACTCTCAACTCTGTCCTAGCACAGATTCAATAGAGAAGTCTACCCATTGCCACCCTGTGTTTTCTTTTGTTTTGGTTAGGCAATGGGGTTAAGTGACTTACCCGGGGTCACACAGCTTGTAAGTGTTATCTGTCTGAGCCCAGATTTGAACTCAGCTCCTCCTGAATCCAGGGTCGATGCTCTATCCTCTGTGCCACCTAGCTGCCCCTATATAGTTGTTTGCATGTGATCTCGCCCATGTTCGATGAGAAAGATCCACTGACCCTCCCAGAAGCACACTCAGGCATAACAGGTGATTTCTTAGGAGACAAACATGGCGGCTCTAGTCTTTTCTCTCAAAACAGTAGGTTCACTTCTCCAGCATACACTGGCTGCTGCCCTCATGCTTTTTGCCACTGACCCTTTATCCTTATGCCCCCAGTTAATGGGACTGCCAGTGTCTTCTTCAAGAGTCTTCAAGCTGGGGCAGCTAGGTGGCGCAGTGGATAGAGCACCAGCCCTGAAGTCAGGAGGATCTGAGTTCAAATCTGGCCTCAGACCAAACGCTTGACACTTACTAGCTGTGTGACCCTGGGCAAGTCACTTAACCCCAATTGCCTTTAAAAAAAAAAAGTGATGAAGGAAATATCAATAATGCCAATTACATGTAAAAGCATGTCATGTGTACATTTATTTTCCTGGAGAACCAGTTGTTGAAACATCTCCCAGCACACCCTTACTCACCCCCACCATGGACTTCTACAGGGCCCTTTGCTTCATCCTCCACTTCAGTTCTTCAGAGACTGCAGTGTGCTGTGTGTCCTAGCTATACAATGCCACCCATGGCCGGTGCGTCACCACCAAAACAATAACTCACATTTATTTAGTGTTTTAAGTTTTTGCAGAGCATCACTCACAACATCCCTGTGAAGTAGGGTAGTGTAAGTATTATTATCTGCATTTTACAGATGGAGAAACTGAGGCTCTGGAAGGTTGATGGACTTACCAAGTCACACAGTTCCTGTGTCACACGCAGGATTTGAATCCACATCTGCCTCCTGCCTCCAAGTCTAGAGCTTCTCCAACTACACTATGGCCCCTCAGTGTGTTCTTGCTGGTCTATGATTTTTTTGAGAAAAGAGATCTGATTGTCCGGTGCCTGAGCTCCAAGAGCTCCAAACCCAGGTTCCTAGCTGTATTTTAGAGACACTTCCCATTCTGATCCTTCCGGTCTCCGCGGCCTCTGTGGCCGTGAATTGTTGTGTTCACGGGGAAGTCTGTTCTATTGATAGGGCCATTGGCCCCCTTTTACCAGGGCCTCCAGAGGATTGGGTCTCAATGCACCTGTGACAGCCTGTGAACTTTATTTCACACTCTAGCGGTAATGGCTTTTTTTGGGTAGAGCCATGCAAATCTGTGGTAATTATATGCAAATTGGCCATGTAGCAATTTCTCAAGATTTACTGGGGGAAACCAGGGATTCTTACCCTAAGTCCAGGATGGATACCTATCTGAGACCAGTCGGGTACAGTCCTGCCCAGAGGGAGATGCTCCACCTTCAGAGGTCTCTTTCATTTCCTCCACTCTCCAGGTTATCGGAAACATGGGACATTTCTGGAGCTGCTAATAATAGCTTAAATAATAAATTGCTTAAATTTTTTTAAACAGCGAGGTTCAGAGTGGTTAAGTGATTTGGTCACATCGTTACTAAGGTCCAGAGGCTAAGACTCAAATCCAAGTCTTCAATGGCAAGTATACTGACCTCTTACACAGCACACCAATCTGCCTGCTAAGAGCCAGTATGTGAATGCTCCTTCTCTGGTGCCATTTACTTCACCCGGGTCCTGGTTATCTGTTTTTACTTTACTTGCCTTCCCCAAACCCCAGACCCAGACCCAGACCCAGACTGCCTGGCCCCAAATTGCCCTCTCCTTCTAGAACCTTTTCCTCTCCTCACCTGGATCAGCCACGCTCCTCTGACATTTGCTTTCTTATTTCAGGAGCTCTCCCTAGGACGCAGAGAAGAATATGACATTTTAGATAAGAGAAGAGGCCGTGACCCGGAGATCGGAGGAAAACAGGTGCCAAATTTCCCTCTTTCTTTGGCTTCCTTTGTTCCTGCACTGCTCACTCTGGGGTTTTGCCCTCTGCTCCCATGATGCTTTTCCCTACATGTGTTCATTCATTTGTTTCTACCCTGTGCTGATCTGAGGCAGACTGTCACTCTCTCACCTCAGCTGCCAGGCTCCCCTCCAAATGATTGATTATTATGGGATTCGAAAAGGTCTTCAGGAAGTATGAATCCTCATCTTCTTCCCACCCACCCATGGTGATGTCCTTGGCCCACCATCAGTAAGCCTTGATTTTGTTCATTAGTGGTGCCAAATTCTTATTCACCTTGTCAGTCAGTCAGTAAATATTTATGTATTTATGTATGTGACTATGGTCACTCATCTACAAGATGAACCACCAGGAAGAAGACCATGGTCCCTGCTGACTGACCTGATTTAGGGATAATTCCTCATCACTCAGATTTCTTGAGGGCTTTAACACTTGTCAAGAGGTTGCCTTCCAAAATTGTAAGGTAAGTAGTACAAAAATTACCATGAGATAACATATGTAAAGTACTTGGCTTAAATATGAATGCTTCCTGTTACAAGCACTGGCATATACACAGTAGAACAGAAAAGGTTCTCCTGTGAAACTGCAAATGTTTCCTCTGTACAACTTGCTTTTCCTTTTGAAATCTATGCTAAATTCAGGGTGTAACTTTCAAAGCTATCCTGCTTGTCTGTGCTTTCCCCCCCCCCCCCCCCCCCCCCGGCCTTCTTTCAGTTCTCTTTTGTACATTTCAAAAGTATAATTCAACCCAGAGTTCCTTTTGTTGCACCATGCATGCTTGCCCTCTGGAGCATTTTGGTCTGAGTTTATCATCTTTGTTCCTAAAGAAAATCAAGTGCTATTCTTTCACCCAACTCCACCCCAAAGCCCATTGACTGTCAGGCTTGGTGTTACTGCCCCAGGTATGTATACACTTGTAATTCTAGGGAGGGTGGAGAAGGTGTGCTCCGGTGTGCTCCTTGGTGAGCATCAAAGCTTTGTCCTTGTGGTAGTCTGGGCTGGTCTACTACATAGGCTCATGACTTTACAGGGACAGGCCCCATTTGGGGCCTTCTCTCCCCAGCCATGTCATGGCCTTGATTGGAGAGATCTACCCTGGAGAGATCTAATCTGGCTCATTTTTCACCAAAGGTGGGGAACCTGTAGCCTCGAGGCCACATGTGGCCTTTGGGGTGTGGCCTTTTGACTGAGTCCAAGTTTTACAGAACAAATCCTTTTATTAAGGGGATTTGTTCTGTGAAATTTGGATTCAGTCAAAGGGCCACACTTGAGGACCTAGAGGTCCACATGTGGCCTCGAGGCCACAGGTCCCCCACCCCTGCAACCATTGGTAGACCCTCTCTCTTCCAGTGTTCTTCAGTAATGGGTTTAAATACCCTTCCTAAAGGCTGCCTAGAGTCATTTATTTTGCATCCTTTCCCAGTCCTCCTTAGTCTTAATTCCTTCCCTCTGAAACTACCCCCAACTTATCTTGTATATGTCTTGTTTGTACCTAGTTTTCTGCTTATTCTCTCCCCCATTAGATTGTAAGCTCCATGGGGGCGGAGGCTATCCTTCACCTTTCTTTGAATCCCCAGCATTTAGCATAGTGTCTGGCACATAGTAGGCACTTAAAAATACTCTATCAACTGATTGACGTACTGAGAATTAGGATTTTCTATACATAAGAGGCACATTTATATAAATTAAAATGGAAATTTATACAAATAATAAAGAGAGCAAACATTCATACAGCGCTTGCCATGTGCTAAGTGCTTCATAATTATTATCTCATTTGATCTTTAGAACAACCTTGGGAGGTAGGTACTATTATTATTATCCCCATTTTACAGTTGAAGAAACTGAGGCAAACAGCGGTTAAGTTACTTGCCCAAGGTACACAATTAATAAGTAATTGAGGCCAGATTTGATGTTGGGTCTTCCTGACTCCAGGCTGGGCTCTATCCACTGTCCCATACAGCCCAGATTTCTGTTGTTTGTTGTTGTTGGAGGGGGAGCATATATTGTTTGGGAGAAAGCAGTGTTTAATTCTGGTAGCTTGAAGACTCTTTTTTTCTTTTTAGGCAATTGGGGTTAAATGACCTGCCCAGGGTCACACAGCTAGTAAGTGTCAAGTGTTTGGTCTGAGGCTGGATTTGAACTCAGGTCGTCTTGACTTCAGGGCTGGTGCTCTTATCCACTGTGCCACCTAGACTTGAAGACTCTTGAAGAAGACACTGGCAGCCCCATGAACTGGGGACATAAGGATAAAGGGTCAGTGGCAAAAAGCATAAGGGCAGCAGCTCGTGTATGCTGGAGAAGTGAGCCTACTGTTTTGAGAGAAAAGACTACAGCTGCCATGTTTGTCTCCTAAGAAATCGCCTGTGATGCCCGAGTATGCTTCTGGGAGGGTCAGTGGATCTTTCTCATCAAACACGGGCGAGACCACATGCAAACAACTATATAGGGGCAGGTAGGTGGCGCAGAGGATAGAGCATCGACCCTGGATTCAGGAGGAGCTGAGTTCAAATGTGGCCTCAGACAGATAACACTTACAAGCTGTGTGACCCTGGGCAAGTCACTTAACCCCATTGCCTAACCAAAACAAAACAAAAGAACTGTGTACATACAAGATAAAGGCAGCAGTGATCTTGGAGGGCTGGCAAAAGACTTGCAGCAAGGGGATTGGAAAAGTCCTCTTGTAGAAAGTGGGATTGAGGCGAATCTGGAAGGAAGCCCTGAAAGCCAAGAGGTAGAGGCGAGGAAGGAGAGCGGGGTGCAGCCAGAGCAAATGCCTGGAATCAGGAGACGGAGTTTTGTGTGTGAGGACCAGCAAGGAGAATAGGATCTTAGATTTAGAGCCAGAAGGGACATAAGAAACATTAGGCCATTTCCCCATACACCCTTCCTATATTTTACAGAAAAAGAAACTGAGGCCCAGCTCAAACCAAAGTATCAAACCAAAGTCTCCTGTCTCCAAATATAAAGTTCTTTGGAGGTAGTATGGTCTAGTGGGTAGACCACTGCACTTAGGGTCAGGAAGACGTTGGTTAGAATTTCAACTTGGACCGTTGGTAGCTGTGTCACCCTGGGTAAGTCACTTAAGCTCAGCCTTAGTTTCCTTGTCTGCAAAATGGAGATCATACTACACCTACCATGTAGGACTACTACAAGGATCAAATGAGTTAACATACAAAAAACGATTTTCCTACTGTAAAACACTATGTAAATGTCAGCTCATTTCATATTATGGTTTATAAATCATTCCCATTTTACAGATGGCCAAACAGACTCAGCAAGGCCAAGAAACTTGCTCAAGGTCACATAGATGGTCAGTGGTATTGCTGAGCTTTTCAGTGAAATTGGTTCCAGCCAAGCACTAGGTTCCAAGAGCTGTTACAACAGGGAGGGGAGGTTTTCTGATGGGGAGAGGAGGTTTTCTGACATTAATTCCAAATGAATAGGTTTTGGTTTTTTTTTTCACATTTCTAGCCATAGGTAGGGCAGGGACCCTTCTGCTTGCCCCATCCCACCCCCATTCTGTATATCCCATTTTTCTTGATAAGAAACCCTTCCTGCATCCACCCCCAGATCTCACATACAAGAACTCCTGTGTAGAACCTTGTTACATCTGGTAACCCAGCCCCTTGCTGGTTTCCTGGATGTCACTCTGAAGGTGTTCTCTCTGATGCTAATCTCACACTGGGTGGGGAGAACTGGGGGTGGAGACAAGGGGTAAAGGTGTAAACAACCACAGGGAGAAAACATCGATGTGCCCTAAGGAGTATGGCTTCTCTTTCCTCTTCCCTAGAATACAGAGGATGACCACATGGGATAATAGCACTAATATGCTTTGAGGTTGAGTTGGGTGTACAAGTGGCTCTTGACCTACGATTGTCCCACTGAGTCAGACCACAGTTCCATCCACTCCAGGGCTCTTTCTCTAGCAATGGCGCTGAAGAACCATAGGTATCATCAATTTAGAGCTAGAAGGGAATTTAGAGTTCATCTAGTCTAACTGAGTTTACAGTTGAAGAAACTGAGGCCCAGAGAGGTCGGATTTGCTCAAGGTGTCACAAGTAAAAAGTGATATATCTAGACTTGAATGCTGATCCTTTGATCAGGGCAGCTAAGTGACACAGCAGATAGAGCATCAGGCCTGGAGTCAGGAAGACCTGAGTTCAAATGTGACGATTACTAGCTGTGTGACCCTGGGCAAGTCATGTAACTGTTTGCCTCAGTTTCCTCATCTGTAAAATGAGCTGGAGAAGGAAATGGCAAACCACTGTACTATCTTTGCCAAGAAAACCCCAAATGGGGTCATGAGGAGCCGGACACAACTGAATGACTGAACAACAAAAGTAGCAACAAACCAGCCTCTTACTAGTCCCTGAAGGAGATACAACATTTGACTAAGACATATTTCCTGGTCTCATGGAACTTAGCCGTTAGTCAATAAATGTCTATTAAGTGCCTACCAGGGGCCAGGCACATGGATACAAAGAAAGGCAAGAGACGGTCCCTGCCTTCAAGGAGCTCACAGTCTAATGGGAGAGTCAATGTGCAAACCGTTATGTACAAACAAGTTATAAAATAGGGAATAATCAACAGAAAGATGGCACTAGAATGGAGGATTGGGAAAAGCTTCCTGCAGAGGATGGGATGGTAGCTGGGGCTTGAAGGAAGCCAGGAAAGCCAGGAGGCAGAAATAAGGATTCACATAACCTAAAAGGAATTGGGAACAACAGGAGCTTTCCAGGTAAGGGATGTTCCCCAACACCCCCATTTCCATTAGTAACCTGTTATGGATCTGTCATCCATGGAGTCCTCTAAAACTGTTTTTGAAGGTGAGCTTTCTCCAGTCAACCGGGTCATGGGAGGTGCTTTCTTTGAGTGCCTCTCACCAACACAGGGTCTCCTTCAAAGAGGAGAGAGAAAAATGGAGATGTGACCAGAGTCAAAGCAGCTTGAGTCCAGATCATATGTGTCTGATGACGGGGTATGGAGAGGCAAGGTTAACCCCACTTGCCAGTTCAGTGTCCCTTTAAAGATGATCACTAAGATAAGATAAGATAAGAGTCTATGGAGAAGCAAGGGCTTCCCATCCCAAAGAGGCAGAAACAATCCCATGTACTAAAGATACAATCATCGGTTGTATTCACCCTCTGTGTACTAAAGACCTCTCACCACTTCTGACTTTTTTTTGTTCTTTTTTCTTGACAGAGAAGGAAGCATCCTCAAGAAACTGTGTATAATGTGAGTAGAGAGAAGTAACATACATTTATGTGCCATATTTTTTTTCAGCCATTCCCAACTGATGGGCACCTAGTGTGCTTTTTAGGGCAGAGGGATGGGATTGTAAGGGGAGGGCATGTGGAGAAAAGATGGGTCAGGGCTTGGAGAAAGCTGAATTCAATTCAATTCAACAAACATTTAAAATACATTTTATTTATGCCTTTCAAACATATCACAATCATTTTAATCCTTCCTCTCCCCCTCCCCCAATGATTTAACCCTCCTTTAGGACAAACAAAAATAATTAAGCAAAAATGCCCAATACAGTGACAGTGTATAAAAGATCCAGTCCTAATAGTCCCCAGCCTCTCTGCCCTCAGGGAGATATATGTTTCATTATCCATTCTCAGGAGGCCTTTACTGGGTTTTCAGTTACTTAGAATTCAACTCCCTTTTAGTGATGTTTTCATTTACATCATTGAAGTCATGTATGTTTGCAGTATTGGAGGAGGGGGGAGTGGGTCGGAGAAAGAGCTACAAAGCCACAAAGGGAGAGCAGTTAATAAGACTTAACTGCCATTCATAGGGGAGGAGAACAGATGCCAATGGAAAAATCGTGGTGTGTGGCCCATAGTCTGAGGG
Organism: Vombatus ursinus; assembly: GCF_900497805.2. Classification (NCBI taxonomy): domain Eukaryota; kingdom Metazoa; phylum Chordata; class Mammalia; order Diprotodontia; family Vombatidae; genus Vombatus; species Vombatus ursinus. The sequence goes on along the minus strand of NW_020954567.1, from coordinate 6,366,921 downwards.
CAGCACATAGTAGGGATAGCTTCAGATGTGCAACTAGGCAATGGTTCTTGCACTGCTGTCAAGGCCCAAAGTACCTTGAGGCTCAAAATTTAGATAAAAAGCTGATGGCACTATTAGTTAACTTCATCCATCGGGCAAGATAATAGGATAATCTGGATGGGTGAAATGAGGGCATTTTCTGAATTGTCTAGTGAGTGAGGAATGAAGGAAGCTTAATTCTAATCATGCTAGCCATCAAGAAGCTGGAGAGGTAGGGATGAGAATGCTCAGTCTCGACGTCACACATGCATCCACGGGGCTGGGACCAAATCAGTCAAACCAGTTTTCACTAGCTCATAATAGCATTCTTTTGGTTCTGCTCATTTCATTCTACATCAGTTTATCCTAATTTAATTCCTCATGTTCATTATTTCTTACCGTACAATATTCTATTACATTCATATGCCATATTTTTTTCAGCCATCCCCACGTGATGGGCACCCAGTTTGTGTCCAGTTCTTTGCTACTAAAAAGAGTGGTTGCCATGATTGTTTTGCTAATTACGGGACTTTTGTTTCTGTGTTTGACTTCCTTGAGATATATGCCCAATAAGGGAATCACTGGCTCAAAAGTTATGGTCAGTTTAGTCACTTTTCTTTGCACAATTTCAAATTACTATCTAGAATGGTTGGACCAGTTTGCAGCTCTACAAGGGGACCAAGAAAGGCCTCTTGCAAGTTCAGGACTGGTAGAGAAGGCTCCAGAGGGCTGAGCCAAAGAAGTAGCCAGCCTAGAAAGGATGTTTAGAGATTTGGTGGTGTACAGATGAATGTAATGTGGAGGAAAGGATATGAGACTTCAGTCTCATTGCATCTTACCTGGGCTGCTCTGCTGAGCTTGGCTCAGAGTGAGAAGGGCTGACCAAGCAGAGAAACCTCAAAGACAAGGCTGAGGAGGAAAAGAGTGAATGGTGAAGGAAGCAAGAGGAAGTAAACTGTGAAGTGCTCTCCGAGCTAGGGTTTGGGCTTTGGGAAGGAGGAGAATGACATTTTTCATGTTAAGAATTTTCTTTCTTCTCCTTCCTCCTCCCAACACTATTGCTGCTCAGGCATTGCAGAAAGACAAGATGGCAGAAGCATACAGTGAGATTGGAATGAAAGGAGAGGTGAGTACTGCCATTATTTTCTCTCTGTTAGGGCCTGGAGGAGTATTAGCTAAGGAAATTACCAAGAAAGTCCCCAAAGTTGAAGCCTGTCACGAATGCCCCAAATAAATGCACATGGTGGTTTTCAGGTTACCTATGTGTATATATATATATACGTATATATGTATGTATGTATATGTGTATATAGAACATTTATATTTATATATATCATGAATCCACTGAATTCTGCACTTGTAAGATCCAATCACATGTACCTAGAACCTGCCTTCCTAAATTAAAAAAAGACACACTCTTAAACATCTGGGTTGATTGTCTATATACTTGGCACATAAATAGGGCAAACCCTGTCATAGTAAATGCCACATCCGGTGAGTGCCTCTGTGTAACAAAAACTTTTCCAGTCCCTGGAGAGTGGTCTACTTCTTTGGAATTTCATCAGCCAGAATACCAGGTCAACCCAAGCACTGGCCAATTAACCCTTGGGAAGCTGATATACCTTCCATTATAGAGGTAGAGGTCTATGCAGCTACCTTATCCAAAGAGGGGAGAGGGGATTCTTCCAGATGACACCCAGGCTCTAGCCTTCAAGAAACATAGCCCACAAGAGCATCACTTGGGTGGGAAGTCTGTGTCAATAATCTTTTTCTTGGTTCACTTTCATAGAACCAGCGAAGACGAGGCAAAGGGAATGATGTCCTGTACCAGGTAGGGACTGATTCTGATCATGGCCTCACTCTAGTTCACTGTCACTTTAACTGCCACAGATGTGGCCCCTCCTGAAGAGGCTTCTGTTCCCAGCATCTTAGGGTGTTGGGGGGGTTGGGGAGGGGTTGGAGTTCTAGTTTAGTGGATGTACTAGGTCATCACTGAGATGCTCATTCAGCCTTCTTAGTGATCTTTGTGACTACAGAGAGTACAGTTTTGTGGGAGTCTGTAGGTTGGATCACATTACACTTTACTGAGTACATATTACATGCAAAGCACTCTGTGTATGTATATGTGCCCACACAAGTGCCACTTTTCAAGAGGGAATTGACAAACCAGAGAGAATCCACAGGAAAATGACCAAAATGGCTAACTAGGAAACCCGAGAATGGTTAAAGGAACTGGGAACATTTAGACTGTAGAAGAAAAGTCCAAGTCATCTTCAAATTTGAAGGATTGTCATGTGGAAGGACAGTCATTCAGTCAATGAACATTTATTAAGCACCTACTATGTACCTCCTTAGTACTGTGCTAAACAGCTGGGAATACAAAGACAGGCAAAGGACAGTTCCTGACCGTGAGAAGCTCACAGTCTAATGAGAGAGACAATATGCAAACAATTAGGTACAGACAAGATACATACAGTATAAATAGGAAATAATCAATAGATAAAAGGCACTAGAATTAAGAGAGATCTTCCTGTAGAAGATGGGATTTTAGTTAGGATTTAAAGGAAGCCAGGGAAGCCAGGAGGTGGAGATGAAGAGGGAGAGCATTCCAGGCATGGGACAGTCAGAGAGAAAATGGCCAGAACCAAGAGATGAAGAGTCTTGTTTGTGATCTGCAAGAAGGCCAGCGTCATTGGATTGGAGTGTGTGTGTGTGTGTGTGTGTGTGTGTGTGTGTGGGTGTGTGTGTGTGTGTGTGGCTGTGGCTGTGGTTCTGTGTGAGTAAGGTGTACTAAGACTAGGAAGGTAAGGGAACATACATTCCAAGTTGGAAAGATATCTAGCGGTCATACAGTCAGTCCAACACTTTCATTTTACATTTAAGGAAGGTGAGGCCAACTTACTTGTCTAAAGTCACCTGCCAGGGTTGCTGATGACTGGTGAGGAAACACCCCCAGGTTAACACTATCACCAGTGCCAACACGGGGAGCAGGGTAGGAAACACCTCCATGAAACATTGGGGCAAAGTACCAATCTCCCTACCCTAGTTATAGCTCTGTTAATGTGGGCATCGGTTTGGTCAGAGATTAGACAAACAACTCAGAGGATCGCAACTAGAGCTAGGTGGCACAGTGGCTATGGTTGGACTAGCAATCAGAAAGACCTGAGTTTGAATCCTACCTTGGACACCCACTAGCTATGTGACCCTGGGCAAATTACTCATCCTTTCTCAGTTTCCATTTCCTCATTTATAAGATGACAATCATAATAGCACCCACCTCCCAGGGCTCTTGTGAAAATCAAATGAGAGAATGTTTGTAAAACATTTGAAAACCGTAAAGTGTTATGTGAATGCTTTTTATTATTGTTGTTGTTATTATGATTACTTAAAGCTGGATTGTTGAATCCAGTCTTCTTTTTATTTTTACAAACGAGGAAATGAAGACTCAGAGAGTTTAAATGATTTGCCTGTGGTCACATAACTTAGGAAGTGTCAAAGCAGAAATTTTTATCCTAAGTTGTCTGACTCCAAGACAATAACTGGTCCCATCACTTCCTGGCAAATAGAGGGAGAAGAAATGGAAACTGTCAGATTTTCTGTTCTTGGGCTCAAAGATCAGTGAAGATGGTGACGGCACCATGAAGTTAAAAGACGCTTGCTCCTTAGAAGGAAAGCTATGGCAAATCTGGATAGCATACTGAAAAGCAGAGATGTCCTCTTGCTGACAAAGGTCCATATAATCAAGGCTGTGGTTTTTCCAATAGTAATGTATGGTTGAGAGAGCTAGACTATAAGGAAAGCCGAGTGTCACAGAGTGATGCTTTCAAATTTGTGGTTCTGGAGAAGACTTTTGAGAGTCCCTTGGACAGCAAAGAGATCAGATCAGTCAATACTTAAAGAAATTAATTTAGACTATTCACTGGAAGGTCAAGCTGAAGCTTAAATATTTTGGCCACAAAACGAGAAGATGGGACTCATTGGAAAAGACCCTGATGTTGGGAAAGATTGAAGGCAACAGGAAAGGGGGATGGAAGAGGACGAGATGGATAGATAGTGTCATGCAAACAACAAACATGAACTTGGACAGACTTTGAGAAATAGTGGAGGACAGAAGGGTGGCATACCATCCGTCCATGGGGGGGTCACAAAGAGTAGGACACAACTGAACAACAAAACAAAAGCTCCATAAATTTTATCAAACTAAGATCTGAATTCATGGTGCAGTGGAAGGATCTTTGGATTTAAATCCTGGTTCTTCCTGGGTAACCTTGGTCAAATCACAACCTCTTTGGGCCTCAGTTTCCTCATCTATAAAATGGGAGGGCCCAACTATATGAAATCTAAGCTCTCTTCAAGTGTTAAGTCTATGAGCCTATGATTTTAAAAGTCTTCTCTACCAACTGAGGTTGAGCTATCTGGACTCCACAGGCATAGCTCACATGTATTTATATAGTACTTCATGGCAGACAATGAGCTGTCTTCCCAGCAGCCCTTTGAAGCAGGTGATGCATATATGGGTATTTCCAATTTCCATGATTTAAAAATGGATCTCAGGGAGATCCAAGGTCACACAGCTACTGAGTGTCAGAATCTGACTTCAAGATCAAGCTCCTTCCCCTACATTACTACAGAGCTGCCTCTTTCTAGACAACATCAGATATCTGTAGACTAGTCCTCCCTTCTGTCTCTCAGAGGCAACAAGAGTGGGAGGAAGAGAAAGAAGAGAGAAGAGAAAGGGAAGGAAAAAAAAACCCCAAGAAAATGGCAGCTTTCAAAGGCAGTATTATTATAGTCAAGTGCTTAATTTATGCAACTAGCTATAAGTGATTTTACAAATGAGACCCAACCTACCTGTTGGCAACTCAAATACAGTCTCCAGGGGCTTCCCTCCTCCCCACCTTCTCCCCTTACCCCGAGCTGTTCCAACAGTTTCCACAAATGCTTTTAAGTATCAGAGTCCTGAGTTGCCTTACCAGGCTTCTGCAGGTTGGGGAGACAGGGATCTAGGGAATGCAGTTCTATTCACCATCTCTTTCTGCTTTCTCCAGGGCCTCAGCTCAGCCACCAAGGATACCTATGATGCCCTCCATATGCAGCCCCTGCCTCCTCGTTAACAGGAGTATACCACCATCGACTCACCACCCGGACAGATTTGCAAGGACAGTTACAACCAACCCCCACTGAGAAAAAAAAATCATTCTTGTTTCCCAGCAACCAAAGCAGCCTTTCCTTACCTGTGGGATGAATCCCAGGTTAATGTTTGGCCATGTTCAACTCCTTACTGTAAGCTTGCCTTTGAATTTTTCAGATTTCCAGCCTCAGGGATTATGATTTTGTAGTAACAATAGTAATAGAATACATTTGTGAAAAGGTTTACCAATCTTCTTACCACCACCATTCAGGGTTCAGGTTTCATTAGCTCCTATGTAGCCAATCTATCAGCAGTCATTAAGCACCTACTAGCCAAAGCTCTGGAAGATTTGGTCATGGGTCTTCTGGCTCTAGAAGATTTGGTCTTGGGTCTTCTCCTGGCTCAGCCCGTGTCTCTAGCCAGTCACTTTTCCCTGGGACTCAACGCTCGTGTTTGTCCAGTGGATGGATATCCCATCCCACAGAGGTGCTGTTAGCTTCTACTATGGAAAGCCTTCAGAGAGACTGGAGGTGACTGCTGTTGTTGAAATAGTCCACGCCATCTTCCCCATTAGGATTTACGACCCCTTGGCTTGACTCCCGCTGTAAACTTAGCTTCTCTGCTGTTGCCCCCTCCACCTCAATTAAATTTTTGTTATCTTTCTCTTCCTATTTTAAAGTGACTTGTCTGTCGTAAGGTCATAGAGCTACCACTGGAAGGGACCTTAGAAATCATCTAGTTGGACTCCTTCATTTTACAGAATGAAGAAACTGAGGTCCAAGAGAGTAGGCGACTTGCCTGGTGTCCCCCAGCTAGTAAACAGCAGAATCAAGATTCAAACTTGGGTCCTGTGTCTCCCAATACTTCCTGTGAAAAGTCTCTGTTGGGGGTGAGGAGGGGATGGGGAGGGGGTCAGGTGACCTGGTCCATGCCAATATGTAGCAGTCTAAATAGGATGAGAGAAGTGGAGACAGAGGATAAAAATAGGTGGGGAGTTGAGAGAAGAAATTGTAGTAGCTTAGAATCCTACAGGAACAGGAATGGGGCACATGAGAGGAAGATTAAAACCATTATCATGAAGGCATTGATGAATAACCCAACATCTCATGGACTCATAAAAATTAAATTTGATGGTGGTACTACTCTGGGGAAAAAAATGGAAGAGGGACCAACTGGAACTAATGTAAGTGCCATAGATGGGGAATCTGACATTTGGCCTTCTGGTTTTTATTTATACTTGTTTGCTGAATCCATGTGATTTTTTCCCCCCAAATAAATGCTTCAATGAAAATGCTGTTTTATGTTAAAAACAATAAAAAGGTCATTTCAGTAGTCATAGAGGCATGGGTGACTTAATCACTGACAAATGAGCATGCTGTTTTGGGAATGGGGAGGGACTGCCCTTGAGGACCTTTGGGATTTCCATCTGAACGTTCTGGGATTGCTTGGAAAGATCCCAACATCCTCAGTTGCTCAGATGGGAGCCCAGCATATTTCTGCCCACATGTCAAGGAGGAGAGCTTGGTCTCCGGCTCTTTGAAAATTCAAGAAGTTCATCTGTGCATAAAACTGACAATGAATGGGGAAAAGACCTGTGAGGGACCCATTGAGGATCATGAAATTAAAATCCAGACAGCTCAAAAGATCAGACATTTCAAATATTGTATCCCTTCTAAACCTAATAATATAAACTTTTTTTTTTTTAATTCCCAGGGGACTGGATACTGGGCTTTGAGTAATAATGAGACTTGACTATTTCTATTTGACAATAAAGACCAGGTCTGACAACCTCCACAACCAGAAGCTACTCTGGGGGAAACTGTGCTCTGTGCCGTTCTCAGGGAAATGGTTACCTCTTTCCCCTGCCCCTTTTGTTTTTTTTTTTTGAGAGGGAGTTGTCTTATTAGTCTAGGAGTGTGGTCTGTGTGAATTTGTTCGTTTAGGCTCAACTCCCTGTCCAGTGGGAAAAAAAAAACAAACCTGTGACATCTCCCCTTCCTGCTGGCTTTCATTCAGTCACACTCACATCTTATAATGGAGTTCATTGCACAAACATCATCATCATCATCATTAACAACATTTACTTAACAATAGTTAATAACAAATTAACATTTAGTTAACAAACAACAATAATATTATCTCAACATATATTCTCTTAACCCGGGGAGGTAGGTGCTGTTATTCTCCCCATTTTATAGATAAGGAAACTGAGGCAGACAAATTAAATGACTTGCCCAGGGCCACACAGCTAGTGTCTGGGGCTGGATTTGAATTTAGTTCTTATTGACTGCTTGCCCAATGCTCTATATCCACTGTGCTACTTAGCTGCTTCTAAATAAAATTAAATAAAAGAGAAATACAGTTCTGCACCAAATGAAGTTGGCTTCACAAGAAGTTTTAATCATGTGAACTTTTGGGTGCTTAGTGACAGACTTCACACAGAGATGTTAAAAGTCAGAGCAGAAGTTTTGAGTCTCTATATTAAAAGTGACAGGAAAGCTGGCATCACCTTTGCTGTGCCAAGTGATGGCTTGCGTATGGAAGCTGGTGAAAAACCTCTGCACCCTAGAAGTTCACTCCACTCCTATGGCCCCTTTCTCTGACTGGCTGGTTCTTCCCCAAGCCTCATTTTAAGGAGTGTGCTCAGGCCAGCCATGTCTTCATGCCTCCCCAGACTTTCTCTACCATGCCACAGAAGCTCCTTCACCCTGGTGGTCCATTCCACACCTGGTTTTCTTCCACAGGAATTATTCTCTGTCCCCATGGATCCTTTCTCTGATTGGCTAATTCCTCCCAGAGATGCCATTTTAAGGAAATTGCCCAGGCCAGCCATCTTGTGACTCCTCTCCAGGGGTCTCTCTTGACTCTCTGGATTTTCTCCACCGTGCCCCATTATGAGTATCATCCCCCTCACCACCCTTTGCCTTTTAGATTCCTTTTATGTGTTGTTTTCCCATTAGATTTTATTTGTGCCCCTGCACTTATCACGGTGCCTGGCACATAGTAAGCGCTTATATGTTCATCCACTTCAGGGAAGACTTTATAGAGGAGGTGGCATCTGAAGGAAGTCTTGGAGGAGGACAAAGATTCTGAGAGGCTGAGAAGGGAGTGAATTTTAGGCAAGGTGAATAACTTCTGTGAAGGTAAATGTTATTACTAATTGGTGATTTGGGGAGATCCAGAGTTCTCCCCCTTTTTTCGAAAGTCCTCATTTCAAGGTTCAGCCTCTGAAGGACAGGACTGATGAGAGCAGAGAGGATTAACATTCTCCTCAATCTAGGTATTGCTACCCCACCCAACTTTACAAAGAATTTAATCTAAAGTGAAACTCCCACCCATAATGTTCTGCTCTGGTTTGGGTGGGGCATATAGATCCTGGTGGTGATTTGGAAGTAAATGACAAGATCAAAGTTAGGTCCCCTAGCCTCTCATTAGAACAGGTCCACCTCTCATAATATTCATTCTCTCTCATTGTTAACCAATCAGAGTTGATTGCTACCCTCAGGAACACCCACTCTTCCAAGGGCTTATAAACTGTGAGCCCACAGCCATGAAGAGGTCTTTGGCATTTGAGGCTGTCACCGACCTATTTCATTGGTTAATATGCTACCATTATTAATAAAATGATTAATTACCCAGAAATTGTCTTTCGAACTTTTTAGGCAGTTGTGGTTAAGTGGTTTGCCCAGGGTCACACAGCTAGTAAGTATAAAGTGTTTGGTCTGAGGCTGGATTTGAACTCAGGTCCTCCTGACTTCAGGGCTGGTGCTCTATCCACTGCGCCACCTAGCTTCTCTCAAACTTTTTAAATGTCACATGAGTCAGGAGATAGTGTGGCCAGTTTGAAAAACAGCCAGTAGTCCAATTTGGGAGGAACAAAGTCCACAAAGGGGAGTAAGATGTGTGTTTTCTGATTGGTTTCTCACCACAACCCTGGGAGGTAGGTGTTCTGATTATTCCCATTTTTAGAAATGATTAAACTGAGGCTGACTTCTTGGTTGTCTTCTTATCCATCTGATTATTCCTTTACAGTTATCATTGCTGGATTATAATAATTTTTCTCTCCTTTTCTTTTTCTGGGTGACTTTATCAGCTTCCATTGATGGGATTACCATCTCTTTCTCAATGACTCTCAGATCCATATATTCTGTGTGTGTGTGTGTGTGTGTGTGTGTGTGTGTGTGTGTGCATGCGTACAACTAGGAGGCATGGTGGATAGAGCACTGGGCCTGGAGTCAGAAAGACCAGAGTTCAAATTTGACCTTAGGTACTTAATAGCTGTGTGACCGTGGGCAAGTTACTTCACCCCTGCCTGCATAAAACTGGAGAAGAAAAATGGCAAACCACTCTGGTATCTTTGCCAAGAAAACCCCACGGATAGCTGGCCGGGGTCATAAAGAGCTGGACACAACTGAACAATAATGTGTGTATATACATAATACATACGTTTTATTTATATGTGTATGTATGTATGTATCCATATACATGGACACACACGTTCACATACATACATACAAATAAAATATTTCTGTCTCCAGTGCTGAACAGAATGCCTGCCAAAGAGTAGGTACTTAATAAATGCTTGCTGACTTTGACTTCATCTCTCCCCTGAGCTCCACTCATTAACATGCTTGGTGGACATATCTACATGGATAGTCTCCTGTGGGCATCTTCATTCAACAATAATAGAACTGGTTTTCCCCTAAACCCATTCCTGCTTTAAATTTCCCTATTTTTGTTGCTTCATCACCATCCTTGCATCACCCAAATTGACCACCTTGGAGTCATCCTTGACCTTTTCCCTTTAACCTTCATATGCAATCAATGGCTCTAATTAGTCATTTTTCAGTGTCCGACTCTTCGTAACCCCATTTGGGGTTTTCTTGGCAAATATACTGTACTAGTTTGCCATTTCCTTCTCCAACTCATTTTATAGATGAGGAAACTGAGGCAAACAAGGTTAAGTGACTTGCCGTGGGTCATCCAGCTCGTGTCTGAGGCTGGATTTGAACTCAGGAAGATGAATCTGCCTAATTCCAGGCCTGGTGCTCTATCCACTGTGCCACGTAGCTTCCCTAATCAATGACTAAATCTCATCAGTTTTCCCTCCACAATATCTCATGTCCTCCTCTCTGATCCCATTGACTTTACCCTAATTTAGGCCCTGCCCTTATCACATCTGGGTCACTGCCATAGCCTCCCAACTGGTTTCCCTGCCTCAAGTGTCCCCTCTTCAACCCTTCCATGATCCAGCTGCCAAAGTGGTGTCATGGCTGTGTCAAAATGGTCTTGATAGCTGAGTTGTTCCCCGTACATAACCTTCCATCCTCTACCTCATGCCTTTGCATAGGAGGTCCCCCATGGTTGGACTGGGGCCCTTAACTTTTACCCCAGAATCCTTCAGTGGATCTACTGTGACCCCCACTCTCATCTTACCACTTGTACTCTCTTGAAATTACTTTGTATTAACTCACTAGTGTACATGTGTATTCCCCCAGTAGAATATAAACTCCTTGAGGTCCCTGAGGACTTTTTTTGATCTTTGTTCCAATAGGAGAGCAAAGTATCGTGCTTGATAGGTGATTAATAGATGTTAACAGAGGACATACATGGGTGTTAACTAGGGGTATGGCGAGTCAAGAGTCAGACAGTGGGGACCAGGTCAGCAGAAAGGTGGAGACTGGAGGTAAGAGAGAGAGGGAAAGAATGATCACTGAATCGAGCTTCCAGAGTGGACAAGCGGAGACAGACAGGATCCAGAGAACACAAATGGAAAGGCTGGCCTTGGCAATAAAGAGTGATGCTTCTTCCTCAGGAGTGAAAAAATGGTGAAAGGCAGTTGATCTCCAGTTTTGAAAGTAGATGGGGGGAAGGGAAAAGGAAGAGAAGCACGTATAAAGCCCCTATTGTGTGCCAGGCACTTGCTAGAGGTGTGTGTGTATTTTTAAAGCAACCTATCTTGAGAGTCACAAGAACCCTGTGAGGTAGGCACTGTTATTATCCCCATCCTACAGTTAAGGAAACTGAGGCAAACAGGGGTTAAGTGACTTACGCAGGGTTGAACAGCTGATAAATGCCTGAGATCAGATTTGAGCTCAAGTTGTCCTGACTCCAGGCCCAGCGCTGTATGCACTGTAGCATCACCATGATGCCTCTGGCAGGCAAGGGAACAAGGGAATTGAGGGTAGAGGACTGTGTGTGTGGCATACATTTGTATAATTTGAACTGATTAAAGACAAGGCAAAAGACTGTGAAAGAGGTTAAGTAAAGTCAGACCATGGGTGACTAAGGAGGAATTGTGGGATAGAAATGGCAGTAAGAACATAATGAGGAATGAGGAAAAGAGAGATGAAAGAAGACATTATGATAAGGAAAAGAAATGTTTTAAGAATTCAAAATAAAAAAAAAATAGGGTCAGCTAGGTGGCTCAGTGGATAGAGCACAGGCCCTGAAGTCAGGAGGACCTGAGTTCAAATTTGGCCTCACACCAAACACTTGACACTTACTAGCCATGTGACCCTGGGCAAGTCACTTAACCCCAATTGCCTAAAAAAAAAAAAAAAGAATTCAAAATCATTGAGGTGGTAGTTACAGGTGATAGTGAAATCTAGGGCATAACCATTCCTGTGTCAATGAGAAGTCAAGATGTAGATTGTGGCAATTCAGAAGGCCGATGAATCGAAAGGCCAAGATGGTAGAAGGTGGTTTTTGTGCCTCTTGGGCACATGTAAGGGTAGAAAGAGAGACTGAGTTAGGTAATGAACTTCAGAAAAAGAGAGGGATCTCAAATTGAACTGGGTCATTACAGTCGGAATACATGAAGCTGGTCCAATGGGGAGCAGTCGTTAAGTGATGGAAGAGGAGAGGCTGGTGAGTGATGTTCATAGAGGGAAACAACAGTGGTGGCCAGGGGATAAAAAAAAAGGAGCAACCAGCATTGAAGGATGCTGGGAAGATAGGAAATGACTTCTAGACAAGTTTAATCAGCGAATCAATCAATCAAAATGCATTTATTAAGTACGCAGTTCACAGCCTAATGGGCGCAGCATGTAAGTGACTAGGTAGATGTGAGAAATCTCAGAGGGCAGGGGAGGAAGCCTGTGAAAAGTCTTCTATAGAGATTTTTATCAACTATTTGCAGATGTAGTTGAGTCTTGAAAGAAGCCAGGGATGGAGGTGAGAATAGAGAATGTGGAGGGGGGTGGCCAAAGCATAGGAATGGAGACAGGAAATGGGATGCTGATGTTGCTGATGGTAGAGTGCGCAGGAGAGTGAAGTGAGACAACACTGGAAAGTTATGTAGACTTTTAAATGATAGAGGACTTTATATTGGACCCGGGAGGTAGTGGGGAAGTCTTGGAGTTTACTAAGTAGCGAGGTCATATGGTCAGACTAATCACTCTGGCACTCCACACTCTGAGTGGAGGGTGGAGTGGGGAGAAACTCCAGAGGTGATTAAAGCCTGAACTAGATTAAAGCCTGAATTAGGAGTTGAGAGGGGACCACAAGAGATGTAGTGAAGGTGGGAAACACAAGACTTGACACTGAATATGTGGGCTGAGTATGAGGGATGAGTTAAGGATGAGTGGTTGTCAGCCTGAGGGACTGGGGAGGATGGTGGTGCCTTTGACAGTAATAGAGAAGATGGAGAAGAGAAGGGTTTTGAGGAAAAGGTAATGAGTTTTGTTTGAGACATGTTGAGTTTGAGATGCCCACAGCATATCCAGTCTGAGATGTCCCTGAAGGTGGAAACAGTATGAAAAGAAACTGGGATAAGAGAAAGGGGCCTTGTTAATAATATAATAGCTTGAATTTAGATTAAGATTTGCATACTGTTTTGTAGATATTATTTGTTCCTTATAATAAGTTTTATGAGATGAGTGCTATTATGCCCATTTTACAGATGAGAAAATTAAAACTTTGAGAGTTGTTCAGGGTTCCACAGCTCACTAGCTTGCCTCACTGCTGAGGCAGGATAGGACAGCAGAGGTGGAAAAGGTCAGGCTGGAGAGAGAAGATGTTAGCAGAGGAGACACTCTCTGAATCACAGGGATGAGGAGCAGGAGGTTCTAATGTCATTGCATTAATTTCCTAGCTGGAGACTGGAGAAGGATCAGGTACTTGGGGTTGTCACGGAAGGGCCCCTTGATGATGGATGGTGATGTTGGGGTAAGTATCCCCAAACACTGAGGACCTGAGATTTGGCACAGAATTTAGATCCTAGGTCTGAGTTAGTAAATACCTGACGTAGGTCTCTATAGATTAGTGTAAACTCACATGGGATTAGCTCAGTAGTTTCATCCCAGCATATGAAGGTACAAGGGACACCCAAGCAGATAACTCACCTGTGGACATCCATGGCAGGCTTGGTGTTTAAAATATAATTCTGTTAAGATTTGACTTTTCCTTCTCAATTTATCAACCAAGTAACATGTCAGATGGGAAAGAGAATAACCTTAAAGATCAGTTATGTCCCCCCCATTAAAGAATAAGATATTAGGGTCTAGACTCGAGATTTCTGAGAGAATTTCTCTGAGAGTACTGGACATTTGGCATGTGATACTGGAAGTTGCATTGAATTCAGATGAGTTAACTCAAATCTCCAAACTTCTGAGTAAAATACAGATGGAAACATGGGAACTTTGAAGAGTCCTCTTGGAGGGATCCTCTCTTGGAGGTTCAATCAAGGTCCTGTGCTTGATCACAAAAAGCACCCCAGATCTAAGGGAGACTGCCACCCAGCTTGGTGGCTCACTCATCTCATCAATAGTCTGGTAAAGGAGGGTAGCAGCCTTGACCATCAAATACATCTGACGGATGTATTTGTAGTGACGGAGGTCACTATGTGGTAGAAGAAGACAGCGCAGATGCACAGTGAAAGAAAAGAAGAGAATGATGATCTTCGGTGCTCCTTGGATTCTGGAAATTAATACTATAGAAGGAATATCCTCCCTCCCACTCCCTCTCTCTCATATTACCATAAAGTTTCAAATATATTGACCAAAAAAAAAAAAAACCAAACCCAAAAAAACTTCAGAGAACTCATGCAATGTTAAAACACTTGGAAAATGGTTTAATGATGTTTACAACAGAAATGAACTGTACAGTTACAGTAAGTTTTATATATATAAAAAATTACAGCAGACAAATGCATCTACACAAAATCTACCATTTCATTCTGATTCACTGTCATCTACACAATCTCTCCAAGCCTACAGTCCCCCGTAGGCAGCCCCTGTGTTTGGAAGGTGAGAGGAGGGAGGCTATAAAGGGTACTTTTAAAGAGAAAGCACCACCAGTATTCCCCACCACCTCCCAGCCTCAGGAGATATCAGCTAACTTCCTAAACATCAGGCCTTGGGTGTTTCAGGTTTTCAAAACTGAGAAAGCTGTGTTTCATATGGGTACAGATAACAAGACCTAAGTCTCTAAGTATTTAGCTGATTCTCTTAAAAGTATTTCTGTCAGAGGGAGAAGTGGCTGACCAGGCAGTCTGGGAAAGGGGGCTATTCAATAGCCACCTAGATTGCAAATTTACTGAAGGAGAAATGTAAGAGGACTCCCAATAAACCAAATGGAAATTGTCATTGCCTCGTTAAAGCTATTGAACAATTTGGGAAGGAATCATTTACACTGCATCTCAGGTTCCACAAAGAGGAACACAAACTCACATTTTAAAAGTAAAGTACATAAAAACAAAAAACTCTGGGGGGCAAGGGCACTTATGGCTCCTTGAGACCCTCCATTTATAACAGTGGAAAAACACCCCTGAATCAATCTTTCTTAAAAAAAAGAAGAAAAAAGAAAACATTTTTAGAAAAACAAGGTCGCTGTCTCTTTAAAATAAAAAAAAAAATACCAGCTGGGAACAGCAATCAGTGAAAACGTAATCCAAGTCAATAGTCTGGTGGAAGTTCATTACTGAATATTATGTACACTTATACTTTTTAATTTTCTTTTTTATTATGAACACCTAGGCAGTGAAAACTGTTATGTTAATACATACATAGACACACCCAAAACATACAAAAATACTATTATTTCAAACTACTAAGAATAGGACAGTTCAGTTATTTCCATGCTATGACTTTAAGAGCATTACACTGAAACAAACAAGAATTTTAAACGACAATTTTTTTTAATATCCCAGAAATATACCAAAATATACATCTAAGCTTTGGAATTACTGAGGTTAGACTAATGCAAGTGCTGGGTAGTCGTACTTCATACACAAGTCTAAGGTTCTGCAGGAAAGAAATTATCTTTGGTATCTGCATCAGGCGAATATTATTAACATTTGGATTTTGCTTTGGGATAGAGCTTGTATGACCCTAGAACCAAACACCCCCCAACCCCCAATCAACTGAGATTAAAAAGATCCATGTAAAAAGTTCCTTCATTTGCAATCCCCCCACCCCCCAAAGTTAAAAAGTCACAGGCATCTACCTAGCACGAAAGGTTGAGAAATACAATGCATAGTTGCACAGTAGGGCTGCAAAAAAGAGAGAGAGGGAGGAAAAAATCAAAGAAACAAGAAGCTCTGATCATCTTTCACTGTGATTTCTCACAAACAGGGCAGCTGCTTTCAAGCAGATGCAGTAATGAAATTAAAACACACAACCAAACGAGCCCTCAGATGTGCCCCCGGCCCCTGGCAGAGCAGCCGGGCCTGCCCCGGCGCTCTGGACTCTTCACCATGCTGTGCAGCGGTGCCCCCAGTGACTGACCACACTCCCCAGTGCCTCCCCAGGTCTCTGTGGCTGAAACCCGGCTGCTGTAGGACAGATTCGGTTGGATTTTGTCTATTTTTAAAAACTGGGAGCAGCACATTCCCCTCAAGAGTAGAAAGCTGGCAAACTGGCTTTCTATCAACTCTGCCCTGGAAAACTGCTGAACAACCTTAGCCCGTGGAAAGGATTTTTTGTTGTTTGTTTTATTTCTGAGCCAGTTAGGAGTCCCTCCGCCTTCCTCCCGCCCAGCTCCCTCAAATGCCAGACCGCATCCCAGATTGGAACAGTGCTGAAGACTCCCCTTTTCTTTGGTTTGTTTGTTTTGAGTTTATACAATCATTAAGAAATCTTTGGTTTTGGCTGGAAATTTTTAAAAGAACAAAACAAAACAAAGAAACCACCCTCCCCTGGCTTATAGCAGCAGTATCACGACCTGGCAAAGCTTTTCTCTCCAATGGGGGTGGGGGGGAACAGGGCGGAGGGGATGTACATTCAAAGAAAAGGTGAAAGGACTGAGGATGCAGCTTCTAGACCGCCCGTTGGATATAAGATTGTCAAATAATAATAACAACAACAATAATATTAATAATAATAATAAAATTAAATATTTGGATTTTTTTGGTCTTGTCAAAGAAAGAAAAGTGGAATGTGTATGCAGCAATCAGCTGGGAGGAGTCTTTGATGTCCTTTCTTGGACCCCTGAGGCCTCCCGGGGAAGGGGACAGCCCCCATCCCAACAGGGAAAAGGCATTGTATCCTTTAAGCAGGACTGGCAGGGAGGAAGAGCTGGGGCAGTGGTGGAGACACAGGCAACTCGTCAGCCCTTTACAGGGGTGAGAGGCCAACGAAGGGCTGGGGAGGCCCCTGGGAACCAAAGAAGTAGTACAAGATTGCAATGTGCCCTCAGTTTGCAGTAGCTTTGAAGCAGCGACATTCGGAGGCTTCAGGGGTCCCAGCCCGGGCTGCGGGCGACAAGATGAGTTCAGCAGAACTCCAGGGAGGGAGGGGGTCCTTGGCACCTCCGTGGGGTCTGGAGAAAATTACAGCTAGATTGCCCAGTCACAAGTTAGAAATGAGGTATACGAGAGCTTCTGTGCCAGGCGGAGAATTGGCCACCCTGAGTCACCTCTCCTTTGGCCTCTGCCACAGACGAAGGAAATGGAACTACCTACAGGCTTTCAGTGTTGGGAGATCACTCTTCCAAAAGCAGAATACCATGTGGGTGCCTTAACCCGTTTCCCACTCAGGCAGAGACCAAGCTTTGACGAGGAGTCCGCTTCCCCATTTACCTGAAGAGGGGAGACTCAGCACCTACCAACTGGTTCACAGCAACTCTACCATCGGCACCCTTTCAGAACTCCCTTTGCTGTCCTAAGCCCAACTAGGTCAGTGGTCCACTTTATTCCCTTCTGCCTACTCATCCAAGAAAGGGGGCCTCCCGGCTCAAACAATGGCCTTTTTCAAATGGACACTGTCATCTTCACTTCTGGTGTACATTTTTCCTCCCTCCCTCTCTTCAATTCTTCTACTCCATAAGGGGACAGGGAAGGTGGGGAGGAAGTATGAATCATACCCTGTCCTTGGCTCTGTCCTCTTCCACCTGAAAGACACCCCAACTCTAAGAAGCTAAAGGGCTGGGATCTTCACTCCATAGCCTGGCTTTTGACAGCACAATATTCAACTGAAGAGCTTGAGGCTAAATGCCAGAGCCAAGTTAGCTGAAGAAACCCTAAGCTGTTTCCAAGGTGGTCTTAAAAAAGACACACATGTAAATACAGAAAAAAAAATTGGGGAGGGGGACTTTACAGCAGATTTGAATCATCTTTGAGATCTGAAACCTTTGACAGTGTCCTGTTTTGGTAAAAGAGAAGGTGTGCCCTGTAGGAGGTGGGCAGATCCTAGGACATTAATATTCAGCTCTACCCCACCTTTCTCACCAGGTAAGTTTCATTTCCTTCCTCAGTTTTGTTTTGGGTAAAGCACACCTAGTTTTTCCACATCTTTTGTTTCAAGTGCTCTTATCTTTAAGAAGTCATTTCTTCAAAATCCCTATTACCTATCTACAACCCTAGCTAGCTCTCTGCAAAGTCACACAACATGAATACCACTTTTACCTACTGTCAAAACAGTTGGTCTTCGAATCAGTAAAGCTTTCGAGGGAAACCCCGTCACTCGGTCAGAGGGGAGCAGTCAGTCCATTTCTTTACCCTCTCTCCTCTTCTATGCCTCAACAGCACACCAGATAAATTAACCACTCAGCTCCAATCTCTGTCCAGACAGAACTTCTTTTCCCCAAGCAAACTGCTGCTATGTGGAAGAATAATCTTGTAGTTTTGAACACAGTCCTCACCAATCCATGCTACTTTTTTATAAAATGCAGCAAGAATATATGAATGTCGTCTGAATTCCAACATATTGTGCTGGTTTTATTTTTACCAGGTGTTAGATGACTGGGAAAGAAGAAAAAGATACAGAAAGATTCTCTCCCTTGACCAAGCTTCCCAGCAATTCTAACACTACCACTGTGACACAGGCACTAACAGTTTGTCTTCACTGGGCCAGAGAACTGAACCAAAATAAACTCTTTCCTAAAGCCAGAAGAAATTCACAAGGTGTCCCTAAGGGGAAAAAAGGTGGATAGCAATGGGCTAAGGGAAGGAGATAGAAACAAAGCTTTCCTAAGGTCCAGCTTTTCCTTCTTTTCTGCTCTGCCCATCCTGAAAATAGCTGGGCCAACAATGGCCTATTGATAGCCTTTGTTTTCCAACCACAACAAGAAGGATTTTCTCTAGAACCTGGCCCTTCTAGGCATACACATAACTCAGGGACCCCAGATGAGGTACACTGGAGTGAGGATGGAAAAGATCCTTAATTCTTCCCAAGTAAGTATCAGACCTTCCCTTCAATGTCCTACACCTCATGCCAAGAGAATACCACAATAAAAATTTCTTCTACAATAAAAACCACTCCTCTGACAGCCCAAGTTATGTCTCTTAAAAGATGACATCTCTCAGCTAGTTGTTAGACTGCTTGGGGTACACCAGTCAGGTGTGCTCAGCTGTGAAGTGCAGGTTAGCTTTCACTTCTTAGTTTGGGTTTTTGTATTTTTGGTCTAGAAAGAATTAGCACTGCTATTAGAAAAGGAAATACAGTTTTAAAAAATGTTCCACCTATCTGCTCTACAAGCACTACATTCAGTATCAGGACAAAAGGGGATAAAAGGAATCTGTTTTACTTTCAGTTTCCCATTTAGGTTAAGCTACAACCATTCATTCACTTTCTACCTTCCTCAGATTAAACAATATACCCCTATTCTTCCTTCCATTTTCCAACCACACACACACACACACACACACACACACACTCACTCACTCACTCTCTCCTCTCTCTCTTCTCATTCACTCTCTGTTGCCCAAGCTTTAGATCCTTACAGAGATAATGATTCATTTGGAGGGGCAGGAAGAAAGGAGAAAGTGAAAAGGAAAGGAGAGATGAGTGGGTGTGTACCTCTGAGGACCCTGAACCCATGCCACCCACTCCATCAACCTGCATGCCACCATGTGCTATGCTGCAGATTAACGCCACTGAGAAACCAACCTAATTCCAATCACGGGAGTGACAGTTTCCTTTGGCAAGACAGAAAAAAAAAAATCATGAGCAACACTTTCCTTCGAACATAATCAACTCTCTTTCCCCTACCTTCCCAACCCTTACCCTCCCAACCCTATCAAGTTGTAACCTATAAACAGGATCCAAAATACATACAGCATAATCATGTTTATCAATCATAATAAACATCAGTTCAACTAAACTCTACGGCTAAAATTATCTCCACTATTTATTTATAAAGGTTAATTTCTTCTTTTTCTGATTTTTTTCAGTTTAAAATCAGTTCTGCAACAATGCTAAGCTATGCTGAGGTATTTAATGAAGGTGCCAGAAACTAGCTGCTCCCCATATACATTATCCTCACAGCCCTATGGTACTATCATTCATAGACAAAAGGGATACAAGAACAAGAGGAAAGGGAACCCAAGGCCATTTAAATCAGGGATTCTCCAATCAGCTAGCAAGTGTCATACAAGAAGATTCATCAAAGATAAATACCTGCTCCAAGCCATGACCAAAAATACAGGGATTGAAGCAATGAGACGCTGCCTGCATAGGGAGAGCTAGAGGAAAACAACAGTTCATGTATGACAAAGTAATTTGGATCTAAATCAGCCCACTAAGAACCAGCAGAGAGCCTTTCCTCTCATTGTGAATTAGCTTTATAATTGCAATGCCGCTTTCCAAATTCCTCTAGATGAAATCACAGGGTAGTCCAGTGGGATCTCTTCTGCCTAACAAAAGGAACCAGATCAGTCTAAGTCTGCTCCTGAATCAGTCACTGATTTATTCCATGCCAGCTCAAGTTTACACTGGAAATAGGAATTCTGTGTGCCTTCATCTGGACAAAGGATAGATACTCTGTATCTGACCTTTGTTAGGACTGAACTGTGAGAAAAAGGATGGTAAAGAACAAGTGAATTCCTCCTTTTTCATGGCAGTGAATGTTCTACAAAGTTCTATCTATCTCCAGGTTTTACAGGACTGAACCTAAGGGAGATGTTTGCAAAATGACTAGCGTTTACTCCTAGAAATGTCAAGACTTGAATATTTTTCTCAAATGGCTAAGTTGCAATTAAATTAATAGAGTGTGAACTCACCTCTGTTGAGGTCATTCATTTTCAAGCTTCCTTTTTTCCCCTTTCATCAACTTTTCAGACCTTTTGACAAATTCACATGTTTTTGCTCATTTTACCTTTGATTGACAGGAGGAGAGAAATAAAGCTGAAGTTTATTCATTTCAGAGACTAACTCTCTCAGAGGGACTTTGAATAACCTATCATCCTTAATTCTTTAGATCTCTTTCTAAACTATTTCCTAAAGTGAGGATTCATCTTGCAAAGTTCTTAGTGGTTTACAGAGATCAGAACAGCCTTATAGCACCCCCTCTCTTTTCCTAATGATTTCCCCTCACCTGCTTTTCTGTTTATCCTTCCCAGACAGTAATCTCCCCTCCCCTCAAAAAAAAAAAACCAAAAAAAACCCCCAAACAAAACAAAACAAAAAAACCCCAACCTACCACCATCAACAAAAAAAAAAACAACAATATGAAAAATCCCTATAAGATTTTCCTTTGCTGAAAAAATTTCTGAAAGGTCCTATGAGGCTGAAAAGGGTGGGGAATTGTTCTTAACTTGGATCCACAAATAGTTCTGTCAGTATATTTTCCATCATACGGAAATGATTCCTACTAGGCTTAAGAATTTTAAAAGTTTACAATAATGTTTTCTAGTTTTGCAATGGATACAATTTTAACCAGCAGATTAAGTGATAATTTTAATGTTACATGTTGGGTCCTAATTTAAAAACTGAATTAATTTTCTGTGGTTCTGGGAAATTTAGACCCAGGCTTTAACCTATTTTCTTGAATAACTTTGTCTAGATTTTTAAAAATGCAGAATTATTGGCTACACATATTCCTTGAGCACAGCCTGAAGCTCACTGCCTCTTAGATATCTCCCAAAAGTAAGTATGCATAATTATACTTGTTTAGGTATGTATTATTTTTCATAAGCTGTTAAATTATTTTTAACAATGATTAGTGAGGCCCAATTTTTACAATTATGCTAGATAATCTCACTAGAAATACTTGTCACTTAAAAATCACTCTCTTCTTGGGATTAGCAATTTTTAAAGATGCTCCAGTACATATATTTCACATAGGCATGACCACACCACACATTAGAAATAAATTCTTTTAGATGCACTCTTTCAGGGGTAAGGTGAGCAAATGGATTTGACTCACAGAGAAGAATCTTATCAGGCAAATTAAAATTTCAACTAACAGACTCCCATGACTATACAACAGTGACAATTTAGAATCAAACCACTGATAGTATGTCTGTGTGAACAGTTAAATGGCCTCTATTCTGAGTACCAAATGAACGGCATATTAAAAACCAATTAAAGATGACCTTTAAATGAAAAATTATATAGGTCTGGACAATAATTTAGAATGTTTAGAAGCATATGTGTGTGTGTGTATGTGTATAAAATTTAACAACAAAAAAGCAATATGCTTTATTTTTTAATTCTTTTGTAAAGTTATAGTCCCAAATAGGAATGATTGTTTAAAAAAAAAACTTTCGTAATTTCTCCCCCTTTCTCACAACTATTTTCCTGAAAAAGTAGAGGAATGTTCGAGTGGGAGAAATCTAAAAATGAATGCACTTCATAAGGAACCAATTTAATTTCAGAAAATGTGTCAATAAAAGCATCAAACATAGGAGTGGCATAATAAAATTCCTAGGCTACCATTACATTACACCTTTAGTGGCTAAATGGAAGGATAATGTGGTATATTTAGAGTCACTTAAAAGTTCATTTTAATGAGGTTTAACTTTGATGTCAAATTGTACAGATCAAAGTACATTTCACCCTAAGTGGTGATATAAACAAAGGATTTTAGGGGCTGTTCAAAATATCTGACTTTCAAAAAGAGTTTGGAATCAATTCACTGAACTTTTGCTGGAAATATCATCCAAATACTTAATCCAGAAAAAGTCCATCAAGAGAGATTATCCATTCTTTTCTATATTTCATATATTGTTCTGTGTGCATCACATGTTATCTAATATGCCAAGTGTAAACAATGATAATGGTCAATTTTTATCAATTTGGGCTCTTTCCATCCAGCTACAAATCTCAAATATGATTACTCCATTATATCATTCCAAATTTCAAAAGCCTAATGTACCTGGCACTGAATTTTCTTCCCATTACTTATATAGCTTATTCACTCAATGAATTCAAGGCATCATGAAATCTAACTAAACAACCCTGTGTGTGCTTCATGTCAGGTACCAAATGTACTGTGAAGAAAAGTCAATGCTGCACATATCAGCCCTAATGTTTGGAAAGATTCATCCAATAGGCTACACAAGAAGGCAAATGAGTTGGCTATTTCATGCTTTTCCAGTCATTATCAGAAAAATTTGAATGTTGGGCACTTGGTTATATCCTTCAGCTAAATCAAAATAACCAAGCATTTTATGAAATTATCTGTTATGCCTGATACTCATTCCTAATATTAATTTTATGAATTCAAAGAGTTTATATGTTATGTAAAGAGGATTTCCATCTCTGTTCCATAAAACTGAAAATGAATATACCCTGAGAGATTTGTTTTCCTGAAATCAGTCATAAATACTCCCTCTATAATTCTACCCAAATTTGCTGTGTTTATAGGGCCCACATATTTTCTATTAAACTCACTCCTCCCCCCAGTTCTGTGCTGAGAAGACTTCATGAAATCATTTCACTAAGCAAAAATGCTAGTAACTTGGCCTCTTTTCCATGTTGAAATGGGTTCTGACCTTTTTCTTTCTTTATGCTCTTATTAATTATACTCAGGGATTTTAGGAAGCAACACCAAACATAAAACAAAAAACAACCCTAATTCTGCAAATGGACCTAAACAGCAATTCTCTGTCATGTTTCACTTTCTCTATATTTTAAGAAGCCAAAATACTTTCAAAGGATGGAACAGGATATGATTAAATAAATTAATTCCAGTTCTGCAGTATGAAAAGTAGGAGCACAATAAAAACAGAAAGTCCCGATGTTTATCATCAAATTTAAGGGGAAAAAGTCCCGACAGGCAGCAATGGTAGATGAAGGAGAATTGGTACAATTAAGAATTTCTTTTCTTCCAAGAAAATATATATTAAATCAGCCTTGGGCATTAGAGGGGACAGGAAGAAAATTTTCATTCTACAAAGTGACTCTCTGTCTGAAGTCATGCTCTCAGCAATCTTTGTTTTTTCTTACTTGTTAAGAAAAATACTATTTATTCTAAGCTTCAACTCATGTCAATACCCCAAATTTTCAAAATCCATTTATAATAGTATTGCCTTTGAGTTTTCTCATACCGATTTCAAGATCACACATTGATAAGTTTAAGTTAAAATGGCAATTGTGAATTCCAAACTTTAACATTGGTCTTATTAAACTTCATTTGAGCACAACTATCCCTTCTCCGGTCCTTCTGTCCCACTTTTAGACTGATGCTGGAGGTGAACAAAATTCATCATCAAATTTTACTTTTGACAAAAAATAGCATACAAGTATACTGATGGATATGGGCATTTAAGAACTAGAGAAAAGCTTAAGAATTAAATAGCGAGGGTTCAAATGAAAGTTTTGTACGTAGGAAGGGAAGGGAGAAAAAATAACTTAGTTGAGTCCTAATAAGCTAATTCCAATCATTTTCTTGGTAGTAGAAGTAGACAAATACACCAGGCATCAATCAATCCCTGCACAGGCAGCTTCTTTGAACTTTTAGAACTTCCATAAAAAGTGAAGAAAAAAAAAAAGGTTAGGGGATACTTCAATAACATTTCAAGAATGTTATGAAAGAGAATGGTATGAAAAAAAGTCTAAACTGGATCGAGAAAGTGTATGTGTATGTGTGTATGCACAATGAAATGGAATTTAAAAATAAAACACCTGACAAGCTATATTAGTGTTCTAGATATATTATTTATCAAGCTACTCTCCCTCTTGTAACTCATATTGAAACAAATGAGGAAGAAATTTTTTAAAAGTTATTTTGTTGCCAATGATATAGTCCTTTAAAACCACAGAGATTTGTTATGCTGGCTTAAGGCCTATGTTATTAGTGGTTCCCTAAAGAAAAAGCACAATCCCTTTATCCCAAATGAGAATAAAGAGGGCAGTGATAGTGCAGGAGAGAAAAGACCATCACATCAGTTACTTAAAGCTCAGCATTACCTTCAAAAAGAAAGTCTATTGGTGAATCTTATTTGGGTTAAGGGTATTTTTTGAGAGTCAAATACAAAGCAAAAAATCCATTAACTTTTTCTATCCTCTTAATTCACTGGACTTGAGTCCCTGGGGACCTATCTCCTTTGGTAACAACTATGGAAAACTAATGCCATAACCTCTAAACCAATATGGTGAGGTATTCAGCGTCATCCTCCCTGAATCCTTCCCTCCTCGTTTTTGCCACTCCCAAAGGAGAGGCCCCATTATTACCGTGGGAAACTACAGTATTCACAGCCCTAAAAACATCTGCACAGACTAAAACCATAGATGTTAAATCTCAACAGAATATTCAATTTATCCACATCAGAGGAATAATGGGAGGAAGAGGAGGAAAATTAGTAACCATGCTGCCATTCTATTTACATACCAAACTAAAAAAAACTATTTATAAATCAAGTTAGAGTTTGCCCCAAGGATCATACAAATTACCAACAAAAAAGATTAAAAACAAGCAGCAACTTTTATATAAAATTAATAAAGGACAAATGAAAAAGAAATTGTCAGTAGCATCTATCTCCTCACTGTGTCTGAACTGCACTTATACAAACTAGTCCATTAGTACAGCAGCTTGCTAAAAATTGACTTTGGTTCAAGCTTAGTTTAAAAAAAAAAAACCATAAAAAAACCACACATAAAAAGGTGGACGGACATTTGTTAGTTTCCCTGCTTGCAGTTCACTAGTTTTGAAGGGTTTTGTTGGAGAGGGAAAAAGAGAGAGAAGAGGAAGGGAATTAAGGGTGGTAATTAAATATTCTGGGAAAAAGTAGTAACAAGTTAGAAGAAGAAGAAATGGAGCAAAGGAGAGAAAGGTTTCTGACACTTCAGTGTTCATGTGAATTCCATATACATGAATCACAAATAACAGTGCACACTTGTGTCTGCATTGCTGTTTGTTTTTTTGATCGCAGGTATAGAGAGATACAAATACACACAGAGTCCTAGATCCCTTATGGACCTAGGCAAAACTGAAGAGTTATTTGAAAGAAAACTGCGTGCAAGCGTTTTCTGAACCCCTAGCACCCCACCCCCCACAAAGTGCATTCTTGGCTCACCCAAGATGAAAGCAAGCACACACAGACACAAAATGGAAGGAAACCTTTAGCTCCAATGGGTTAGGGCAAGCTTGGGGTGACCTGCATTGCAGCGATCCAGTCTCTTTTTGGACATTTTTTGGTTCAGATACTCTAATGGCGCATCAAAGGAAAGAAATACAAAACAAAACAACAGATCTCGTCTCTGAATTATCCCTCATCACTCCTCATCCATCTTCATGAACTTTTCCTTTACAACTGGCTCATTTACATGGACTAGAAACGACCCTGAAAACAATTTCAGAAGCTGCTTGCAGTCCAAGAAGGGATGCCCATGAGCAGCAGCATCACTAACAAACCACAAAGACCCTTCAGGTGTGTGCAAAGTCCCTGCATCTGGTCAAAGGACATGGCTCTCTCTTTCACAGGTTATGCAGCTCCACTGGAGGGCCCAAGACCTTCTTTAGTCAAGAGTACCAATAGGGTGGTGGCAAGAGATACTTAAGAAGCCATTTGATGAAAAGGCCTAGCAGGAGGGAAAGGCTATGTTCTCAAAGCCCCTCTCATCACCCCTCTTGAGAGAAACAAAATAAGTCAGTGGATAACCATCCAATGTAATTTCTTCGAGGAAAAAACTACATGGGAGAAAGGTTGTCACCATTTTAATAAGTTGATTTGTACTTTGCCAAGTAAGTTAAGTTGGGTGAGAGAAACCTGAATATCATGATGAAGGCATCCTCCACTAAATTAAATAACATTTTCATGAAATAAGAGTGGAGGAAAACCACCAAGTCAGGGTTTGCAGTAGTCATTGCTCTTTAGAACCAAACCCTGACCTGCAACACATCCATGTCTTCCATGCAAAGTAAGAGAGAGCACAGGGGCGCCCTGGTATCTGGGCCTGAGGCTAGGTTACTCAATGTTTTGGGGTGAATGAGAGCTGCAGCTCAGCAGGAATTTCTTCTCACACAAAAGTGCTCTACAGGCACCACCTGATGTGGGGCGTTTGCACACACTGCCCTCCTTCAGCTTCTGCATCAAGCCTCTTGCATAAGTGACCAAAGAAAATTATTTTCTAGCACCTCTGTAAGAGTCAGCAAGGATGAGGAAACTAGCAAGAACATTCCCCAAAGTTAAGAACATAAACTCTTCCCCTGCCCCCAGTACTCCTCTCCCCACAGCATGGGAGCTCACTGAAAAAGGATCCAGGAGCAAGAGATAAACATGTCCAAACTAGATATATATAGAGATATATATATACATATACATATGTATATATATGGTTATAAAAATAATAACAACAATAATAATAATAAAAGAGATACAGTAATACAGGCCTGCCTAAATTGTACCAGTTAAGAAAGGAACCCCCAACACAATTGATACGATTATAAACACCTTGTTATGACATAATGGCCTGTACAACAGACCCATAAAAATGATTTTTTTTTAAAAAAAGAAAAAGATATTTAGACAAACAAGAAATCCCCTTCCTATGTTGGAAATGATAACCCACCTTAACTTGTCATCGTGACTGCTGGAAATGATAAGTAGTCCTTTTACTTAATTTTTTTTTGTGGTTTTTTTTTTTTTTTTTACATTTTTGGTTAGAAAGTTCTCCAATCCATGAAGCAATCCTGAAAAGACAGTGTTTATTACAAAATTAGGCAAATGTCTGTCCCATCTTTCCATCCTTCCTGTTTTTGTTTGTTTTCCTTCTCTCCCTTGTCCCCAGCAACACGGTGAGAGGAAGCCAATCATATTTTCAGTTTTAAACCCAACCAGCAGCCAATCACTCTGCAAAGTAAAGAAGGCTGGTGGCAGCCCGGCTTGGCCCAGCTCACTGTGCCTTAGAGGCAGTAGTGGTGGTGGAAGCAGCCCCACTAGCAGAGGCCACAGTGAAGAGAGAGTTTTGGATGGACTCAGCTGAGGCGGAGGTGGCGTGAAGGCTGGCAACTGGTCCAGAGGTCCCTGCGGAGGCTGCAGCTGCAGAGACCAGGCTAACTGGGTTGCTGGTGAGCAGAGATAGGTTCTGAGGATTCAGGAACAGTGGGGCAGTCACGATGTTAGGAGTTCCTCCTGCATTGGCAAATACCAGGTTCCCAGTTGCATCCAGTGATGTTATTGGAAGAGATCCACCAGATGCAAGAGCTAAAGAATGAAACCCACAGATGGGTAGGGATGAGAGCGTTAAAATGACGAGCAGAAGGCAGGGAATTTACAAAAGTCCTTTAAGTATTTCTGTGCTTATGCCAGAGTTCATTACTTTATCACACAAAGTAAACTGTATTTATAAATCCCAAATGAAGCTAGTTCTACCAAAACTGAAAACTCTAAGCAATCTAATGGTTGTGTTTCTCAACAACCTAGGAATCTTGGAGGCTAGCTTCCAACCTATTCTGTCCTCCTGAATTTTAGCACAATATATTATAGGATGAAATATATTTTACATAAAGCTTTCACCAGTTCTAAAGTAAATTGAAGGTTACAATAATTAAATGAAGTAACTACCTGCTTAGAAAGAATATGGAATATTCTCAAGCACAGCATAATTTTTGTTTTCCATAAAGGAAAAGAGTCTATCAGACTATTTCCTAGAAGGCTAGAAGAAATACTAGTGATCTAAGTGACCCTATATGAACTGACCAAAATTAGGAAAGGCTTTGACTCTTCAATGAAGCCAGGATATATGTGCATGCGTTGTTGTAAGTGCAACCAGAAAAGCATCATCAAAATTTTGGGGAGTGTACCTAGACATTCCTTCTTTCGCTATCCTTCTCTGTGATTTGATACAAGAAATTTTTAGCTCTCTCAGAAAAGGTCTATAATTTACTGTAGCATTTTTCTTGTTGGCATAAAATAAATTAGTTCACTATTTTTATAAGTATGTATATGTGTATATATACATGTGTATGTGTGCATGTGTGTATGTACACACGTACACATACACACACAAAACATAGTCAGGAATGATTACTGGATGGTGGTCCCCTACTGTATGGCATTAGAGTACAGTTGTATTGTAGGGCCTGCTCCGGCCTTTGATGGTGCGTGTGATTTCTGGGTTGGGGGTGAAGATCTACTTCTAGGTACCATCCCATACCTTCTGGGGCCCTAAGGAAAGATAGTAAGCTTGTGCCGTCTGGCACAAATACCTTGTCCCAGATCTCTGATACCTTCGAATAAGATCACTGACAGGTATACTAAATGTCCCCAAATTAGAAGTTAGCTGATTATTTTAAAAAGGTTAACTCCTACTTCAACAAAAATTTCTCTATAAGAAAAGACTTCCCACCCTTGGCAATTAATTTTATTTATCATTTTGTCAAAATTATAATAGAGCAAAATAATTCAGACATTATGCTAGAGTTAGTTGTAGGAAGAAAATTTTGAGTATGCCTTGATAGATGTCACTCCTAAATACTTTATGCATTTTGTGATTATTTTCAGTATGTCTTCTCTATTATTTCCTCCTGGATTTTGTTATTACTACAAAGCCATATTGTTGATTTTGGTACCATGTTACTTTACTGAAGCTAATACTGGGTCTTCCACTATGCTGATGCTGTGGAATTTCCTAACACCATCATCCCATTGGCAAACAGGGATACTTTTGCCATGGTTTATGCCTTTCTCTTCCTCTTGGCTTACTGATCGTGCTAGCATCCATGCTTAGTTGTAATGTGATTTCATGTACAACATATCCCTATTGAAGTGCCGTGCATATGCCAAAAGGCAACTTCAGAACCCTCAAAATTTAGTTCTAGCTGCCCCACTGCTTGTTTTGCCCCTAATAATAATTCAAAGATTCACAAAAGGTTTGTACAAAAATCCTGAGAGACAGGATCACAGAGCTGGAGTTGGAAGCAACCTCTGAGATCACCCAATCTAACAGCCTCCTTTCTCAGACAAGGCCCAGAGAGACTTTCCTAAGTCATCTGGGTAAGTGGAAGGTCTCAGATTCAAACTTGTCTCAACCCCATTCTACAGATGAGGAAGTGAAAGTTTTGAAGAGGTTGACTGATTTGCCTGGGTCACACACCACACAATTCAAGGTCACAGACCACAGGTCTGGAGCTGGAAGGGATTTCTGATTTAAGTGTCCAGTGGAGATCTGGAACCCAGCCTCCAGATTCAAAGGCCAATGCACCAGTAACAATGCTAGAGCTCAGCCTTCTGAGGCCAAGAGATCTAATTTGACCCCAAATCACATAAATTACAAAGGAAAAACTAAAGCTCATTTCTCTGACTGATTAGTGTTGTTAACTTAAGTATCTTTCTTTGAATCCAACAACTAAATCTTCTCAAACAAAAACTAAACCAATTAGGCTTCTGGCCACCACACACCCTTTGTTTTGTAATGCTTGAATATATTTATTAGAAACCATTGTACATTGTCACTGTGTTGGTGTCTCATTCCTTTTCTAGACTGTAAGCTCCCTGAGGACAAGGCCCATGTTCTATCTCCTTGAGCTCCTTGCATGACTCTGCATATAGCAGGAGCTGGAGAAGTATTTGCTAAATTTTATGTGATGGGTACCTCGAGGGGTTAACCTGCTAAACAAATGATTTCTTTTTGGATAGGCTGTGCTCCTGCAGAAGGCATGAAGTAGAGTTTTGACAATGTGCTCTCACTATGGAGCTACAAGAATCCAAGAATGAGTCATCCATGGAACGTTAGTAATGCTTTTAACAGAGCAAAGTACACTTTCAAGGAACCTCATCATGCAAAGGGCCCCAAATGTAGTAGTTATTAAAAAAATGCCTAGGAGGTTTAGGGGGACAAAGCTCATTAAATGTTTGAATGAAGTGGGCTCTATCTTCAGGCTCTTTATACTTTCAGGAGGAAATTCTTACAAAGAGATCAGTGCCCAGCATGTTAAAATTTTCTTTTAAAACAATTCTCTATGTGATATACTTACTGTACTACAGGGTCCTCCCATACTGGATGGCCCCAATTGTCACAAAGTATTTCTAGCTGTTCCACAGGAAAGTTTGGCAAATACCTGGGAGTCAGTAACTGTTCTTTCTTCCTCAGCAGCCCACTTGTCTCTCCCCCTACCCATATCTCTTCCACAGTGAAGGTCATCCTTCACTGATTCTCATAAAGCATGAGCTTACATTTTCTCACTGCTCCGGATGCCCTGATGCTCTGTATTTAGTTTATCAGTCTTTCCTAAAATGAAGGACCCAGAACGGAATACCCAACTCTAGCTATGCTGTGACCAGGGCCAAATACAATGGGAAAACACTGCCTCCCTGCCTCTCTTTAGGCAGCCTTTGACGAGATGTGGTGTTTTGGCTGTCAGATGGTTCACCTGAGTGCCACTAAAACCAGCAGTTCTTTTTCAGATGATCTGTTATGCTGCCAGGCCTCCCCCAACTTGTCACTTGTGAAGGTGACAGCTATGCAAGGCAATGGGAACTTCTATCTTGCAGAACTCAAACAAAACCCCCTACCTTATTCAATATTTTATTTGGGACAGTTCTTTGGTGGGGAAACAAAAAACCTAGATTAAGAAGAAAAAAGTTTCTCTGTGAAAGACAAGACTGAAAACATCTCAGCTACAGCATCCTTTGAACTTGCAAGACTGAAAATGTAAGCATATTTATATAATTCTTATGAGATTACAAGCAAGTCATAAATATAAGCAGTATAAAATTTCGATTTCCCAACGCACTTACCTATGTCACCAGCATCCAACCCTAAACCAATATGTGTGTGTTATTTTCTGTTCTGGATCCCCAGATAGCAGCTACCTGTCTTGCAAAGCTTCCATCCGTGATGGCACACTTTCTCTGTCCTCAAGAACAGGGATAATCACCAATCTTGTGCTGTCACCCTCCCACCCCATTTCTCAAAAAGAATGGCCAACCGTGGGAAAAATGCAACTGACCTTGAATGGTTGCGAGTGTACTGTTGCTCATCAGAGCTGGGCTGAGGGCACTGCCCAATGTCCCTGGGTTGAGACTGAGTAAGGCACCTCTGTGGTTCCGAGAGAGGGAACAAAGACAGGGAGAAGTAGTTACTTTCCAGTAAAATCTGTCATCAGTCTGAGAACCAGCCACATAGAGAAAAGAGAGGAGAATACAGTTGGGAGTAGACTCCCAGAGCCTTTCCTGTAATATCTGATTATCTCTGTGCTGCAATATGTTGGAAAGTGCCTCAGAAGTACTGTTTTCCTTTATATTTACTAAAGCAAAGCTGTTTGCTGAAAAGTATTACTATTTACACAAATCTTAAAAAAAAAAAATGCTCCAGTCCAAAGACTTAAATTTTCAAGAAACTTCTCAGTCTCTCTTTTTTTTTTTTGGTGAGGCAATTGGGGTCACACAGCTCATAAGTGTCAAGTGTCTGAGGCCAAATTTGAACTTAGGTCCTCCCGACTCCAAGACTGGAGCTTTATCCATTGCACCACCTAGCTGTCCTCTCAAGAAACTTCTCACATTTCCTATAGTGATAATATAAAATTTGGGAACTGCACAAATCTCTCTCTTTACAACCTGAAATAACAGAAGAGGTCACGAAAAAATAATGCTGGAAATCTACAATGCCTTTGCATTTCACGTTTAGAAACAAACAGATGATGTGGTTAACTAGACAAAGCAAGGGACTGGGTGGGTATCAGGACATTTATTTTCTGACTCTACTGCATGGACACCTTACTTGAGGGTGTGTACTGTGACTGACACCACAGCTTGGACATTTTGAGAGATACCCAACGTCAAGAAAACAAAGAACTACTATCAGATCACGCGTGCCAGTTCTTGGTCTGGTAACCGGAGGGACGTGCTGCCCTCCTGGCTGTGTACTTCAAAGTGTACATCTGCAGCATCAAGATATTGGCCACCTCCTCTTCAGGGTATTGTGAAATTTATTTAAACCTACCTAAGATATTGTGAATTTTTTAAAAGAATGGTTATAGAACAATTAATTATAAAGCCTTAAAAACAGAAACATTTTGATGAAGAACAGAGGGTGGTGAAAAGACTGTGCTCTAAGTAATGTGAACCCCTCCTTCCTTCCTCGTTCATGTATTTCATGAGACAGCAGAGAAAAGGCAGCTCCTTACCCAGCTGCAAACTGTGAGGGTGCCATCAGCCCTGGACTTAATCCTGCTGCAGCAGCCATTGCAGCAAGACTGGCATTCGCAGGCAACTGAGCAGCTCCTTGGAGGGCAGCTGCTGCTGTCTGCAGCCCGGATGCTGTCACCATCACCTGGCTGGTCCCAAGAGGGGAGGACAGAGGGGCGGAGGTGGTCTGTGTTGTGCTGGTCTCGCTGGCACTGGATGCCTCAGAGGCGGAGGCAGAAGGGGAGGGGCTCAGAGAGGGGGGTGTCACTGCTGAGGAAGCTGGAGGTGCTGTTGAAATCACTGTTGCAGTGTTGTTGGAGGTGGTTTCTGTAGTGCCTGAAAGGAGGAGCTGGATTAGAAAGTAGAAACTTCAACCTGAAAACCCTTAAGTAAAAAGTAATTTTTTGGGGAAAACGAGTGGAGTCCTAATTATGCCTTTTGTTTTAATATCACCTACCCCTCCCCATCTCCTCACTCAGCAAACCTTTTCTTGTAACAAAGGTTAAAAAAGAAAAGAAAAAAAAAAACACAGTTCCGCAAAAACAACATATCCAGAACAGCTGATATCATGTACAACATACTTTCTTCTACCTCTGAAATGAGGGAGGAAGACCCACTTTCTTCCCTCTTCTCCAGGGCTGAGTTTCTTGGCCACTATAATCATACAGTTTTCAGTTTCATTTTATTGTTCTTTTCACTTATATTTTGTAGTTATTGTCTATTGTCTTCCTGGTTCTGTTTTGTTTGGTATCGGTTCACATGTCTTCAGGTTTTTTCTGAATTCTTTAATATTTGCCATATTTTATGACACAGTAAAATTCAACTTTATTCACGCATCACACTTTGTTTAACTATTTTACAAGTCAATAGGAATATACTTTATTTCCAATTCTTTGGCACCAAAGTGTTGCAGTGAATATTTTGGTTACATGGGATCTTTGTGCCTTTGAACTCCATGGAGGCACATGCCTAAAAGTAGGCTCTTAGAAGAGCTGCTTTTCTCCAAGACAGCGGGATCATCTGCACAATGAGGCCACCAACATTCATGTTTTACATGGCCTTTTTCTCTATAGCTATTTCTTTATGTTCTCTCCTAGCTTGATTCAACTGCAACTACAAAAAATAATCTTAGGAAAAGAATCTTAAGTAAAACAGATAGAAATACAGTTTTGAATCTCAAATATGAAAAGCCAAATACACAAAAGAAAATGAAAAGAAAAATAGGAAGAACTCACTATCAGCTTCCTTCTTAGGGACAAAAGACCATCAAGGGACATCATCTCAGGATGAGAACAACTGCCCTGAAAAAAGAGGCTCATAGTGGCCCCCCTCAAAAAAACTCCCCAATAACAGCCCTTCTGAAATGGTTCATCTTCATCAGGAAGCCTGAGATTTTTTTAGAGGTCTGAATAGAGAATAAAAATTAACCCAACTATTTTTTGGTGGGGTAAGAATAGATGTAAACACCAATTTCCACAGCTACTGGTCTAAGAACAACACCAACTGTCCCATTTAAATATCTCTTTTTCATTCAGGAAACATTTGTAGTTCTCAAGGATGAGCTTTAAAGAAGCATGTGTGTGTGCTTTATCACCGAGGCAGCAAAACCTCCCAAGTTTGACACTCTGATGTCATAAACAGGTGAGCCATGAGACTACTGTTGGTGAGGTTTTACAAACCAAGGTCCTAGGAACACTTTAAGGTACAAGAAGAATGGCCGGTATCTAAACAGAAATGATTGATGTCAATGAGAACTTCTGAGATTAAAAACCAATCCACCAAACTGCTCTGAGGTGGTAGAAATGCCTGCAAATTCCTACAAAGTATTGATATGATGCATCTCTCTCTCTCTGTCTCTCTCTCTCCTTCCCCCCCTCCCCCCAATGTCAAAGCATAAATTATCTTGGGAGGGGAAAGGAAGCAAAACCTTCCCCTGATTTATGACTTCAGTGACATTAGGTGATTAGTAACAGACTGTAAGAAGAGGAAAAGAGTGGAGATCTTTGTGCTACAGACACCAACTTAGTCATCTAGAAGAACTAAGGCTATGTGGGCCAAGTGGATCTTACTTCAATTAAGTTAATTCTGCAAGACTTACATGAATCGATACCAAGTGAAATAAGCAGAGGCAGAAAAACAACATACCCAAAGACAACAATAACGTAAACAGAAAGAAACACCACCACAAAATGAATGAAGGCTGCAAAATGATAAAGAACAAGCTTGGCCCCAAAAAGAGATGAGAAGATGCCTCAACCAATCCTTTGCAGAGGGGATGGAGTCCATGGGCTCAAAACACTGCATGTAACACTTTCCACCCCCAATACATTTTTCAATATATTAACTGGATTTCCTAAATTTTCTTTGTATTCTTCTAAATGCTAGGGACAGAAGTAGCAAAGAAAGAGATATAAAAAATATAGTTCTGATGGAAGAGGCAACATAAAGCCATAGCTCCAGAGCCAGAAGGCATCCTAGAGATCTTTGGGTCCAGTTTCATCGTTTTATAATTGAGGAAACTGAAGTTCACACTGGATGCCTTGTACAAGGTCACACAGGTAATACGTCTTGATTAGGAAAATAATCATAGATTCAACCCTCTATGTCATACTTCCTTCATTCTGTAGTTATTTATTAAGGTCCCACTGTATGTCAGGTACTGTTCTAAGAGCTGGGGATACAGAGACAAAAAAATAAAACATTTTCTGCCCTCAGTAAAGTCTCATTTTATTGGGTGGAAATGATATATGTACATAACTAGGAAAATGTAGGACAAAATAATTTTGGGGTTGTGGGTGGAAGGAAGGGAACTAGCACTAGGGAGATATCAAAAGAAGTTTCATCTAAGAGGTAGCAATCCTTTCACAACATGGGTAAATAAAGGCTTTCAAAAATCCTGCTTCTGATAAATTAGAGGCCACTGTCTACCATACTTTTCTCATGCTGTCACTGTCATGCTATCATCTTCCCAATATCTAATCTAAATTTTCTTCTTTGTAATACTCATTTGTTGCTATTAATTCTGTGCTCTAGGAACAAAAACAACAGGTCAGTGTCCACTTCCACATGAGAGGCCTTCAAATACCTCAAGACAACGATCAGTCCCCTCTAGTCTTCTCTTCTCCAGGCTACCAATTTCCTTGACCGATCTTCATAAAGCATGATGTTAAAGGTCCTCTGCTATCCTGGAAGCATTCTTTTGGATGCTTTATAGCTTACCTCTTTCTTTCTTTCCTTCCTTACTTCTTTCTTTCTTTCCTTCCTTACTTCTTTCTTTCTTTCTTTCAGCTGACTGGGGTGAAATAACTTGCCCAGGGTTACATAGCTAGTGAGTGTCTCAGGCCACATTTAACCTCAGGTCCTCCTGACTCCAAGGCTGCGTGCTCTGTCCACTGTGCCACCTTACTTTGCTTTCTTAATGCAGCTAAGATTACTTTAGTTTTGTTGGATACCAAAGAATCACTCCTCAATTGCAGCGGTGAAACTTTTTGGTGAGCATATAGCATCCTGCTTTACACCTTGCTTGCTGTTTGATGGTCAGAGGGTTGTTCAACGGGTTATTTCTGTTGCTGACTCCTTCAAGGAATCTTGAATGATTCTGACATATAGATTGAGGGTGGAGGGTTTTTCCTTGTTGGAAAAGAACACATTTTGTGTATCAAAGTAGCGTTCTGTTATACTGAATCAAATATTACACTGTAATCAACAAAGACAGTTGGTTATTATATGCTTTGGACCTGTCAGCTAATCATGAAATGGTGAAGATGTAGTCTACTATAGAGCCCTATTTTAAATACTAATACCCTCATTGAGGATATGTCCTCAACTGACATACAGACAACTCTGAGAGTTTGTAAAGATGAGGTATGTTGTAGAAATGGGAGATAGGTCAGTATTTACTAGTGTTTTTTGGTGATATTTATCGTTTATAATAAAGCCTGAGATTTTGTCCCCCTAAGTCTTTGGTATCTATCTTTATACACCCTTCCCTTCAGATACCTTGCATAGTGGTCCCTCAACAGTCTCACAACCGTGTCTACTTCCAGTATGGATTTCCGCTACATACATCTGATTAATCTTTCTGCTTTTCCTGTTTTTATTCTCTTTATGCCATTCTAGTCCGTCTAATAAATATATATCCAGGACCATGATGTTAGGCCAAGTGTAGCAATTCTACTGTCCTTGATGGAGAAAACAGTGTGGTTCTATTTTTGAAGGAAATCTTGCATGATTTTGATATGTGAATAGGAAACACCATGTTTAAAAAAAAAAGAATCTGCAGGATGTCATTTTATAAATATTTCTACAAATCATTTTGTTTTCTTTCCTAGTTTTTTTTTTCCTTTTAGGGTCCTTCTATTTTAATTCTTAAATTCCCTTAGGAAAACTTTGCTTAGCTGGACATCTTGCCATGCTTTCTTGAAACTGGTTTTATTTTCATTGCTTTTCTCTGCTTTATGAGACTCTGTAAATATACATATATCTATGTATATGTAAATATGCATTGCTTCATAAAGCAGAGAATATACACACACATATATAAGTATATATTTATAAATATACATAAGCATATATAGGTGTGTCAATATCTATCCACCTAGTGGCATAGATTTAGATGCATACTCTGATACTTGGTGACTTTAATGCAAAAGTAGGGAAAAGGTGAAGATGGGGAGAAATATACTGGAAAGCATGGTTCAGGAAGAAGGAAGCCACAAATCTATACACTACACAAAGCCCCAAGCCTTTAGAAAAGAATTGTTAAGTCAGAGCAAGCACAAAATAATGCCTTAACAAAAGAAATAGATTAGATTGCAAAAGACAGGGAAGCACTTATTACTGATGAGGTAATTATTTTCCAGGCTATCTACTCATTAGAGCCAAGATAAGAATTAGTAAAAAGATTAAGAAAAAAGAAAACAGGAAGAATGGGGGAAAAAAAGATATAGGGTACAGTTGAAACAACATAATCCTCAAACCAATCAATCAACAAATGTTTATTAACTGCTTACAGTGTTTCAGGAACTGTGCATGAGCTGGGGATACAAAAAGTGAAAACAATGCCTTCCCTCAAGGAACTTACATTCTAATGGAAAAGATAACATGTATAAATCAGAACACAGAAATACAGAGCAGACAAGAGGGAACCTTAGAGGCAATCAGTAAAGGATTCCTGGAGGAGGTGGTGCTTGAGCTGAGTCTTAAAGGAAGTCACAGGTTCTAGAAGGTAGAGGTTGGGAGGGAGGCCATTTTAAGCAAGGAAACAATAACCAGTGCAAAAATGAGGGGGTGGGGAAAATGTCATAGGTGACACTCTACCCCTAAAGTGGGCTGGTATGGCTGGAATTTAGTGTGTGTACAGGAGACTGGAATGTAATAAAATGCAAAAGGTTAAGAAAAGGCCAGGCTGTGAAGAGCTTTAAGTGGAAAAGTACTTTATATTTGATCCTAACGGTAACAGGGAGCTTACTGGAGTTTAGTGGAGGTGGGGAGGCGACATGGTCACACCTACACTTTAGGAAAGTCACTTTGGCAGTTAAATGGAAAATGGATTGGAATGGAGGCAGTGCCCTGAAGTAGGCAGACCAATTTCACTGGTTAAAGCGAGAGGCAATGAGGGGATACATTTGAGAGATGTTAGAGAAAACAATCCCAAAATCTGGTAACTGAGTGGATAGGTCACTGAGGTTGTGAACTTGGGCAAAGATGGCGGAGCTCCAGAGTAATAGGGAAGAAGTTCCAAAGTGGGGAGGATTTGGTGGAAAGTATCGCATTCTGTTTTGGACATACTAAATTTGAGATGCCTTAGAGGACACATAGTTTAAAATATCCAACAGCAACTCAGAAGAGAGACTAGGATTTGAGAAACAGATCTGGTATCCACATATAGATGACAATTAAATCTAAGGGAGAGGAGATGAAGTGGAGAGTATGTCGAGAAAAGAGGGCCCAGGCAGAACGCCGGGGGACACCCAAGTATTTAACAAACAAAAACAGAAAGAGGACAAAAAAAAAAAACCAAAAACAAAACCAAATTAATTAACTGCCACAAAAAAAAAAAAAAAGAGCCCAGAGAAAGGCTTAGTCAGCAATCAACTGAGTTATGTTCTGAGAACAGAGATGCTGCTAAAGGCAACAGTGGTTTAGATTACAAACTCATTTGTACTGTAATTTGTAATCCAACAAAGGAGGATGATGGACACATAAAAAATGGACCAACTTTTGAGGGAGAAGAAGACTGGAGTAAGTAAAAGTACTGTAAAATTTCCTAAAGGCAACATCCTCCCCCTTTTTTTAAAATTTTGGATTCTGCTCAAGGTCCAACTGGAGTGTCTACCTAAGATACATGTACTAATAGACCTGCTCCATGGACTGTCCATTTCATTTAACTGCATATCACAGTGTGGAAAACAGGCATTATTCACCCACTCAGTCTTCCATATACGGATAGTTGGGTTTAACTCTTGGTGAGAGTATGGATCTCATTTCAGTAATTATCTGGGGATTGATGCAACTGGCACAATGTTCTCTATAAATAGGAATAGCTAGAGGACTTCAACATCTATAGGGAATCCTTCCATGGGAACTACACACTGGACATGTTCCATGACAGTGGTAAACATACAACTCTCTGTGTTGTGCCTTGCTTGATATGTGTGATATTAGAAGAAGACTGAACAAAATCATCTCTGCTGTTACTTAAAGTAAAGTATAAACTGCTAGATGCACAGGAGGCATACTGCATCAATTACTTTTTAGTGTTCACAAACAATAAGCATAGTGGTATCTCAGATTGTCTGTGACTTTCATTCAATTGTGTGACTATAAAGATGTGGTCTATTTAGAACATCATTGGTAAAAGCTGCTCATTTCCTTCTCATACCTTCATTATGGGTGGCTTTGATACTGAGGTTATTATTCTCATAAAAATTTTACAGATATGAGAAAATAGGTACATGGACCAATAGTTTTTGATATTTTTTCAGTCGCTTTTTGGGGGGGGAATAAGATCTGAGATTTTTTTTCTAGGCCTTTGGCTTTTGCTTCTCTTTCAACAACCTTGAAAAACTACTTTGTCAATGCCTTTCAAAATGATGTTGTCTACAGTATACAACTCCTATGCACATATGGGGTCTAGTTCAGCTGTTACTCTCATTTTTGTTTTCTTCGGTGCTATTTCTATTTCCTCAACTAAAAAAAAACATAGGTCATCTAAAATGGTGGAAAAGAAGATGCTTACCTTTATTAGCCCTGTCCAGTTTCCATCAGGACTACTTTATTCCCCTGGAGAGTCTGGGCACTTAGGTCAGTGTTTATATAAGGCTACCACAGAGCAAAATTTCTTATTCTGTAGCTACTTGATAGGTTAGAGGTCATATATAGTGCGACTGAAGGTGACTAATCTAGAAAAGTAGTGCAGTAATCTTTGAGGCTAATAAACATTGTTTACTTGGAGAACTGAAAAGGAGCAGCCTAATTTTAGGAAAAAAAATCTTCACAATTTTAACAATCTTCCATTATATCATATTTGAATACTGTAATCTCATCCCATCCCCACCCCCATCCTGTTTAAACTAGACAATAATGAGCTTCCTAATTGTTGTTAGCAGTTTCCAATACTCAGATAATGCACACTTCAGAAAGCTTACTCCTGAGTTAAAATAAATATAAAAAAATGGAATTATTTCAGATAAGCAAATAAAAAAATAGGATATGGTCCTATCAATTAAAATGAACCTATTTGTCAAATTTCATCAGAGAAGGCAAAAACTGAACTGGGTCATGGAAACTATATTCCACTTGCTCCAGCTCCCTTTAAGGAGGATATAAAACAAAGGGACTAGCAAAGAAAATCTGACACTGCTACTAAAGTTGGCTCAAAGGCTATTAATAAGACATATACTGTATCTATTGACCCCAGAAATGATCAAAACAAAAAATAAAATAAAAAAGGCTTTTTTTTTTTATTTAAAGGTGATGGAATTAAAAACTCAACAACTACTTGTTAAGTGCCTGTTCTTTACAAATTGTAGAGGCAAGATGGCTAAGGACATAAAAGTGCTTGCCTTAGAGTCAAAAAAGGTTCCCCCCACCCAGTTGTATCCAACCCTTCATGATCACATATAGGGTTTTTTTGGCAAAGATACTGGAGTGGTTTGCCATTTCCTTTTCCAGCTCATTTACAGATGAGGAAACTGAGGCAAAAAGGGTTAAGTGACTTGCCCAGGGTCACACAGCTAGTAAGTATCTAAGGCCAGATTTGAACTAGGATGACAAGTTTCCCTTCCTCCAGGTCCAGCACTCTATCCACCGCACCACCTAACTGACCATGAATCAAGAAGACCTGGATTGAAATTCTGACTGCTAATGCTAACTCTGATTCTGGCCAAGCCACATAACCTCTGTGTGTCTCAGGAAGCTCCCTATGCTGATCAGCTGAGGCTTAGATTAACTGCAGTTTTTGTTAGTCCAGGGAGTTCTCACAGTGGGAGCTGTGAGAACTGGCACCAGAAGCCAAAACCACAGCTCTTGTGCATATGCGCATATATTCACTCTACCTACACTTTAGTGCGGGATTGTCCTCTTGTGAGGACACAATGAGATACTATTTCTAAGGAAGTTAGCAGCAGAGTACCTGGTACACCCCAGGACAACATAAATGCTCATTCCTTTCCCTTCCCTGGGAGGATCTAAAGACAAAAACAAAGTAAGTCCTGACCTGAAGCTTACATTCCACTGGAGGGGGGGTCCCCAATGTGTACATAATTAAGATAATAGATCTGGGGAATACTAGAGCACTGACAGCTGGTGGGGACAGGGAGCTTCCTGGAGGAGGCAGCACTTGAGCATCCCAAGCCCAGGAAGGAGGAGTCCTGTCCCTTCACTTCCACAACGTCCTGCTCATCTGTCCTTCACTCCCACTGATATCATCTCTCAGCTGACTGCAGGGGTCTGCTCCCTCATCTGCCTGCTTTCATTATCTCCTCTCTCCAAGGTACCCATCACACATCTGCCCAAGTGATATTCCTAAGGCACAGGTCTGACCACATCCCATCCTCTATGGTGCCGTCAAACTGGCCTTGGTGTTCCATCTCCTATCTCCAAGCCTTGGCCTTCCCCCAGTTCCCATCTCCCACAGCTGTGTGGATCTTACTCCTCTCCACCTTTCAGAGACTCAGCTCATGCACCATCTTCTGCTGAAATCTTTTGTGACTCCCTTTCTCATCCTCTACCTACTTCGTAGATACCGCTTTTGGTGGTAACGTAGCATTTGCAGCCCAA
Source organism: Vombatus ursinus (assembly GCF_900497805.2). Taxonomy (NCBI): domain Eukaryota; kingdom Metazoa; phylum Chordata; class Mammalia; order Diprotodontia; family Vombatidae; genus Vombatus; species Vombatus ursinus. The sequence goes on along the minus strand of NW_020954567.1, from coordinate 6,324,760 downwards.
GGGTTCAAACAAACATTCCTTTTTCTGAAATCCTATTTAAAAATACCATCTCAGATAGAAGCTAAAAACAAATAAAAATTGCTGACCAAAAAAAAAAAAAAAAAAAAAAAAGAAGCTAAAAAGCAGTGAGCAAGGAGGTTCCCTGGGGTCACCAGAGCTCCCCACCAAGTCCTAAAAATTCCTTGTGTACTCCTTTTGCTCAAAGGGCCCACAGCTGAGGCCAAGATCAAGCAGCCTGAGACCAGAGAGGGCTTAAAGATAACCCTAATCACCTCAGCCTCACTCCAAGCAGGTGGTATGAGAGAGAAGAGAAGAAACAGAGAAAGAGAGAGAGGGGGAGAGGGGGAGAGAGAGAGAGAGAGAGAGAGAGAGAGAGAACAAACTCACACCTCCCTAGCTCTTTCTGTGGCATACAACTCTACTCCCCAGACCTCTGCCACCAAGTGCATTGGTCGCCAGGTTGTCACAAACAACCGTCCACCTGTTTACACTTGTACCCAACCTGAGGAGGCACCAGCCAAAAGGGCCCCTGTAGATCTCCTCTTGCTGGCCTGACCACAGGGAATTTGTGCCCTCCCTCTAAATCACCTGGATCTGTACATGTTGTTTCCCTTGGATAGACTGTGAACTCTCTGCTTACAGGGGGCTATTTCACTTTCTTCTTTGTGTCCCTCCTCCCCAAACCCCGCCCCAGGGCGAACATAGATCCTGGCACACAGCAGACATCTAATAAATGCTTATTGATTAATGCTAGGCTGGGAAGCTTGTATTGTATCTCAGAGGCACTGGGGGAGTCATATGAGGTTTCTGAGCAAAGAAATTATATCATCAGACCTGTGCCTTATGAAGATTATTCTGGAAGGATTGGAAAGGGAAAAGCCTGGAAGTCAGAAGGCCAAATAAAAGGCTAATGCAATAGCCCAGTCAAGAATGATAGAAGTGTGAACCAGGATGGGGGAGGAGGGAGGGAAGACAAAGAAGATTCTGTGGAGGCAGAAGTAATAAGACTTGGCAACTGATTGGACACAGTGGAGTGAGGGAAAGTGAAGAGTGGAGGATAATTCCTAGGTTGCAGCCTGACAACCTAAAAGACACCTGATCGAAACAGGAAAGGAAAGGGGGGAGTTTTGAAAAGAAAGATATGAGCTGTTTCAGACATGGTGAGTTCAAGATTCCTATAGGACAGCCAGTTGGAAATGTCCACTAGGCAATGAATAATGCAAGACTGTAACTCAAGAGAAATACTAGGGCTGGACAGGGAGAGCTATTAAGTTATCTGCATAGACGTGGTAACTTAACCCATGGGGATTCACAGAGAAGAATGCAATGAGAGAGGGGAGGGAGCACAAAGCTTTGGGGTACACCACATGTGATGATTTTGCAAAGGACTGAAAAAGAGTGACCAGACAGGCAGGGGCAGAACCAAGAGAGAACAGTATCATGAAAATCCAAAGAAGAGACTTTCAAGAAGAAAGGTAATCACCAGTGTTAAAAGGGACAGAGTTCAAAAAGGATTAGGATTGAGAGAGATCATCCGTTATCAGTTCGCAAGTGGTACTAAGAAAGAAATGTTTTAGTAAGGAGCCATTTTACAAGGGCTGGACAGCAAGTGGGTGGTAAATCAAAGGCAAAAAAAAGCAGACTTCTTTCTAGGACATGAGCAATAAAATGGAAGAAGATATAGGGCAGCTGATGGGAGGCTAGGGCCAAGTGAATGCCATTTTAAAAAAGGGCTAACACCTAGGCATATTTGCAGATGGTGTCATGGGGCATGGGAGTCATGGGGCAACTAGGTGGCACAGTGGATAGAACACTGGGCTTGAAGGTAAGAAGACTTGAGTTAAAATCCGGCCTCAGATACTTACTAGCTGTGTGACCTTGGGCAAGTCACTTAACCTTGTTTGCCTCAGTTTCCTTATCTGTAAAATGAGCTGGAGAAGGAAAAGGCAAACCACTCCAGTATCTGCCCAAAAAACCCCAAAAGAGGTCATAAAGAGTCAGACATGATTGAAAAACAACTAAACAACAACAGGAGTCAGGAGAAATGGGGATATTTGGAGGGAATAATAGATGGGGAAACCTTTCTGAAGTCTACAAGTAAAGTTGGCAACTTTGGCATAAAGAAGGGCCATCTTCCTCCTAGCTTGGTATAAAGTAGGAGAGGATAGGTGTGGAGGAATTTTAAGGTGTGAAGTGGGGAAAATGAGAGTTCATGAGAGATGGACTTCATTTTTTCTCAAGGTTAGCCCACCTGCTGAGAGAAAAGGAGACAGGGATTGGACAGGGAGCTTGCACATTAGCAGGTCATTAAAAAATGTTTGTGAAGAGAAGAGAAAAATTCTGAACAGACCTTGAGGGGAATATGATAAATCAAGCAATAAAGGACAAAACAATGAAGAGTAGTGAGGGCTGAGAGTAGTCTAGATGACATGAATTTTTAGTGGATCAAGTTGACTTGGTTATGTGGCCTCTTACAGAGGTGTCTAGCAATTGAGGATTAGAAATAAAGAAGGATGGTTGAGGTAGCCCAGGTAGCCCAGGGTAAGTGATAAAAGGTGGACAAAAGGCCAAAGGATTCATGGTAGAGGACAGTACACAACTGAACTGGATAACTGTAGGGTCAGGATCAAACGGAGCCAGAGAATGGGTGATCAAGTGAGCAATCCGGGAATGATGGAGGCACTGGCAGAATGACGATAAAGAATGGGTGAGGAGTAAGGCAGAGGGAGAGATCAAAAATAGAAGACTATGATCAGAAAGAAGAATTTCAGAATTCAAGACCATTGAGGTGGCCTGGAGGTTTCTGCTTTGCCAAGAAAACCCCAAATGGGGTCACAAAGAGTCGGACGTGACTGAAATGACTGGACAACTGCTTCAGAATTTACTCATATCACAGATCATGTATAAAAACATTAAGTCTCTAATGTTTAAAGAATTAGAGGCTTTAGATACCTTAAAAAACAAAACAAAACCTAGAAAAGGTCAGGTGTTGCCCTTGCTGGAATACCATCCTCACCTCATCACTGGATAGGAGTCGAGATCAGGCAGCATAAAAATCACCTCATTGTCAAGTTCCTATATGACTGAAAAATTGATGGCACAGCCATTTATCAAAGAATCATAGAATTTTGGAGCTAGAAGTGACGTCAGAAATCTAACACCTTCACTTTTACAGATGAGAAAAGTGAAGTCAGTGAAATAATCTGCCCAAACAATACACATGAAAAAAGTTAAACATCTAAAATGTCATGTGATTTAAAGCCAGTGAGCACGATAGGATCCTACTCAACTCTAAATAGTTCAAAGCAGTGTTAGAAGCATACACCGTCGAAGAATACCAAGTAGTTCTTAATTAGAGGTCATTTTTAGTATAGGCAGTGAAACACACAAAAACACATCCTACAACTGATAACACCATCCTTCAATAACGACACCATATGTCCACCTGGATTTAAAACAATCAATGTTTTTCTGATGTTTTGGAACCCTGATGGATCTTCTGATCTGATGAATTGGAATGCTCTTTGCTCTCCAATGCTACTTCCACAGAACAACAAAAAAAAAGGTAGTGCAGTTGGGAATGCTGCAATTTAATTAAGTCCCTTGAGGACTTATTTTTTAAAAAGGTTCTCACCACAGTATGGACACATCCTAATTTACTCTACATCACTGTACATCAGGTTTCCTGAGAACACCACTCCACTGCCCTTCCCTTTGGGGGACGAGGAGGAAGACCATTCCATCAAGTCTTCAGCCTGCTCTTCCACCTTCCTTCTGCTCCTAGGACATGTCCCCTCACCTGAGCTGCCTAAGGTTCTGAGAGGACTCCACCTGGAGGCCGAACCCTTGTGGACAATGAAAACCTACTTGAACTCCTCCCTTGTCACATCCTCTCTATCCCAGTAATCCTGAACTCTCCGCTGTCATCATTTCACCAGTTGTGTCTCACCGCCTGATTTCTCATTCCCATTGCCTTCAACCCAAACTCTCAATGTCCCATTCTGAAGCCGCCTACCCTTTCCAACATGCCTCTGAAATGCCTGTTCCATCGGGAACAAACCTGTTCTCATCTTAAATCTTTTCCTTTCTGAATCTTTCCATCTTATATACCTCACTGCTCCCGGCTGATGACAGTCTCCTTGGCCTTTATTTTTACTCATGGCCCTGACCCATTGGTCAAGGTCAGGGAGTCAGACTGCTATTTGTTCCCTGTTGCCAATTCCAAGATTTACCCGTGCTGCGATCACTCTATGACCTTTCCTTGTTTGAGGTTCACACAATCCATAGCCACCACCACACAATCAAAATTGGGTATAGCTGTTGTCTACAAATCTCTAAGTCACTGCCCTTCTTTCTCAATAACTTTAGTGCCTGGCTCATTGTCTTTCCTCCTCAATTCCTGCTCTCATGCTAGGGGACTTCTGAAATACAGATTAATACTCCTTCAAATACCTTAACCTCACAGTTCCTCAACTTACTTAAACGTGACTTCCTCCACTCTACCACAGCCACATACAAGGATGGTCACACTCATGATCTTGATAGGACCACCATTTTCATGCTCATGAGCTCTGAAATTCACCTATCTGATCACAATTTATTGTGATTCTACTTCTCCCTCTGCCTTGCAAGCCCAAACCTTATTCCTTGCCCTCACTATGACTATTAATCCTTCAACCTCTCAGTTATTCCCAGGCCATCATCCTGGCATTTGCTTTCCTTCCCTATCTTGGCCCTCTGGTATACCAGTGCAGCTCTACACCGTCTCCTTTTCTTGAGTCCCTGGTCCTTTTATCATACTGCCAATCTTGCCCTGCCAACCCTCAGCCTTGGATCAGGATCCCACCATCTGCTCCTTAGCTACTATACATATATTGTTCAACAAAGCTGGGATAAATCATTAAGCAATGCTGACTGGATCCACTGAACTTCCCTAATTAATTCACTATTCCACTCACTACAGGGACATTCTAAACATTACAACTCTTCTCAAACTCCCCATGGCTCCCCCATCTCCCAACCCTCTCAGATGAGAGCCTTGCCTCATAGACTACTGTAAAAAACTGAGTCCATTCACAGTGTCTCACAACACCCAGGCACACCTCCTGCCACTATTTCCTCCTTCATGCCCATCTTACATGAAGAGAAGGCCTTTATTCATGCCAAGGCAAATCCCTCTACATGTACAAATGACTCTATTCCATTCCATCTTCTCCAGCAGTATGCTCCCTCCATCACCCCCCACACTTTCACTTATCTTCAACATCTTCTCTACTGGTTGCTTCCCTACTGCATCCACAAATGCCCACATCTTACTTATCCTTGAAAAAACTCTTACTTGATCCATTCAGTGCCACTAACCACTGTCCCGTGCCTCTTTTTCCCTCTGTAGTTAAATTCCTTGAGAAGTGTGCAAATAATCAATGCCTCTACTTCCTTTCCTCTCACTTTCTTTTAAACTCCACAGTTTGACCCCATCATTCAAATGAAACCATTCTCTCCAAAGTTACCAATGATCTCTTCTTAACTGCCATATCTAATAGCTTTTTCTTTTTGATCCTCATGCTTGACTTTTCTGCAGCCTCGGAAACTGTTGAACGTTCTCTTCTTGTTGATACTCTCTTGATTTTAGGTCTTCATGACTCTACTCTACCTGGGTCCTTCTCCTTCCTGTCTAATCACAATTTCTTCTACAGGGCTGTCCTGGGTCCTCTTTTTCTTCTACCTCCACACTATTTCACTTGGTGATCTTGATAGCTCCCACGGATTCAATTATCATCTCTATGTTGATGATTCTCAGACCTAATGAGCCCTAACCTCTCTTCTAAACTTTAGACTTGTATTTCCATAGTAGACATATCAAACTGACATCCCAGACGCATCAAACTCAACATGTCCAAAGCGGAACTCATTAATTTTTCCCTGAAGGCCCTTCCTCATTAGTACCTGGAGCATTACCATACTCCAAGTTACCCAGTCTCAAAACCTAGGGATCATCCTTGACTTTTCACTCTTACCCCCTCCTCCCTTCTCTCCTCTTGCACTGCCACTACCTCGACACAGGCCACCATCACCTCTTCTTGCTTAGACTACTGGAACGGCTGCTGGGTGGTCAGCGTGCCTCAAATTTCTCCCCACTCTAGTACATCCTCCACTTAGCTGCCAAATTAATCTTCCTAAAGCACAGCCCTGACCATATTATTCCTTCATTCAATAAACTCCAGTGGCTCCCTATCCTCTTCAGGATCAAATATAAAATCCCCTCTCTGGCATTCAAAGTCTTTCACAATTTGGCGCCCTGCTACCTTTCCAGTCCTTTTACCTTTCTCTCCTCCCCCCACTCCCACCATGTACACTGTGATCCAGCGACACTAAGTGTCTTGTTGTTCCTCCCACAAGATATCCATCTCTAGACTCTGGGCATTTTCACTTGTGGTCTTCCATGCCTGGAATTTTCTCCTTACCTATCTCTACCTCTCAGCTTCCTTCAAGTGCCAGTTAAAATCCTGTCTTCTACAAGAAGTCTTCCCCAATCCCCCTTAATTCTAGTGCCTTCCTGGCACTGATCACTTCCAGTTCATCCTGTTCACAGCCGTTCTCAGGTTCCTCTCCCATTAGACTGAGAGCTCCTGGAGGGCATCCTGGAGACTACCTTTTGCCCTTCTGTGTATCCCTGGTGCTTAGCACTGTGCCTGGCCCATACTGGGTACTGACTTAGAACACAGGAACACTTCTACTGGGATCTTTCTTTGACTTGCCAGTAGCATTCTTTAGAATGACCCTGCCTTATCTGAACATGCTTATCCTGTCTGCAGTCTGAAGTGTAGCTATTGATGTGTCCCTGTCTGTTACCTGTAACAGAGAGATTGGTTACTGCAGCGCTGGTTAGGGGGAGTACGGGATTGACCGTCAGGGTAGTGGCCGCACTGCTTGTCACAAGGCTTGGTGTGGTCGCCACCTGCAGGTGAGAAGATGAAATATACATCAAAGGGCTGATAATCTGAAAGATAATAGAGCAATAAGGACTCCCTCAGGAAACGTTCATTCATAGAACTGTGGGGGGGTGGGAGGGAGGCAATAGAGAACTTAGTAACCTATACCTCTCCCCCTCCCTTCTGCACATAACTCAAGATGAGATTTAAGACAAAATAAAAAAAAGGTTTTTTAAACTCTAGTTACAGAATATCAAAATGAGAAAGTTGTAATAAAAATGATTTTACATGTCTTCCTAAGCACTATCACTGAAAAATAACGATATTGGTGTCAGGTAATTGAACTCTGCTATGCTGGGAGGAGTTCTATTCAAAACAGTAGTAAATTTGCATTTATCAGTTTTTACAGGATAAGTTTTATGGACATCTTTTGTTTTTCTGGCTATTTCTCCCCCCCCCCCCCCAAAACACCACCAATCTCACTTAAACTGATTGCCTCGGGTTGAAAAACAAACAAAATTACAGGAATTTAAGTCCTCTGTTTCTCAGCTTCTCTGAGTCAGTAAAAAATATGATACCAATTATTGGAATGTCTAACAAATCAAGAAGCATTTATTAAGTGCTTATCTATAGAGAGAGGTCAGGAGATCTAGGCTCCTGTTACAGCTTTCTTGTTGCCTAACTGTCTAAGGATGGGCAAGGAATTTACTGGTACCCCAGGCACCTCACATGTAAATAACAATAACAAAAATATCTGCTCCTTTTTTTCAATACTGTGCATGAAGCACTATTTGGACAAAGTATGATCTATAAACCCAAGCAGTACCATCAACATCTGAGATTGTGGCATAAATATCTGGGAAGAGAAAATTAAAGGTATGGACAAGTTTTTTTGTTTTTTTTAAAGAGAACACAAACAGGAAAAATGTTATTTTTAAAAAGTAAGAAATGCAGTATGTCTCTTCCCCAAGATCATTAATCCACACAAAATGAAATTTTTCTTTATGGCTAACTGACTTGTCTACTTAATAATTACAGTCTAATGAATCTGAAATTACCTTTATCAAAACCACAGGTGAAAACTTAGCGTGACTTTGTTTAAAGAACTTCCTAAGCCAAAACGATTCATTACAAAATTTAAAAAAAAACAAACACAGGGAAATGCAAGTTACATAGTCTTCAAAGCTTCAGAAAAATTATTTTCAATTACATGCCAGTGGAACCACAATTGCATTTCCCAAGACCCAGGATGATTAAATGACTACTATATATCTGACAGAGTCTAACATAATATCAAATTCTATGATAGAAATTAAGAAGTTGTGATGGGTTGCTCATGACACTCAAAAGAGTTACTGGAAGAAATATAAATTAAAATCATCCCAAGGTTCAACTTTACACCCAACAGATTAATAAAGGTGATGAAAAAAGGGAAATCACAATTGTTGAAGGGAAAATGGGAGGACAGACACACTAATGCACTGGTGAATTGGCCTAGTCATTCTGGAAATCAATTTGGAACTGTACTCAAAAAAGGCACTAAACTGTGTATACCTTTTGACCTAGTGAAGCACTGCTAGTTATATATGTCAAAGAGATGAAGAAAGAGGGAAAGGAACCACAGGTACAAAAATAATCACAGCCGTACTTTTTGCTATAGCAAGGAATTGTAAAATAAGGCAGTGTCTATAAATTCGTGGAATGGCTGAACAAGTTATGGTATATGGTATATGAATGTAATGGAATACTATTATACTTTAAAGAAATGGTGAAAGGGACAGATTCAGAGAAACCTGGGAAGACATATATGAAAACTTGACACAAAGTGAAAGGAGAATGGGAAGAATTTATATAATGACCTATACATATGACATTTTACATAAAGAAGAAAAAAATAAATGTAATAATCCACCCATGTAATAATCAGAGGTTAGAAGATAAGGCACACTTCCCATCTCTTTGCAAATGTGGGGTTGGACTACAGAAGTAGACAGGACGCACGTTTTCAGACTTGCCAGTTGGTGCAGATGTCTTACTTGTCTATCCTTATTTGTTACGAGGCAGAAGGGCAGGGGGAGGGAGGGAATATGATGCCAAAAGAAAAAAAAGGGGGGGTATCAATGGAGCATTTTAAAAAACACATAGAAGAGAATGGAAGGAAGTCTGGTGGGAGGGGCAACTTTGAAGTGAGTATGTTGAATTTAGGATGTACTTTTAAAAAAGGAAAGGACCCGTTGAGGATTACAGTCTCTCATGACACTCCTATTGCTCTAGGACGACAGTGCTTCTGAGGTACTTAGCACAGCGGCCACAGAATCACCATGCTATGACCCATGCATGGCATCTTTCAAAAACACAAAATATACAAATGCACCTTTCTTACCATCTACAATGCAATGTAGTTGTTAGTTTAAGAAATGAGTAAGAATGAAGAGTTTGCATTTCTTGTTCATTTGGAAAACAGATCTTTTACCTAAAACAACTAAGGAGCAATGTTTTGTGAGAGAACTTTGGAATCACACAAAAAATTAACTTCTTAATTCCGATGATCAAATGATTAAAATAAAGGAAGAAGAGGACAGTGGAACTAATAAAAAAATGGGGAAGGAGGAAAAGTGATTTACTTTTTAATTAGAAATATCAGAAAGAATAATACATAAAATATGTGGTCAGTTCCCTGATATTTAGCAGCAGTTGTAGATATAAATACATCAGCTTGGTAACTCTTAAACGATGAATGATATACAAATAACAATAATAAAAAAAACCTATTAACTGACATTTAGAAGTTTAAGGTTTACTAGTGTTCACACTTTTCTTGATTCTTACCAGTGAGGTTGGACTGGGAAAAATTGCTTTTATAGGTGAGCTGCTGGTCCCACCACTGCTAGGTGGATTAATCCTTTTCTCCTTCTGGCGGCGATTACAAAACCAAACACGGATCACCTCCTTTTCCATATTCAGTTGATCAGCAATCATGGTGATTTCTTCCGAGGTAGGCTTTTGATTCTTAAATGAATAATTTTGGGAAAGAAGGAAATGCCTTTTTAAACTGCATGGCATGACAATATTTAATGAACAAAAAAGAGAGCAAAGGACTTAGATTGTTTGTACAATTAATACTTTTCTCCCTTTTAAATAAAGTATACACTTTCTTATATAGATGTGAAACTAAAAATAAGAAACTAGAAACTAACAGAAAAGATACCTCCAATATTTATATAATTAAATCTATTATATTCCAAATTATATTTTATTCCTATGTCCTAAAAGAAGAAATATATGAGTATTATAATGGAGCCATATTGAGAAAACAACAAAAATAAGGTCAAAATAACAGCTCTGATCGTGTCATCAGTCTGCCAAAAACTTAATTTAAAGGTTCCTTACTGAATAAATTAAGTCTGACCTTTTTTGGCATTAAATGTAGAACACTATGTGTGCTGAGTTGGGGAAGACATAGTTAACAATACGTATCAACAATGAATTAGAAATTCATTAGGGAGTTGCTACATGGAGTCCAAAGGGGAAGGTCATAATGGACTTGTCTGTTGTTTCAGTGAGGGCTTCATGGAAGAAGTGGCATTTGAACTGGGCTTCAAAGGAAGTGTAGTAATTCATTAGGTCTGGGGAAGAGACTGTTGTTCGTCCCTCATCTTCGAAGAACACCAATGACAACGATATCATGACTTGTGGGTGAAGTGGATTTAAGTGAGGCAGAGTTGCACAAAGTTGTCAGCCTCACTCTCTCTTCCACCGCCACTGAAATCCAGCGGCAGGACAAAAGTTAAGATGACTGGTAACGGCCTAGGATGCAGTGGGTGACCTTGGTGTATTCCATGCCCGACCAAACTCTAAGCACTCCACAGCACCTGCTTCTACTGCCTTCATGGCCATAGGAACAAATTGTTCTTATCTGCCCATTCTGCCATCTTCACATGCTTGGGGTAGACACCCTCCTAAGTCACTGATGGAATCTATTCAAGGCACAGATATTTACAGCATGCGTAAAGACACAGAGGCAGAAGGGTACAGATAGTGCATTCTAGTGACAGAATAGACCAGTTTGGCTACAGCATTAAATATGCGGATAAGTCTGTAACAGTAGGATGATGTATGACAAATTGTGGAGGGCCTTGAATGTTAGCCAAAAACAGATGGAATTTTACTCAGGAAGCAATAGATTACTGAGCAGAAGAATGAAAAGACCAGATCTATTTGAAATGAAAATTATTCTGAAAGGATGGATTAGGAAGGGGAAAGATAGGAAATGGGAAGATCTACTAAAAAACTATTACAATTGTATAGGTAGGAAGTATCAGGGGACTGTCTTAGGGGAGCAGCAATGAAATGGAAAAAAGGAGAAATGAGCGAGCGATGGTTTGCAGGTGAAATTGAAAGGACTTGGAATTGGTGGCATATGAGTGATGGCGGAGAGGTTGGAGCAAAAAGTAATTCTGAGGCTGTGAGCAAGGCAGAATGGGCGGACAGCGGTGAATCTGGCAGAAATATCGGAATCTGAAGAAGGCTTAGCATGGACTAGGAGGTAATGAATTTGAGTGTACACTGCAGGAGAACGGTCAGGGCTAGAGGCACAGATTTATGTAGCTTGTGCATAGAGGCAATCTATGAAGTCAAAGGAGTGAATAAGATTGCTAAGGGAAAGACAGTGAAGAAAGAGAAGAGGACCAAGGAAAAACAGCCACGTGAGTATGTCAGGAAGAGAAAGAAGAGCCGAGAAGGAGATGGAGAGAGTGCACTGTCTCTGAAGTCAAGGAAAGAGAAAATGTCCAGTAGAAGTAGTCACTGACCACATCAAAGGCAGCAAAGAGGTAAAGGAGGATAAGGACTGGAGAAGAAGGCCCTTGGATTCAATGACTGGGAGGACAGCAGTTCTGGTAGAATGATGGAGGCTGAGACCTGATAATAAAGGAGTGAGGAGCCTGGGGACAGCATCTGGTGTAGACAACTTCTTCAATCAGGGTAAGCAGTGAGGGTGAGGAAACAAGATGGGGTGGGAGGTAGATGGGGTAGAAAGGGCAAGGATTTTTTTTTTTAAAGGAGATCTGAACATGTTGGCAGAAAGATGGGAAGTAATCCATGTAGAGGAAAGAGGGTTGATGAGTCAAGAAAGGTCTCAGAGGAACAAGAAGGGAACGGTATCAAGAGTATGAACAGCGGGGTGAATCTTAGTGAAGAGGAAGAAAACTCTTCACAGGGAAAGAGAAGAAATCAGGTGGGAGGAATAAGGAGGGGCAAAGGCAGCTCACATCTTTAATCTTTTCAGCAAAGTAGGAAGCCAGCTTATCTGTTATAAGTTAAGGGAGATGGGAGAGGTCAGAGAACTTCCCTACCATAGTTTGTTCCAGGCAAACTGGACATCTCACTACTCCCCAAATATGCCATAACATTTCTTGCTTCTATACCCGCGTTCATGCTGCTCCCTTCATGCTGAATGTTGTCATATCCCCATCCTAATCCCCATAACCCCACCTACCCATCTCCAAGGCCCAACGTAAATGTTATTGCCTCTAGAAAGCTTTCCCTGATGCCCTCAACTAGCTAACTAGCTGTTCTCTCTCATTCCTCTGGCTCCCATAGCACTTTGTATCTGATTATGTAACTTAAACACATGGTGATTTTAAAAAATTACAGTTCTCTGCCAGCTTGTCTCCTCTCCCCATCACGAGTATTCCCTTGAGCCCGGGGAAGATGTCTGATTTATCTTTTACTGTGTACATCATCAAACACAGTGCTCTGTACAAAGCAGAGGTTCAAAATTCACTCCTGAATAAACCAATGATTTCTATGACTAACATTCAGATACATCTGCCTGCCTGCAAAGCAAAAAAACCAACCTCCAGGAAACTCTTCTCTAAGGCCACACGGATGTTGGTCTCTATGCTGGTGCGTTTCTTCCTCCTGCGGTTCAAACCCTCAATCCCCTGCCCTGGAGAATTCAGGGCACTTGGGCTAGAGTGTGTTGAATCAGACGAGAGGTTCTCTGTAAGAAAACAAATGGTGGCAATTGGCTTAGCTCAACATCTCAAGCTCTTGGTATGTATTAGGAAGGAAATGTAAAAAGCACGTGGAAAAATAGTCAAATATCCTAAGCTGAATTAAAACAGGACAAATCTTGAAAATCCACTTGTAGACTGGAAACTGTTCTCTTGGGTTGGGCACTACGTTCTCACAGAATTCTGTGAATGGAGAAGGCAAATCAGCCTTTCACACTCACTCCACAGAAGCCAGCAGGAGAACCAAAACACTCAAAAAATTAATTCTCGATCATCCTTGACATTTAAAGACTTTTCCAAGTGAGCTATCCTCCTCCTCTGTTGTCTCTGAAGGCTCTGTGGATGCTTAGCATGCCGTCTGTCTGTCTTTCATGGATGCTCACTGCTGAATGCGTTAGGGAAGTAGCATTCTAGAGAACACTGGACCTGGGGTCAGGAAAGACCCACACTCCCATTTCTATCCTTGCATTTGCTTGCTCTGTGATCATGATCAAATCCCTTGACCTCTCCGAACCAGAGTTTCCTCATGTGAAAAATGGGGATAACCATAGAATCTACCACGTTTAAGAATCAAATGAAATAATGTATATAAAATACTTTGCAAACCACAAAGTAATCTTATATTGGGGATCACTCTCTGATTCATATAATACTATCCTATTCTTAATTCATTACTACCATTGTTTTTATTTACTTTCCTTTGGTCTGTGGGTCAAGCTTTGGCATCTTAGGTGGACAAGAACAACAGTCCACACCCATCAGCCTTTCCTCAGCTTGACCTCCTTCCATCCTGTCGCTACTTCTTCTCACTCTAGGGCTCAGAAGAGTAAAGAATACAGGGCATTACTGTTGTTCCTCTTCCCCAACTCAGGTGATCAAGAAGGGCTCATTTATGGCAAAATCATGCAAAGTAAAAATTATGTTCTAAAAAAAAAAATCAATAAAAAAGGGACACAAATATAATTAAATCAAATGATGAAGAAAAGGAAGAACCATCTAAACAGACCAATAGGGTTGCATAGGGACTTATCAACCAATTCAGATAGTCCTGAAAGAACATAACAAGGAACACTAGAAGGATAAGCCGAGGTTTGTAACAAATGCCAAGATCAACAAAAAGAGCTTTTTGGGGGAATTATGGTGAGGCTAGAAGGAAGACCAAAGAGCCTCACCTCAGATGGATGGGATGTTTCATCTTTACACCGGGAATTATCAAAAAAAAGCACCACAGAACTGAAACTGTAGATAAGTGAGGCGACAGTAACACAGGCCCACATAACTTCCCTCTGTGAATTCAAGTCACTGGGCCAAGATAAACTACATGTCCTAATCTGTAGATGTGATTGCTAAACTGCCATCAGAGATTTTTTTTTTAAATCATGGTGAACTTGGGAAAAATGTCATACACCTAGAGAAGGGCAATGTCCTGATTTTCAAAATGGAAAAGAAGGCCAATCTGTTAGAGGTGGCTAATGGTGCAGTGGATAAAGTGCTCAGCCTGGAGTCAGGAAAACCTGAGTTTAAACCTGGCCTCAGATATTTACCAGCTGTGTGACCCTGGGCAGATCACTCAACCTCTGCCTAAGTTTTCTCGACTATACAAATGGGGATAGTATAGCACCCATCTCACAGGGCTGTTGTGAGGATCAAATGAGGGAATATTTGCACAAAGTGCTCAGCACAGTGCTTGGCACACAGTAGTCACTATATAAATGCTTACTACCTTTCCTTCTGCCCTTCAGACTATAGGCTGGTGAACTTGAGATCCATTCGTGACAAAATTCTACAACACAATTTGAAGATTACTCAGAAGGGAAAGCAGTACTCACTATTGGCTAGCATGGGCTCATCAAAGAAAACTTATGCTAGACTAATTTTACTTCCTACAAGCCTTTTCTCAGTGCTCTTCCTTTTTGATCCCTGGTTGGCCACCCACTCCCTGCTATTTCTACCCCTAGGCATTTGTGACAATGTTCTGTCCTGGTTCTGTTCCTACCTGTCTCAGAGGCATCTCAGCCTCCTCTGCAGGATTATCACCCATGTGTTCTAGTCACTATGCACGACATGGGGCTCTGTCCTGGGCCCTCTCTTTTTCTCATTAGTCTTGCTTAGTGATTCATCAGCTGATGCGATTAAGGATCATCTCTATGCAGATGACTCCCCCAAATCTGCATATCTAGACCTCACTTCTTCTTAACTCAAGGAGAATGCCTGCCAGTGATCACTACTTGGACGTCTCCCCAGCGCCTCAAACTCGCTAAGTCCAAAACGCAATTCACTCTGTTCTTCCTCCTAACTTCCCTGCCTCTGCTGAAGGAGGGCACTGTCATTCTTCCAGTCACCCCACTTCCCGACTTCAGTCATCTTCATCACTTCCTTCTGCATATCCAGCATGTTATTAAGTCCTGTAGATTCTTCCCACTTTATTTGTCTACATCCCTCCACTCGCAAGGCAAAGATCCTAATTCAGCCATGAAACAGTCTCCCTATGCTGCGTCTTCCCACTTCAACCCACCTCCACCAGCTGCCAAATGGATGTTCTAAAGCTCAGCTGGAAACATGCTTCTCCTTGTTAAGAAGCTTTCCTGGATCTTGCTGCCTCTCAGATAAACTATAAACTGCTGTGTTTGACTTTTACAGACCTCTACCTTGAAAACAGAGAAAACTCAATTTTCCTGACTACTTCCTCATTACTGCCCCTCGCTGTGCCCTGCACAGGCCACTCTGTCTCTTGCTCCCGGGTCCTTTCCAGGCCTCCCATCATGTGTGGATGCTCGGCTCCCTTGCTTCTCTGCCTCTTGGGAACCCCAGCTTCCTTTAAGGCTCAGACAAGTCTCCTCTCATGGTATCTGTATCCTCCACGTCTGGCACACAGGAGTTTGATAAATGTTTGTTTACTGACTCACTTGATTTTTTGGACAGGGTTACTAGACTTCTAGATCACGAGAATGCCATAGACACAGACTACTTGGATATCAACAAAGCATCTGGCAAAGTCTTTCATGATATCCTTGTAGACAAGATGGAGAGATGTGGGCTGGATGAGCAGAGATTAGTTCGAGTTGGTCAACCATTTGCAAATTCACCTAAAAGTAGTTATTGATGGATGGGTGTCAACTTGGAGAGAGGCCTTTCATGGAGAATCTCAGGGCTCTATTCTTGGTCCCGTTTTGTTCAACAATTTTTTCAACA
Organism: Vombatus ursinus; assembly: GCF_900497805.2. Classification (NCBI taxonomy): domain Eukaryota; kingdom Metazoa; phylum Chordata; class Mammalia; order Diprotodontia; family Vombatidae; genus Vombatus; species Vombatus ursinus. The sequence continues at coordinate 6,308,619 of NW_020954567.1, read as the reverse complement.
ATTTGCTGAAGGCAGAGCTGGAATGATTATTAAGAATGAAGATGAAATGAAGGTGGTATAGCTAACATGCTGGATGAAAGAACCAGGATCACAAACTAATCATGACTCACATTCATATAATGTTGTAAGGTTTACAAAGATTCCGACAAGCTAAAATGATGGACTACATCTTATAAACAAAATTTAAAAGGAATAAATACAAAATCCAGGTCTTCACTTAAAATCCAACCAACACAAACAATGCCGGAGTAGCATGGTTAAACATCAATTTATGTGAAAAGACCAAGGTGGTGATGGTAACTAAGTTTACAACAAATCTTTTAAAAAAAGATTGAGCAGTATTAGTGTACTCTTCTATTTAATGAGTCAACACTGATGTGGCTGAGGCTGCAATGAACATGAGAACAGTGTTGATTGTTCTACTGGACTCTGGTCACATCACCTCTGGAGTTAGCTGTTCACTTCTGGGCATCACATTTCTTGAAGGACACTGACACACTTGTGGGCATCTAGAAGAGGGTGCTAAAAGAATATAAAACTGTAAGATAAGAATTTGGGGTGCCTAGGCTGAGGAATATTTAAATGTGCAGGGATGGTATTAGATGCTAGTCCAAATGGTTAATAACTATTTGAATGGCTATAATCGAGCCAAAAGATTAGAATTGCTTTTCTTGGCCCAAAAGGATAAGTCTAGGACCAACAGGCAGATGTTGGGCACAATCTATATTTTGACCTGATTTAAGGAAAATCTTCCTAACAACTATAAGTGGTTAAAAGTATAATGGACTATGCTGCCTTGGGAGGTAGTGAGTTCACTTACATGCATTGCCAGAAGTCTCCATTGAACATTTATATACCAAATTATGAAATACGTGAGGACATTTTTACTGAGTAAAGGTAACGTCATGGTGTAGTGGACAGACTGCTAGACTTGAACCCTGACTTTGATACTGACTAGTTAGGTGACCAAGGGTAAGTCATTTAAGTTCCCTAAGCCATATCTAGGTTAGGAACAGGGTGCAATCAGTGCCAATGGTAGGTGTTCCCACATCATGAAATCACAGATCATGGGACCCGAGGTTGAAATACAGTGAGCAATGCTTATAGTCATAAAAATCCATTAAGAAAGTTATTTGTTCAAAAGTTTAAAAACAGATGCTTTCTTTATGGTCCCCTTCCACTCAACAGATATAGTGTATACCCCCAATCCAGGCTCAGAAGGCAATTATGTATCCCAAGTCCAACAGAGCAATGCTCTGACAGAAAATCCAAAGCCGCTGCAGTACAGTAAAACAGCTCCTTGATTGAGGCATTCATAAATTACGTCACTTCTCCCTCAATTATCGTGCTTGAACGCTTTGTGATACCAGTGATGCAATGAACAACGTATAGAATTCCAATTCAACAGCACCCATTGGCAACTCCCCTTCATGATGCAGTCACCCACCTGCGTCATTGAGCCACTTCTCTAGAAGGGGCTTTAACTTGCACATGTTCTTAAAGCTGAGGTTCAAGGCTTCAAAGCGAGAGATGGTAGTTTGGCTGAAGTCATTTCCATAGAGTTTGCCCATAGCGAGCCCAACATCACCCTGCACAACGAGATAGAGCAAAATGGAAGAGATGGGGGAGCAGGGGTGGAGAAACAGAGAGAGAGAAAGAGATAGGAGAAGAGAGAGAAAGGGGTGGGGGGAGAAAGGAGAGACAGAGAGAGGGAGTGAAGGGAGAGAAAAAGAAAAAGATTCAGCTTACTAACATTATATCCTTAACACTGAGGGTTCTCTCCTATATTTCTCCTAGATGAAAAAGCATTCTACTAGACTGGTTACAAATTAAGCCAATTAGAAATTAAAACTTGTTATTCAATATAACGGAGGTTCTTATCATGGTGACCAGTAGAAATGTGTTCTTTTCACTAAAGTCCTAATATGTAGCTCACCTGCACATAAAAACAAAACAAAAAACTCACCAAAACATCCATTGTATTAGGACTTGTATTTTAATATCTGTATTCTCTGATTCTTTCCTTCTTTCTCTCCCTCTTTCTTTCTTTCTTTCTAGACCGGGTCTCCCTCTCTTGCCAAGGCTGGAAGTGCAGTGGCTGCTCACAAGACCTATCCCATTGCTTATCAGCCCAGAAGCTTTGACCTAGTCCATTTCCAACCTGGGCTGGTTTTTTCCATCCTTAGGTAGCCTGGTGGCTCTCTGGTCCCAGGGGCTCACCACCATGGTGAAAGACTTAGCACAGAAATCCAATCAACTTTAAGCTTACTACAATTCAGAACTCCTGAGCTCAATAAATCTATGCAGCTCAGCCTCCTTCAGTAGCAAGGATTATAGGTGTGAAGCACCACACCTGCTACTTTTTTGAATTTGTTTGCCACTATCAGTACCATAATTGTGATCTTAAGCATTTTTTACTGGCTATCTAAAAAGCATTTCAGTCATTCTGACTTACCATTGGCTTTCACTGATGGAACTATGGAATTTAATTTACAGTACTGTGTAACTTATTTTGTTCTCAGACTGATTAAAAATGTAAGCTTCAGGATCATTTTAGGCATTTTTATCCTCATCAAATTTCCAATATAAATACCTCCCTTTAGCCTAACAGAACAAAAAGGGATCTTAGAGATCATCTATTCCAAACCCTTCATCTTACAGATGATGAAATTAAGGACAATGAAGTCACAAAGCTGGCTAGTGACAGAGGCAGGACCTTATCTTGTCTAAATCTAATGCTCTCTTCACTCTATGACATTGCCCCTATAGGCAGAGTATTATTCTCTTCTTTCCTGTATATTATTGCTGGCAACAGTGAATGCATCTATTTTTTTTTTTATCACAAAGTTTGGATTTCAAAGTTGATCCCTAAAAGCATATAATTGAAGAGATCATTTCTTTGACCATTAAAAGAATATATTCAAGAGCTCACAGTAGAGAGTTTTGACCCATTTAGTTATAACTTTCACAGAACTAGTAAACTTGGCTAACCTTTTGACAACAGTATCCTGAATGTATTATAAAAGATCTATCCATAAGCTTACAGATAGATCTTAAGGCTCTATATCCCTTGTGAACAGGGAAAAAAAGTAAAGAAAAAAAATTTAAACACTGGACACAACTAAGACTCAGAGTATTTAAGTGACTCATCACAAAGCTGGTACTGCAGAAAGCAGTCATATTTCTGATACAAAGTATAATAAAACGAACTCTCTATTAGTATTACCAGTTCTCAAATAATGGGGACAAAAGATTTAATTTTTTGATTATTTTCCAAGTCCTTTGACTTTGCTTGTTCCTACCTACTTGCCATCCTTTAGACATTATGCTATTAGCATCTATAGCAGGAGAGATGGGGAGGGGAGTACTTGGAGGGAAGAAAAGAAAACTGAAATGATTCCTTTTTTCTACTTGCTGCTAATTCTAATAAAAAGTTAGAGAGGGACAGTATTGAAGCTACAAGATTAAAAAAAAAAAAAAGGCTTGAGTAATAGCCAGATTTCAAATATCTATACATTATCTGGTCCCAAATAAACACTACATTTGGCAACTGACTATTGATTACTTTCTGATTAAAAAAAATTACTAACAGGTAACAGTATTATTCATTTATGTCTCTGTTTAATATCTGTTCTGCTGTATCATGTACATGTATATCTATGACAACTTTAGATGGCAAAGACCAGGTTTTATAAATCTTTCAGCACAGTGCCCGGCACACCAATTAGATGCTTAATAAATGGTTCTGATAATATTTTAGCAGCAACACATCTCTAAGTGCTGTGCAAGCACTATTTCAAAAATCTTCACAATATTCTTTTAAGGTGGGTTTGAAAGTAATAACAATTTTGACAAAAGAAATAAGTAAAACACCTGTCAAAATGCATGCAAGTTAGTGAAGTAAATAAAGCTATGTGATCATTTAACTAAAACTCTGATGATAAGGGGTACATCTGGTCAAGCAGGGTGTTTACAGCTCAATTAAAAAAAAGATGTTACATCTACTTATGAAATAACACTTTAGAAAATACGAATGAAAACAATTAGGTCACATTTTTATCAGTTTAGTTAACTGAGTTAATTTAATGTTTCTATAACTCACAATTGGCTTAAATCCTTTCTTATAAATTGCTTCACACAGGTGGTTCATGCATAAACTGAACTACATTAGATGTCTGGTAATTTTAGGGAAAAAAAACATGAAAAAGGAGAAAGACAAAGACTGAGTTTAGGAAATACTTAATGTTTCATGAGATTTAATGCTTCATTTTTCATGTGTTATAATAGGGAATGCATTCTAGTTACATAATGTCAATAATGTAGCCATATTAAATCTTAATAAGTTATGTAATCAGATAATAACTACCACTGAAACTACCTAATTATATGAGTATTTAATCAAAAAATGAAAAATTCTTTGATCAAATGGATAATATGCACATTTAATTTTTCTTTAGTAAATTGTAAGTAAAATAAAGGAAAGTAAACACATAAAACCACCTTTGATTATCTAAAACTGAAGTGTGTATCTTAAAATCTGAGGTTAATTTTCCCATCCTTTTCCAACTATGCTTTCTTCTTCTGATGCAGGTAAGGCCTGAGTATTAATACTTAATCTAGATATATTGGCCTTTGCAGCTGTGTATATGTGAGTACTTAAAAATGCTACTAAATAAAGTAAGGGTGCTGATGTGCCAGACTAATTTAGCAGAAGACAAAAGTTGGTTTCTTAAAATAGAAAAAACACACAAAGCAAACCACCACTGTAGGGAAACTCCTTTACATGAAAAGAAAAAGAAAAGCCAACCACTGCCACCAAGATTCTAGGTCAAATTCAACAGAAAAGCAAACTACTCTGGGTGAAAGTTAAATGCTATTAGAAGTGCACTAAATTAATTCCTTCAATTCCTTGTGTAACACTTAGGAAATGTGTATTTTAGTGCAATAAATAGTTGCTAACTCTTCAAAAATGTAAAATATTCTCTCAAATCACTAAAATGTCCTAAAAACAAACCAAGTTGTCCAGAAAGGTATATTAAGATCGTTCTGGATTATGAAATGACTTTTTAGTCAAGTCGCTTATTTTCTGAAATCCCAACTTCATAATTTCACTTAATTTCTGTTGCCAATGAAGTTAATTTGATAAAAAAAAACTACTTGCCCACCTCCACCTGACTTAAAGTAACTTAAAATATATATACAAATACATTCTACTCTTGAGGACCCTATGTTTGATTTCCCATGGGATGCTGTCAATCCTAGATGTTTTTTTCCTGGGGAGCTGCTGGTACAGTATTACACTTTTAAAAACAGTTTGGATGACATTTAAGTGGGGACTCCAACTTCAGACAATTGAATCCTTTGATGACAAAATATCAAGTCTTGTGATTATCTCAGGCAGGACAAATTCATTTCCTTTTCATTCTTTTTTTTTTTTAAACAAGAGGATCTTGCATTATTTCACATGAATGTCCATTTAGTTCATTTCTTTTCCTACTCCAAATCAAGGTATATAAGAAGTTAGACTCAGCCTCCTGTTTCAATTAATAGATTTCCTTTTAAGACCCATAAAATATTTGAAGGAAAAAAAAACTTGCTAAATTTTGATCACTAATATCATTCACTTATGGAATTTGGGCATTTCTATTCCTTCACAAACTACCCCCACAGCCCTGAGGGGAAAGAAGTTTCTTACCCAACTTTCAAAGCTTTCCCCTTTCTGGTCTTCTAAAAAGGAAGCCTGAAACAATCAATATCCTAATCCTTTGTACACAATTCAATGTTCTTAAAGGAGATGAACTTCAAATAGAAAAACTCTTGGAACACTTCTACAGCTCTGTCATCATTCACTACAATATTCTAAAAACAATGTACTGAGGTAATTATATTTATTTTCAGCAGCTATAGTTTTGATGGCAGCCTTCAGTATTTTGGTTTGTTAACTTCAGCTAGAAAATACAGACTAAATTGAGAGAGATGGTATCATTTAAAATCCATGAGGTACCAGAATAGAAAACAGAGTTCTTTAAAAAACAAAACAAAACATTCTTGAAGTTATCTAGAGATCTAAAAGGAAAGAATGTAAGGGAGAAGATACTAAGAAGGGATGTTTTACTACTATACCTGAGTGAATCCGAGTTTGATCCGTCTTTGTTTGAAAGTCTTGGCAAACTGCTCAAGCTCCTCCAGGTCACTGGGCTCCTCCAAGCTGGGTGTATCGATTCGCTTTGGTGTTGACTGGCTCTGCGGGAGTGTCTGAATTGGGGTTGCTGCTATTGTGCGTGTTGGGGTTGCTGGCTGTTAGACAAGGCACAGAAGAAGAAACACACACAGACACAGACAGAAACCTTCAAGTTTACTGTCACACAACGATGAAAGAAACTAACTAAACTAAATGTCAATATTCTTGGAGATGCAGATCCAGATCCTAGTGACAATAACTCATCAGGTCATTCCTCCTCCTTTCTCAAGTATTTAAGTATCTGGATTACAGCCTTCCTTTCCTCTCTAAATCTTAACTTACGCCAAAAGAGATTAATGTACATTGTTGTTTGTCCTTCATTTTCAAACAGAACCAATGACACCACAGGTTGATGTCTTGACTCGTGTGTGAATTAGATTTAAGTGAGGCAGAGTTGCACAAAGTTGTCAGCCTCACTCTTCCAGTCATCCAAGTTCAGTGACAAGACAAAAGTCAGAATGACTGGTGATGGCTGGGATGTAGTGGATGCCTTGGTGTCTTAAGTTCCTGACCGAGCTCCAAGTGCTCCCATAGCACCTGCTTCTGCTGGCCATCAACAATGTTCTCATCCACCCATTCCACCAGGAGAAGTCTTCACATGCCTGAGGTGGACACCCCTTCTAACCTATCCAATGGTTTGAGGTGTGTCAATTACCCTCAACTTGGTTTAGCATGCCTACTGAGATGGATTTACTGGGGTGTGGCTGCCGAGCATGCTACAACTTCATGGAGCCACAGGTGAGAGCTGAGTGCCAGGTAGACACCAAAAGTGGATGAGCAGCCCTGAAAAGGGCTTGATAAGCTCTCACACCAGAGGTGCTGGTCCTCCTTGAACACCCCATACACCCCTAATGTAGGTTAAGTGCTCTGCAGATATAAACAGAACATAATAAATATAATACAAATAGAATATAAACTTCAATATACATGTTAATATTCCCTCAAGAACTCTAGCCTCCCAGGTCCTAAGTCTACTCAACTCTCAAGGACTGCTCCTTTGCTCTACTTCAGATACAGGGGGACAACTGCACCCCTGATCTTGCTATTATCCATTTTCATGATCAAGAATACTGAAATTCCTTATCTGAGCATAACCATAACCATCACCCCAACTCTCTCTATGGCTTCTTCCTCCCTAGATCTATTTTTTGTTCTTACTATGACTTTTAGTCTCTTAACCTCTCTGTACTCTCCATGGCCATTACTTTTGTTTTACTGTCACTTTCTTCCTTCTCCAATCATTAGCCCATTCAACATCATACTGCCTTCTACCCTCAAGTCCTCTTCCCCATTGTTTCCTCACTGTTCATGCCTTGCCAAGCTCCAATCCCTGGATGACTTCTGCCACCTGCCTCCTCTATTCCTACTCATAAGCTGCTAAGTAGTGCTGGAAAGTCACAGAACCACACTGACCAGGCTAATTAGCCTCACTTGGGCCCCTGCTGCAGCAAGGCAGCACTTTTGACTTGTGCCTAACTGATTCTCTACCACCTTCCCCAAAAGATGGTCCAAACCTTCCTTGCCCTCAAGCTTTCCCCACTAAAGGACCTCATCCTTACAGTGTACTGAGAAAAAGACGACACTTGGTATGCGTTTCCTCTGTTTCTCTTCTCTATGTGATAAAACCCTTTATACAATCTTCTATCTTCTCTGAGGAAGAGGTGGCTCTTCTCTTTATCAAGGCCAACCCCTTGACACCATCCCCAGTTGCCTTCTTCAGCAAACTGCTCCCACAATTATTTCCCACTCTCTCCCTCTCTAACTTCTGTGGCACAGTGAGCAGAGTGCTGGGCCCAGAGTCAGGAAAACATGAGTTTAAATCCACCTAGGGCACTTAATAGCTGAGTGATACTGGGCAAGCCACTTAACCTCAGTTTGCCTCAGTTTCCTCAACTGTAAAGTAGGAATCAAAGCAGCACTTCCCTCCCAGGGTTGTTCTGAGAGTCTTTGTAAAACACTTAGCATGGTGCCTGGTACACAGCAATCTCTTACTAAATTCTCATTCCCCTCCCTTTCCCTGTTCTTTCTCCTGGCCACAAACATGTATATGTCTTCCCCAACCACCCAAAAGCCCTCTCTAGCCCCCACTTCCCCTCAGGCTATCATCCCGTATCTCTCTTTCACAGTCAAACGCCTAGAGAAATCCGACTACCTCTGTTGCTTCCACTTCCTGTCCTTATCCCCTCTTCTCAGACTTCTGCAGCCTCACTTCTCATTGAGACTGTTCTCTTCAAAGTTACCAAGGACCTCTTCATCACCAAAGTTATAGATTATTTCCTTAAATTGATCCTTTTTGGCCTCTCTGTGGCAATCTACACTGCTAACCACTCTCTCCTCCTCAGCACTTTTCCCCTGTCTGGGCTGTCATAACACTGCTCTCTCTTGGTTTCCCTCCTGCCTCTCTAACCACTCCATCTGGGTCTCCTCTGCTAGATCATCAGCTGTATCTCACCTCCTAAATGTGGATTACCCCAAGACTGTGTCTTGAGTCCTATTCCTTTTTTTCTTTCAACTTTATCTTGGTGACCATTCCTATCTCCCACAGGCTCAATTACTTTTTTGTTTGTTTTTGTGAGGCAATTGGGGTCAAGTGATTTGCCCAGAGTCACACAGGTAGCCACTGGTAAGTGTCTGAGGCTGGATTTGAACTCAGATCCTCCTGACACCAGGGCCAGTGCTCTATCCACTATGCCACCTAGCTGCCCCTCAATTACTTCTTCATGTAGATGATTCCAGACCTGAATACAGCCGGTTCTGTGACAACTTGTTTTGAGAACCTGAATTTGTTCTAACATGATAATATATTAGCAAACAATCTGAGCATTACTTAAATTTTGAGTCTGTCTATGTACGTGAGAAACAGAAAATTACACCACTTCACAATACCTCAACTCTTCTGACTCCCACAAATTTCAGGTCTTTTCCAAGGTGAATTCCTGTATTTACTGTCTATCTTGTGATACAGTAAGAGCTGGGGTTGGAAGAGGGCTTTTCAAGCCCCTATGCATCACTGCCTTCCACCATGGCCATGTCTGGAACTGTGGGGTTGCTCTCTTGCTAGTAAGTAGCTTTTGCTGGCTCAGGCCATGGGCACCAGGGCAAAGGTTGAGCAACAACTTAAGACTGCAGATGCCACCACTATTTATTGTACAACAGTATTTATTTATTTCTTAATCATTTAACATGTACATAAAAGTATGCTACTATTTTTTTTAAGAGTCAATAAATATTTATTAAGTGCCTACTATGTGCCAGGCACTGTGTGTTTTACTTTAAGACTAATTTTATTAGGTTCTTATCTTTTCATGTGTCACTGTTGAAGGTTTTGCATGTTGTTCCCCTAAATTAAGTTTTCCAATGAGCCCTGTGTTTTTCATTGTGCAATTTTGAATAGCCTCTTGATTGTCAGCAATGTACACGTCAAACTATAGCAGAACTGTCTCTAGCCTTAGCCCTCTACCTGAGCTCCCTCCATGCATCATCAACTGGTCAGAGTACATTTTTGACTGAATTTTCCAAAGGCACCCCAAACTCAAAATGTCTAAAACAGAACCCTTAATCTTTCCTCCTTTGCAAAACTCCCTTATATTTATTCTCCTTCTGGTCCTACAGATTTGCACCTCAGAGTAATACTCCCCTTCTCCTTCTCCACAGCATCTGTCTCCTTCCTACTCACACAGCTGTGGCTGTGGTTTAGGCCTTCATCCTCTTTTCCTGAGTCACTGTATCAGTTTCCTAATTTGGGCTCCCTTTCTCAGGTCTTCTTTTCCATTCCACGCTCCACAAACATGTTTTCTTGCCATGTCACTGCCCTACCCAAGCTCCTGTCTGGCACAGACACCTTTCCCAAACTTGCTTTCAATGTGTCTTTCCAGCCTTTTCATACATGCCTTCCCTTCGCACATTCTACCTTTTGGTCAAATGGGCCTTCTTGTTTTCTCTATGCATAGAACAGGCCATCCCCTGATTCTGTATCTTTACAGAGGCTGCCCTCCAAACCTGTAACACACTCCCTTCTCAAATCTGCCCTCTTCATTTCTTCAAAGATGAACTCATTGCTGCCTCTAACATGCAGCCCTTCCCGATTCCACTTAGCTGCTAATGCATCCTCTCCCTACTAATTAGCCTGTATTAGTTTTGTACATATGTCCTATATACATATTATCTTCCCCAGCAGAATATAAACTACTTGATGGAAGTCTGTTTCCTTTTTTTCTTTTGTCACCAGTACTTGACATATAGTTGTAATTTGTTTTGTTCTTTTTGATGTTGTTTTGTTTTTGTTCATCATCAGGAAGATGATGTCATGAAATGCAAGTGAATTGGATTTAAGTGAGGCAGGGCTATGCAAAGTCACTTTCTCCTCTGGAGCCATCTGGGTCCACTGGCAAGATACAGATCAGGACAACTGGAGATGGTCCCAGATGCAGTGAGAGACCTTTTAAGCTAAGGTCTTAGGTGCTTAATAAATGCTTGTTGATTGATTGGCTGATTAAAGGACTGAGACATAGCATACCTAGTCTTTAGTGTTACATCTTAAATGCATTAGACATATTTAGTGATCATAAAACACTTCTATTCAATATACTTTTAATCTACTATAAATAATTTTAGTCTTACTCTTTTTTTTCTTACCAATAAATCAGGTACATTTATTTTTCAAATAATCTTAAAATAGTTATAGTGCAAATGACCAATCAGAGGTAGAACATATGCTTCTGCATTAGTTTTATTTTTGAACACAAGTCCTATTCAGTTACTGTGGGCCCCATACTTTCCCTTACTTCTTTTCACTTGTGAATAACTGCAAATATATGCTGCAGTTAAGGATGGAATCTATTGCTGTGAATTTTCTCCTTTTTAAATTAACTACAGCATGAGGGATCAAACTTCTGGCCTGGGTCTCATTAGTAACATGCTCTATTAAAATGAATTTAACTTGCCCAGCTCTCTAAAGAACAGGGTAACACAGACAGTAAGTGTAGTAACTATTAACTTATCTTGAGCCAATGAAGAAAACACAGTTTAGATTCCCTTGTACATTGACACTTTATAACAAATGCTCTTCTGACTACATTTGGAGAAATAGTTTATCTCCTATCAGTGTTCTGTTCTGCACTCTCTCTGCAACATGGAAACATGGAGTGAAAAGTGGAAGTGATCCTCAGTTATAAGTCTCCATTTTATCTTCTCCAAACTCAGGTCAGGCGCCAACCCTAAGCAACAAAGGGCCAGTCCACCTTTCGATAACGTGGTAGCAACCAGGTCACTTTAGTCCCAGAAGTTTTAGACTGAAGCTGGACGAGACCCAGAAATGGTGAAGTGGCAATTAATAAGCAGGATTCACAGCCCTAAAATTTCTAAGCCATCTTGGGACTCTGAACAGTCTAGCCCTGGTGTCAATGGCTACCAGGCCACAAGGAGGCCAAAGGAACTCTCTTATAGGAGGGTGACAGTTTCTATATCCAGGTAAGAGCTGAAGGGCCTGTTGACATAATTGAATTCGTCAACTTTGTTTTACATACGATAAAGGGAGAAACAGGCTTAGAGGTTCATGGTCATAAGACTGATTAAACACAAAGTTAGTTAACTAGGAAGTAGGGCTCCTGACTTCCAGGTCAGTGCTTCTTCTACAATAACAAGCTGGTAGAGGGTGACTAAAGGTGAGGTGGAGGGGAAGGGCTGACGGATTGTAGACTTTCAACAAAGGACCAAAGCCAGTGATGGGCATCAAGTGTAATGTAAGTTTTCTAATTCAATTTATAATCTCCACTGCCAACAATATTTATGCTTTCTAGTTTACATTTTCTCAGTGTCTTAGAGTTTATGAGTTGCTTTTCTCAAAGTAACCAATGTTCACAATGGTGGGGAATTGAGGATTAATGCCTGTTGAAGAAAAGTACAAGTTCCCCCAAAATTTTCTTATGAAGTACTATGGGGTGCCATAGTGCACAAAGCACTGGGTCCAGAGTCTGGAAGACCTGAGTTCAAATCTGACCTCAGACACTTACCAGCTGTTCAAGCCTGGGCAAGTCACTTCACCTCTGAGGATAAATCATAGCACCAGCCTCTCAGGGTTGTTATGAGGATCAGATATAATTTGTAAAGTACTTAGCATAGCCATTGGAACATAGTAGGCTCTATATAAATGCTTATTCCCTTTCCTATTCTATTTTTCCTTCCCTTGGAGTGAAATTAGTTATTATGAAGATATTTATTACTCTTCAATATGGCTAGGAAATGGCTAGGGCTAATTCAACAATATTTTCCTCCACGGTCCATCTACAAAAAAACCAGTTAAGATCCAGATCCATGTGTGGTGCAAACATTTTTTTTTTTAAAAAGAGCTTTCTTTAAAGGTTAAGAGTCACTACCAACAAGAAGCTTCATTAATGACAGAGCTGACAAAATTCGTGATCTGAACTCTGCAGATTCCTACTTGCTGTGTGACCAATGGAGTTATAACATCATCTTTCAGCCTCCTTCTCCGCATCTGCATTCTCTCTGCACAAAACATGCATCCTATCTCAGTACCTCATACGGCGGTTGTGAGGCTCAAAAAAGGTATTACATATAAAGTGCTTTATAAACCTTCAAAGTGCTATGCCAAAAATCAAAGCACAATTCCCTTTTCTGAATATGAAAAATAACAACAAAAATCCAAACGTAATTCTTTGAAGGTTTTCATGGCCCATAATAACTTGTCAACATTCCTTTATGGGCTGATAGGTTTTACACATATTGTTCCTTAGATTCCCAGAATTTTTAGGATTAACTTTATCAGTATACTTCACATCATTACACAAACCAACAACCAACCAAGTCCAATAACCCAATAAGACAAAATGATTAGGGAAAGTAATAGCTGTGAAAGAAAACTGGGAAAAAAAATGAGGAAAAGGAAAAAAAGAAAACAAAAGAAAAGAAAAAGAAAACTGACCTGTGAGGTGAGGGTGATGCTTGGCTGAGACTGCAGGAGGTTGGCTTGGCTTTGCTGAGGTAGTTGTGTTAAAAGATTCTGCGCTTGTAAGAGGCCTGTAAAATGCAAAAGTTTTGTCCTAAGCATTAATACTGATATTGAACATTGGCAGAAAGAACAAGTGATAGGGAAAAACAATCTTTCATTTCATTTCCTCATATTATTATTTTAAATTCTTGGTCTAACAATTCACCCAACGCTCAATCAAATTAAATGTCATTTGTGCAATAAAATGTGGTAGGAGAACCGTAAAAAAAAATATCTTTTTAAGCTTGTTTTTAAGAAGGAATTCAGTAATTCTGTGTTGTACCAACTGACAGATGATGTTGTGGACAAGGCCTAAGTTAGGCCAGTCCAGAAATACAGGTCTGATGTTGGGAAAAAAAAAAAAGGCACCATGGATTATAAAATCATAAGAATACATTTCTGTGTTCAAAGTACAGAAAATGCTATTAGTCTACATAATTACCAAGTCAGGAACTCAGGAAAGTGTTCTGCAGACAGCCAGAGATTAGCAATAATATTACATTACACCAAAAGAGCATTCCCATATTTATATACCATAACTTATCAGTCATTCTCAAATTTATGTGCACCCCCTCAGATCCCCATTCCTTGTCATTTCAAAAAGAGCTACATTTTTTGTATATCCTTGGTTTGTTTTGCTTAGGACTAATCCACCCCTTAATCTACTTTACCGCTAATTCCCCTTTATCTTCCCATTTCCTTGTAGAGTGAAATGTATATATATATTACTCTCTGTCTGTCTCTATATGTGTATTCTTCCTTCCTTTGACCAGTTCAGATGTGAGGTTCAAGTGTCATCTCACTCCCTCTTTATTTGCATACATAACTACTTGTGTATCCTGATCAAGTGAGATAATTTCCCTTAACCTTTCTTTCCATATCCTCCCCTCTAACCCCCAACTCCTCCCACCCACTGTTTTTCTCTTTCCATTCTCCTCTTAAAATCATGAAGACATAACACAACCACTCCCAGACCCTTTATAATTAGATTCTCTCTATGATGCCCCCCCGCCATGATGATGAGTTGAGAAAGGACATAGGTATCATCTCCCTATAGTTCAATGTAGTAGCTTATCCTTGTTTAATCATTATAATGTTTGTTTACTTTTTTATATTTCTCTTAACTCTTGTGTTTAAAATTCAGAATTTCTAAGGAGCTCTGGTCTTTTCATCTCAAGCACTCTTCAGGTATGCTTGGAAATGCTGTAATTCATTAAAGGTCAATTCTCTCCACCCCACACCCCACCCTGTTGGGATTATACTTGGTTTTGCTGGGTAATTATTCTTGGCTGTTAAGCCCACATCCTTTGTCTTCTAGAATGTAGTATTCCAAGCTCTCCACTCCTTGAGATGATGGCTGCTAAATCCTGTGTGATGTTGGATACTTTGTTTCTTTCTGGTTGCTTGTAGTATTTTTTCTTTGACCAGGAAGATCTGAATCTTGTCTATAATGGTCTTAAACAAGTTTGGATTTTGGTGTTTCTTTTACAAAGTATGAAGTGGATTCTTTCTCTCTAACTTGCCCTCCGGTTCTAAAAGATGTTGGGAGTTTTTAAAAAATTTATTGAAATATAATGTCTAAACTCCAAAGGACTCATGATGGAAAATGATGTCTACATCCAGAAAAAAAACTATGGTATCTAAATGCAGATCAAAGCATATTATTTGCTCTCTGTCTCTCTTTCTTTGTTTCTTCTTTCTTGTGGTTTCTCCCATTGGTTCTAATTCTTCTTGACAACACGACTAATATAAAAATAGGTTCTGTATGAATGTATATGTAGAGCCTATATCAAACTGCATGCCACCTTGGGGTGGGGGAGGGGAGAGATGGGGAGAAAATTTGAAACTCAGAGCTTACGGAAGTGAATGTTGAAAACTAAAAATAATTAAAAGAAAAAAAGAAATATAATGTCTAGATTCTTTTTCTTGTGCTCATGGCATTCAGGTAGTCCAATAATTTTTAATTTCTTTCTTTCTTGATCTGTTTATCTGTTTTCCAGAGCAGCTGTTTGTACTATGAAATACCTTATTTTTTCCTCTATTTTTTCATTGCTTTATTGTTCCACAAAAAACAAGTATTTATACCTCTGGTGCCAAGCTGTTAATTCCTTTTCTAATTCATTCTTCCATATCCTCATCTCTTTTCCATTTTTTTCCCCTCTAACAGTCTCATTTTATTGATATCATTTTAAACTCAAAAAGAAAAAAAACCCCTCTTGCTTTATCTCTTTTAGTAATTCAAGTTGAATTTGTACCTAAGTTGTGCTTTTAGTCTAGACATGTGGTACAGTGGAAGATTATGAGAAATATTATTTCATAAAATAGCAAGACAATGGAGGGAAAAATTTGTTTGCAGAAAGCTTGGCATAAGACCCAATGAGAGCCTAGATGATCTTAAGGGCACTTATGGATAAAACTGGAAGGGAGAAAACAAACCACAAAAAAAAAATACATTTTTTTCCCCCAGTGACAGTAGAAAATAAATTTGTTATAGAGATCTAGACTGATATTTGCTCATAATCTTCTACCATACTCCTGTGTAAAATTTTACAAATGTGTTGATATTTTAAATTGATGTTGAATTTGGCTGCTATAGCCTTCTGTCTGGCAAAGAGATTAAGTGTTTATTGGGTGAAGTAGTTTCTAGACTCTTTTGCCTTCTTGTGTTGACAGTTCGTTAAATTTCCATAGTCTGTCACATACACCCTTTATGCATTTCTAATTTTTCTTAAAGCTCATTTAAATAGGTCGAGTTGGAACTGTCATGATTGCATATCATATCTTTTTCTCATTTTCAGTCTTTTTTTTCTTTTCCTAATTTAGTGCTGGATTTTTATCTTTCTCCAACAAGTCAAAGATTTGACAATTTCCAACAGCCAGCCAATTCAGCAATAATTCTCATACTGGTAATCAGTTGTTTCTGCTTCAAAATATAGTCAGTTTAATTTTTTGTTACACTTGTTATGTTGTTTGGTGCTTATAATGTCCAGTACTATGTGACTTTCTGAGGAAAGAATTTATATACATACATACACACACAAAATATTTAAAGAAAATGTAAAGACTTTATATACATAAAGAATATGTACATACACAGACAATTAACATACATACATATACACATATATGCTGTATGTATATGTATATATAAGTGCAGGTACATACATGTGCATCTATTTCTCTGTGTCTCTGACTCTCTCACATGGGTTGTTGAGAAAACTAAAGCAACTCCACTTTGTTTGCAGTTTCTCTATTTTGCCCTTGACCTTGTTTGTACTGCAGCCCCTAAGGCTGTCTTTGGCCTTCCTTTCTGTTGAAACAACAAGAACAGTCTTCTAGGGTAGGGTTATAAGCCCCAGCAACAGCGCCCTGTCCAATCAAGGTATACCATATCCCTTATTCCTACCCTGAAATCCCCCAGCAACAAGCCCTGTTCAATTCTCAGATATTCCATACACAATTTACCCCCTGCTCAAACTGAAACCTATATAAACTTTGTCCTTTTGTTCCTTTAAGGAATCTCTGCTCTTGTAGGTGAGGCTCCCTTGCTGGAGAACTCAATAAACCCTTGTTGGTTCTAAAATTTCTGGTTCTGGTTCTGGTTTTGGTTTGCTCTGGCATTAGCAGTTTTACCCGTGGAGAGTGTGTGTGTGTGTCTCTGTGTAAAGCTTCTTTGCAGTCTACAAGTCTTTAGCCTTTTTTGTTTTTTGATCCAGAACCAAATTTCTTTGTCATTCTCCCCATGTCCATCTTTACAATGATTTCAGAGGATAAGGATTATATCGATTTAACTTGGATAAGGGGTATGTTATTGAGTTGGCTGCAGAATTTTTCTTCCTTATCCTACACAACAAATGTTGGAACATGAACTGTGGTCATTTTTATGGTCTTCTGATTCATGTACATGAACACTGTAAGGCAAGGTAACTGAGGGTCCCACGAAATGATGTCTCCTGTTGCTTTTGGATGCATAATAAAACCAACTCTTCCAATTTTTATATGCCTCTCCAAAAAAAGTCTGATGAGCCAGTCATTTACTTCTATCTTCTGGTTTAACTTACAATGAGACTGTCACTGCTGATATGATTTAGTTCCTACCATAATACCTCCACTCATTGGGTCTTGGACAAGCAGTTCATATTTAAATTACCAAAAGTTAAGTTAATGTTTATACCTAGTCTAAAAACTATGATTCTTATTATTCTCTGCCTCCTTTTCTGTTACTCTCCTTGCAGAAAATGAAAGGAACTGCACAAGACTGAGGTCCATTTGGTGTTTTTCTTTGCTTCAAATAATTCAACAACCAGCAGCCAGTCGCCTGGTGATAAGCCTTTCCAGTCTGGCTGATTTGGCTCAGAAATAAGACAGTTTATCACCAAGACTGTATTCAAAGAAACCTTTCCTGAAAAATATAATGTGACAGAGCTTGTCAACTGAGAAGTTTCCTCCAAACCATAATGGGGTATCAGAGGACTTCTGTGTAGGTCAAATTAAAGAACAAAAAAAAAAAAGTTAAAACAAGCAAATACCTAAAAGACAAGAACACAAGGCTACTCTCATCTGACAATTTGCAGAGACGATGTAGGGAAAGTACTTTGTATACCTTGATGCAATATGAAAATACTACCTGTGATCATAAGAGATCATTCTTTGGTCACTTTGATAATGTAAAAGAGTAACTACTCAAGTTATTCATTTCATGTTGTTTGAATTCATCATAATTACCAACATCCTTAGAAACATTTTAAAAATATGGGTATTCTATAGGATTATTCTTTTTTTTTTTCTAGTGAGGCAATCGGGGTTAAGAGACTTGTCCTAGGTCACACAGCTAGTATGCGTCAAGTGTTTGGTCTGAGGCCGGATTTGAACTCAGGTCCTCCTGACTTCAGGGCCGGTGCTCTATCCACTGTGCCACCTAGCTGCCCCACTATAGGATTATTCTGTTACATAGCTCAACAGTCTTATAAAATTGACTTTAGGGTAGTTAACCTAATGAGTATGACCTTCCACACAAATGAAATATGGTTGTCTTCCAATTTGTTTTTCTAACCACAGGAAAAGATTTACTTCCTTTTTGTGAGATAGGTTGCTACAATGCTTTCTTGAATGATATTAAGCCCTGGTTATCAACAAAATAGTCTGATTAATTCTCCTAAAAGAAGTCTTAAAAAACCTAGAAGTATCCAAAGGAGCCTGTAGGCAGACAAAAACCCATAAAGCTATTATCAGTCTTGTAATCACCTCTATTGTAATCACCTCAATTTGAACATTTCCTTTTACTATTCATAAAATGAGGTTTTGCATCCAAGAAAAGGTTATACCCTTTCAACTGGCTGGAGATGTAAAGGCAAATATAATTTAGATCTTAACTATTTTCTTATTTTAACTACAGTGGAAGAAATTGGATTGTTCATAGTAACTGTTTCTGATTATCAAAGACATTTGCAAAATGGCCAATCAGCAGGACCGAGAAAAAAAAGATCAGGTATTCTGAATTACGAGGCAGCTAGGTGGTGCAGTGAATACAGTGCCAGCCCTGGAGTCAGAAAGTCTCATCTTTCTAAGTTCAAATCTGGCCTCAGACACTTGTTAGCTGTATGACCCTTGGCAAGTCACTTTACACTGTGTGCCTCAGTTTCCTCATCTATAAAATAAGCTGGAGAAGGAAATGGCAAACCACCCCAGTATCTTTGCCAAGAAAACCCCAAATAGGGGTCATGAAGAATCAGATATGACTGAAAAAACTGAACAAAAACTTTGAGTTATAAACATATTTTTACGACTGTCCGCCGTCAGTGATCAAGTAGTCATACACAGCCTTTTCCTCCAGAGGCAGTGTGATACAGGGGATAAAATGCTAGATTTCAAGTTAGACAACTCAGGGTCAAACCTCAGCTTTGCTACCAACTACTTCAATGTCCTTGAGAAATTCAAGTCAACAAGTATTTGTTAAATGCCTCATAGATGCCAGGTAGTACTGGGGACATAGAGACAAGAACAAAGTAGGCTGGCCCTAAAGATTACATTCACCTGGGAAGGAAAATACAAATAAATACAAAATAACTTTTACAATGTGGGGAAATTAGGAAAAGCACCTGTAGGAGGCAGCATGGGATGGTGGACAGATTGCTGAACTCAAAGTCAGAAAGATGGGTTCAAATATAATTGCAGACATTTACTAGCTGTGTGATCCTGGGCAAGTCACTTAACCACTCTAAGCCTCAGTTTCTTCATTTGTAAAATGAAGGGATTGAACTTGATCTCTAAGATCCTTTCAAGCTCTGAATCTTACGATGTCTAGGAAGTGGTATTTGAGTTGAACTTTGAAGAGACCTAGAAATTTCAAGATGGCAGAGCATTCCAGGCACGGGGAGTCTGCACAAAGGCAGAGGCCTACAGAGGACTGCAGAGGTGAGATACAGCAGCCAGGGAGACCAATTAGGAGGCTGAGAGAAGACGAGTCTGAATTGGGGTCTTGGCCTTGAGTGGCGAGGGGGAAAGAGGAGAGACATGTTGTGGAGATAAAACTGACAAGACTTGGTTACTGAGAGTGGAAATACAGAAGATACTGTGGAGGTGGAACCCATATAACTTGCTGGTTAGTTTGATATGGTGGTGGTAGATGAGGGAGTAAAGAGTCTGAGCTCGCATACCTGGGTGACTAGAAGGATGATGGCGCCTGTAACAAAAACAGGGAAGTCAGAAGGAGAGCTGGGTCTAGAGGGAAAGATAATGAAATCTGGACATGCTGAATTTGAGAAGTCTATGGAACACCCAGGTAGAGGTGCCTAGCAAGCCGTTAGAAATACAAGACCACACTCAGGAAAGAGAGGGATGTGCATAGACTGAGGAATTCATATGCATACAGATGACAGTTGGGCCTGCTGGAACAGCCATATAGTATGGCTGGAGTTGGAATACGGAGGTCAATCTTGCCAAGTCCACTGAGGACTGATGTAGACAGGTAAGAGGAGAAACAGGAGAGAGCAATGTTATTACAACCCAGAAAGAAGATGGTGGCTGAAATTTTCAAATACTGGGGAGATCAAGAAAGATGAAAGATGGACAAAGGGCAGGTTGCTTAACCAATCTAGGGATGAGTTTCTTCATCTTTTAGAATGAAGGCACTGGATTCTAGGTCCCTTCCAACTCTCAATTTATAAATCCCCAACTATCTAGAACAGATTTGATCTCCTTCCCAAACTTATGCCATATAGCAACTAAACTGTTCTGAGTGGCTAACATGAGGCATAGAACATCTCACCCCAAATCCCTTCTCACCACTAACTTTCCCCAACCTGTAGGAGGCATAATTCATGCAGCACATTTATTGAACAGTTATAAATACTTAATAAATACCTATCATATAAGAAGCTCCACAAAAGTCTCCTAGTTACCTCATTTTTTCATTAAACCTAGTTTTTCTCAAGCATTTTAGTAATTAACATAAAAAGTCTGCAGAAGTTATCTAGTATTACAAGTAAATATTTATTCTTTAAAATTACTGGAGTCATAACAATATTGTTCTCAATTATTTTTCATCTCAAATTGGCTACATTTGGGTCTTAATTAAATGAGGTCACATTTACATGAAGATTTTAGACTTATAAAGCACTTATTCACAACTCTATGAGGTAGGTAATACAAGTATTACCCTCATTTAATAACTGAGAGAACAGAGACTCAAATATCATTTAATAACCAGACCAGTTAAGTTCAGAGAGGTTTATCATTATTAAGCCATTCACTAAGATATGAAGAGACCCTGTCCCTCTCTCGCTCCCTTTTTCTTTCCTTCCTTCTTTCTTAACTTCCTTTCTTCCTTCCCCTCCTCTCACCTTCTCCTCCTTCCTTCTTTCCATCTACTCATCTATGGAACAAATACTCTCATTGGTGAATGATCTTCAAGTTCTGAGGTATAGGTTAAATAGACCTTTGTGGCTAGGTTGAGAACCTAACAATTATTTATCAAATATTATTATGAAAAAATTAATTCTGAGTTCCAAACAGCTAGTTTACAAATGAACTCTGAATACAACTCATTAATAAGTTAGGGACTTTCTATATAAACTTGAGTTCAAATCTCACTTCAGACACTTACTAGATGTATGACCCTGGGCAAGTCACTTAACCTCTGTTTGCCTCAGTTTCCTCATCTGTAAAATGGAAAAAGTTGTTGTGAGGATCAAATGAGATATAATCGTGAAGCCCTTAGCACAATGCCTAGCACATAGTAAGTGCTATATAAATGTCAGCTATCATCATCATCATCATCACAAAGCCAAAATGGCAAGAATGAGAATGAGATACGACACAAGAGTAAAGAGATCAAATTAGTGATGCATGGTATGCAAAGATTAACGAAAGGCTTAAAAGTAATGGAGTTTAGGCAATAAGGAATTACCGTAGGTTCTTAAGCAAGGGAGAAATACGATAAGGGTGATGTTTTTGGAAGGTTAATCTGACAGAAGTGGGCAGGCTGAAGGGAGGCTCAGGGGTTGGGAAATTGGGGCAGAGAAAGGCTGCTTGGGAAGCAAGTGTAATGATTTGCATCTGAGGTCACCTGGTCTAGGGCAGTGGCAGTCAGAAGAGAAAGGAAAGCATTAACCTAAGGCATATTTTAAAGAAAAAACAATTGGACCAAATGGATGTGAGGCCTCTCCTAAGACTGAGTAAGTTCAAAGTCTCTCTGTTATCTCTAGCTCCACCTAGCTATTCCTTCCTCTAGAAGTCTAACAAAAAGGCAGAAGAAGCGGCCTGGTTTCTTGTGGCAATCTTCATGGCTGGCCCTTAAAAGTTTGGTTCTTCCTCATGTGGTAGGGCCCAGAATATTCTCACTTCTGGCATAGTGACTGACCAAAGAAGAGCAATGAAGAACCTTGGATAGATAGTGTGCACAGAGATAAGAGTTAACATTTTTCTTAAGACACATGGCAGCGAATATTAATGTGCTGTACTTTAAGACTGACATCAAACAACAATACTTAGGACAGTGCCACTTAAATTTAAATACTGTGCTAACAGGTGGGGGATGGGAAACCATCTCCAGTGCTACTGTGAAACAAGTAAAGACTATCGCCAACGAGAGCTTCCAAGACTTACCCTGCTGCCCCTGTGGCGTCTGCGAGATGATAAACTGTGCTGGTTGCAAGTTGGTGGTTGGATGCACCAACACAAATTGTTGCAGGTTGAGATTCTGCTGTTGTAGCTGCTGCAGCTGTTGCAGATCCTGAAAAAAAAGATCTGTATCTGAGATGCTGAGACAACCAGGTCCATGCCAACTAATTAATCCTCCAAAAGTAAAATAAGATAGACAATATTACAAATCCTCTCATACCTTCAAAGCTTTGCTCTAGTTTACAAGTGTAAACTGAGGCACTGAATTTCAAGAGAGGAAGGAATTTCAAAGGTCATCTAGTCTAAGTCCCACAAGAATAAGAATACCCTACCAGTGTCTATTCAAGATCAGCACTGGTTTGGGGGCAGCTAGGTGGTGCAGTGGATAGGGTACTGGCCCTGGATTCAGGAGGATCTGAGTTCAAATCTGGCCTCAGACACACGATACTCACTAGCTGTGCAAGTCACTTAACCCCATTGCCTGGCCAAAAAAAAAAAAAAGATCAGCACTGGTGTGAAGACATCTAATAAGAAGGACACACTGCCCCCAGGGGCAGCTTATTCCACTTTTGGACAACCTTAAATGGTATTTTTTCTTCATTGAATCCTAAAGCTGTCTTTGCAACTCCTATCCAGTGCTCCCAGTCCTGTCTTCTGGAGGTAAGCAGAAGAAGTCTAATTCTTCTTCAATATAGCTGCTGACATTCAAACTGCTGCCTGGGAGTCAGCTATCACATTTTTTCCCTTATTCCTTCACCCCTTGCTCCTTCCTAGTCTTCTCTTCCTCAGGATAAACATCTCTAGTTTTTCCTAGATTCTCACATGAAATGGGCTTGAGGCTCCTCACCTTTCTTTGGATGGATGACCTCTAGCTAATCACTTTCATTCCTGAAAAGAAGTGCTCAGAACAGAACACAATTTTCTGGATGTGGCCTTCTCAGAGGAGGATACATGTGGAGCTATCACCTGATAAGATTCTGAAAACCACATGTCTTTCAATGTAGCCTGAGACTGGATTAACTTTTTTCAGCTACCATGTTGTCCTAATGATTGATCCTGAGGGCACAGCTACTAAATCCTCATGTCTTTTTCTCATGAAATGTTGTCCATTAGCAAGGTAGCGTCACCCAAGGTCACGCACCTTATAAGTGGTAGAGTTGGACCTTCTGAATCCAAGTCCAGTGACTTTTCCACTCTGACAGAAGAGTTTTTTCAACAGGTCTATCATATTCAATGACAAAAACATACAAACTGGCACAGACAAATAATAAAGCATATGTTCACCTAAACACAGCATCTGTCTGTTGCCCACCCCCCCACCCCACCTTCCAGGGCACACACAGTATCTCAACAAAGAACTTATAATTTCATGGACTTTGGTGTGTCAGAACTCTCACTATAAATAGAACAAATCCGTTTCTTTTAAAAATTTCTTATTCATATAGACAACTAGATTGAAAAAGCCGCTTTAAAATTGAAATGGGATTTCAAAAATACTAGATTTATTTTTATCTAGATGTTAATAATACTTCATTATCTAACCACCATTCATAACTATAATTTCTTTTTTCTGTCCAATCAAACTCTTGTCATTGTATTTAAATCTTTTGTTTGGTTCTTGATAGAAAACTAACTGCTTAGCACCACTTTAAAGAAAATAACATTTCACATGTTTTTCATATACATAAGACCAACCTCATCCCTTAATCTTGATTTTTCTTGATTTAAACAACTTCATTAACCATTTTTGACAGGTTCTGTTTTCCGTCTTCTAAATAATTTGACTAGTGTGTTCTGTGGATTTTCCCCATTTTAGACTTAAAATGTGAAAACCCAAACCAAACTGCTCTGAGTGCCTGACCAACACCAGAGACCACATAGCTCAGTGACTATTTCTTTTCTCTTGCAAATAGATGAGGTGCCTTATCCTAACTGCTGAACACATTAAACAATCCATGTCTGCGACAATTAACTAATTAAAATAAATATAGTAATCCCTCTGCTGTAGAGAAATGCCAATTAATTATTCAAGAACTGTCACTTAGATAAACAGTCAGTTATTAGGTAATCAGCTCTGTGTTTACAATATAAAGTCAAACAAACAGATGTATTATATTTACAGCAGAATGACAAGTACAACGAACTGGATACAGCCTGGCTCCCTTCTCTGTAACTGCAGTGGGTGGGCAGTGATCCCAAGAACATTCCCGCTGGCTCTCCTGGGCACTCACCTGGGCAATCTGGATGGGCTGCGACAGGGGGATCTGCGTCATCGGCGTTGCAGCGGAGGCTGAGATGGTGGCGCCTGCGGCACTGTGCTGCTGGCTGGCTGAATGTTGAACTGCAGCTGCCAGCAGCTGGGCCTGTGCCTGCTGTAGCAGTAACTGCTGCTGGGCCGGTGTCAGGGCAAGCTAAAGACAGTTAGAACAAGCAGCGGTCAGTGGCTGGAGCTGAGGGATCTCCTGGTCCTACCTACTCACTAAGAACTGGAAAGGAGCTCAGGAGCTTACAGTCTAAACTTACTCGCTACCGAACATGACTCGGGTATCTTCCTGGGCCAAGTGTGAGGGTGACCCAGCTGCTAGCTGGTAGTTCCAAGATCATTTCAGCTTGGAGCTAGCCATGAAGCTACACTTAGGATTTAAAGAATCACCCAAGCTTCTCTGAGGCTTCAGGCTTTATACAAAAAGGTAATTAACTAGCAAGCCAAAAAAAAAAAAAAAATCAGCACTGACAGAATACAAAAAGAAATTTATACTCAACTGAACAGCAAGTGATTAGTCCGATGAATGAGAAATAGGAATGCTGGATACGGTCAGGGAAAGAAGTGATAAGGCCCCAGCTGCTCCACATTAGCATGAATCCCTGCCATATTCCATCATTCCCATTATGTCTAAAGATATGACTAAAGAACATGAGCTCCATTTGTTTCCTCTCCAAGTCTATCCCAAACAATCTTTTCTGCTGTTGAAAGGACTGAGTCTCCAACTTTACATCCCTTTTCCAAACACATATTATCTCTGTGAAACAGGTGGTGAAGGCCTGTCTCTTTACATGCAAATGAATCCTAATGCTCAGGTTTAATAGAATCCCCATCTACACAGACCTGGAATCCTAAGTGCCTCTGGTCATGGAAGACAATCGTTATGCAAAACAAAATACATATATAATAACAATTATTATTATAAAAAGAAACCTGCTTAGATTGGATTTAAAACCTGCTTTCATAATGCAACTTAAGTTGTACTTTTGGAAAAAAAAAAGGTAAAATCAGTGTGTTTACTCAAATTTATTACAACTATCTTCCTCTTACTGAAGTTTCCACAATAAATGAAACTGAACAAAGATCTGTAAGTGCCATTCAAACAGAAGGTGTCATTTCACATTCTGAAGAGTAAGGTCTAGCAAGTTAATGGAATCATCTTCTTCATAAGGAGAACAACTCCCTAAATCGTACATAAAATATTTAAGAATCAAAACTGAATTCATCTTTCCAAAAAACCTGGCCAGCTCCACAAAAATCCTTTAAAAATTAGTCTCCCATGTCTAACACAAACTTTACTGAAATGAAGAGTTAGGAGATGCCAAAAAGACAAACAATTTGTTAAATAAAAATTATCATATTAGAAAACATTTCAGTACATCAAAACAATGGCAAAATAGTGGATCCAACATAACTCCAATATATCTAATAATTATCAGAGTTAATATGAAAACAACTTTCTCCCCCCATGCTATTTAGAGTGAAGTCATAATGCTGTATTTGACAATGTCAATGATTTGTACAACACTGCCTCACATCGAATAATGATTCCATTGCATGGCGAAAAGCAACTAAAATGGGGGTGAGAAGGCCCTTATTTTACCCAAAACATTTGGTATCATAACAAGAGATTCACTGAATGCTTTTGACAAAGAAGACTTGCTCTTCCAGTATGATAGTCCTTTTTTCAGGATATAATAGTGTCAGGCATAGATAGCCATATTACTGATGGTGGACAGTTCTCATCAGATAGCAAGCAATGGAAGCTTATAAGTAAGTTTACTAGAATTCTTGAGAAAAAACTTACCCCTGTTATCTGTCCTCCAGCCAGCATGAGCTGAGTTTGGGGGATGGGTGCCTGCACTGAAGGCTGCTGGGAAGGCTGGCTTGGCTGCTGGGAGTCCCCAGATTCTTCATTAGATTTAGACTAGGAAAAGAAAACCACACACACACACACACACACACACACACACACTACAACTCTATAATAGTTTTAAAAGAGATGTCTGTAGCTCCCTATTTAAAGAATACAGTTTCAGTCAGTCTTTTCTGATCCCCAGGTGCTAGAGTATCCCCCATCCTACCAAAATTCACCTTGTAATAATTTTGTATGTTTCTTTACATATATATTGTTTCTGTGACAGAGTGCAAGCTCTCTGAGACCATGGCCTGTTGCACTTTTGTGTCCATATCTCCAGCCCCGAGTGCAGGACCTCGCACTTAGTTAATGCTTGCTGACTGATTGATTTTAAAATATAGGGTTTGGTCTGTTCAGCTATTATCACAGTTAAATATATTTAAGTCTTTATTTTTGTTTAAGTCCTCTGAGTACTACATTTGATATATCTGAATTTTAATTCCTTTGTTCCATCATCACCAAAGCTGCAATTCTAATTTTCAAAAGCAAAAATAAATCTGGCCTACAAAAATTGATTAAGTTTTTTCCCAACTTAATTTTAAACTACAGAAATGCGAAAGAATATACATATTCGATTTACCTCTGCCTCAAAACCTCTATGTCATTATTTTGAAATTTACCTGGTGGTCAGTTTTGTAATATTTTCAAATGTCAATTTGGAGATGACTCACCTGACCCCCAGGTTCTCTAAATGGTGGTTTCACAGTAGTTCAGACTCAACATTTCCAATCAAATTTTAAAAAAAGTTTAAAGAGAAAATACTGTATTCAAGAGGGAAAGCACACTCCCCCAATGGGGTACTGAGAGAAGATTCTATGGTAATTAAAACTGGTTATGCAGAGCATTAAAATTCTGCATAGATTTGCATATTTCCCACCACCTGTTTCAGGGACTACAGAGCAGGCTAATTAACATAAAGGCTCTGATTAATTCTGCCAGTCATTGAGAGATAATTACCGAGCAGGACTGTAAACATTCTGCATTGGAGATACAGCCTGTTTGCCAACATCTCTCTCAGGGATGAAAGTTTACCATGGCAACCAAGGTAATTTTCTGCCTCCTCTCCCTCAGAAAGGAAGGCCACTCACTCGATCTCCTTCTCCTTTCTTCAGAACTGTTTCCTTCTGTTACTAGGTCCCTGTTATGTAAGGTTGCACGGTTTGCTCAATCCAAGTTCTTAAGTGTTCAGCAATACTGAAACTCATCTTTAGTAACACTATTTTTGATCTTTTCACTTTGATACTAAGGCATCACAATGAAAGGAAGTAGCATATTGGATGAAATCCTACAGAGCCCTTCATAGAACTCAAATTGAAATCCAAAGTCTGAACATAAATAAAGCGTGTGTGTGTGTGTGTGTGTGTGTGTGTGTGTGTGTGTGTAATTTCCAGTTCTGCCTGAATGGAGGCTGGTATCTCCCACAGGGCTGCCCTACCCGTTCTCCTCTTCTACACTCTCTCATAACCTCGTCAGTTCCCATGGCTTTAACCACCAGCTTGGTACAGCACCAGTCTCTCTCATGTTCTCCCAATTGCTTATTTTTGGACATTTCAGAATGGATACCCCAGAGACATCTTTAAGTGAATATGCCCACAACTGACCTCATTATCTTTCCCCCAAACCTTCCCCTAGGTTTATGCTGAAGACACCATTACCTCTCCACTCTCCCAAGTTCAAAACCTTGGTGTTCTCCTTGATTCCTTGCTCTCCCTCCTTGACGTACACAGTAGCTTCACAATGTCTCTTGTTTCTGCCCCTTCTTTCTTTCTCCTCACACAGCTACTTAGTTCAGGGCTTCATCTCCTACTGTCATAGCCTAATTGATCTTCCTACCTCAAGTCTCTCCCTCCTTCAGTTCCTCCTATTTAAACTGCTGCCAGAATAATTTTCCTTAAAGACAGATCTTACCAAGTTACTCTCTGATTCAGTCAACTCCAATGGCTTCACAATGCCTCTACAATCAATATAAACTCTTCTCTGTACCATTTAAGGACCTACACACCTGGCACCAACCTACTTTTCTAGCTTCACTATACATTACTCCCCTCCAGTACTCTGAGATCCAGCCAAAGGTGTGTCCTTTCTTTTCTATAGCTTCCATTTACAGGCAATGGCATGGGTCATCCCACAAGCTGAGAACATATTCCCTCCTGACCTTCAACCTCGTAATCACTCTCTTCCTGTAAGACACAGTTCGAAGCACCACCTTCTTCATGAATCCTTTCCTGATTCTCATTAGTGCTTTCCCTCCAAAATTACCTTGTACTTAACTACTTTGTATATATTTGTTTAACTTTATATATTGTATATTTTTATAGGTAATCACCTTCTCCATTGGAATGTAAACTCATTACCAGCAGGATTGTTTCATTATTTGTACTTGCATCTCTTAATACCTAGCACAGAATCTAGTAAACAGTAGGCACTTAATAAATGCTTTTGGATTGATTGACCATTTCAATTTTTGTAAAATTTAGCAAAGACAATAAATAAAATTCCATACAAAATATATTTTGAAACTGAAGTGTATTAAGAGATCATTTAATTTTTTATTTTGGTATTTGCTGTAATTTTTACAAATTTGACAACTGATGAATAATACTTCTAATTGGTTGGCAAGATACATAGAATTTTATGGTCCACAACTGTGGCAGATATTATTATGACCTTTAAGAATGATAATGAGGACATATGTGGGATTTTGAACTTTAGAAATAAGATAATCCTTACCTGTACATTTAAGGACTGAGCAGCAGCCTGTAAACTTGTTCCAGCAAGTTGGACCTACAATAGAATAAAATTTACTTTAATAAGTTGAATACGGAAAAAGACTGTAATATGACTATTTCCACACATCATGGATTAACCAGAAGTCAACATTCTCAGAAAATATTTATAAGAAGCCTATTCTATACAAGTTACAGTATTAGAATTGGAGATACAAAATCAGAAGACATGGTCCCTCTATTATAAAAGGGTAAAAAGCCTAACAGAGTAGTTTCATATAGCCCTTGCACAATACTATCTCCCCTATTTCTTTTCTGAAGGTAATTACCCAGCTCGACATCTCTGGATATTACTAAATTAATCTTGTAACAAATGGTATACTTGTATTGAGGGGGACCTAATATTGCATCCTATTTATTCTACCACACAAATCTCTATCTTCCACACTACACATAAAGAAATACACAAAAGCATGTTGCCCGAATATACATTACATTATACAATCACAATTATAGTGAAACAATTGCCAAAATACCCATTTACACCAAAGAAGTACCCTAACCTTACATATACAAGTTGATAATTAAATTTTTTAGACATAAATGAGGTACAACCAACCAAGCAATGTGTCTCTTCCATAAGCCACACATGAAAAACGAATCTTATTAGCTCACAGCCACACCGAACATTTATCAGCTGGGACACACAAACCACAGTTATCCCAAAAAAAGCATTTTTTATTTTGGTCCAGATCTTTAATTTCATCAGGTTAGGGAGATCCTGGTGTGGCTTTTTTCTCGAGGTGAGGCAAATATGTACTCTATCTGTAATATAAACTTATTACAGGGCACTCAGCAGTTGTGATTTGCCTATGGTCACACAGTCAGTGGACATCAGGTCTTCCTGACTCCAAGGCTAGCCCTCTCATCCCAAATAAACATACTAAATTAAAAGCAAAATTTTTCTATTTGGTGATCTAATTCACTTTTGCAGAGACAGTTTTGAAAAGAGGTGGGACAAGCACCAAATAAAAGATTTAGGTTTTTAAGAAATGAAGATTAAGAAAATTAAAAGTAAAATGACTGATAAAGAAGAAAATATTCTGCACAATTACTATGGGCACATTGGTTCCCTTTTACAAACTAGAGGCAGATCCAACATCAACTCTAAAGATATTCTCCCAACCAGTGTTAGGTAAGGAGAGCTCATGATAGACGGAATCAGTTGAAACGACGGTGTTCTTTAGTATGCAGACAATATGGAGAATAAATCTTATCTAGTTGATGTTTGTCCCAAACAATGCATTGTATACCACTTATCCTGGGTATATGTGCTGAGTAAGAGTCCTGCCTTACATTCTATGACATAGACTTAACAATAAACACTAAAATTTCTATTTTGAATACTAGACTTTTACAAGCGGAAGAGAGCTTAGAGATCATTTGCTGTTGTTGTTTGTCCTTCGTTTTCAAAGAGGACCGTGACATCAAGAAGGTGATGCCATGACTTGTAAGTGAATTGGAGTTAAGTAAGGAAGGGCTGTGCAAAGTCACCAGACTCACTCTCTCCTCCAGAACCATCTGGGTTCAGTGGCGAGATATGACAGATCAGGATAACTAGAGATGGCCCCTGAGAGATCATTTACAGATGAAGAACAATAAGCCACAGGCATTAATTTACCTGTCCAAGGGGAGAAATAGATGAATCAGTTAACAGAACTAGGACCAGAAAGCAAGGCTCTTAGGGATGTCCAGTCTAATGTTCTTTCTGCCATTCCACACCTTCCTTTCCTAATGGAATGGTTGTGGAATGGGGTAGAGTATCCACTATCATCCAATCCTATCCAACAACCATTCATTAAATGTCTCCCAAGTGAAACACACTCACTCATGTTGAATGATATGGATACTAAGTCAAAATGAAAAAACAATGCCTACCCTCAAGAACCTCAAATTCTACTGGAGGGATACAACATATAAACATTCCAGTATATACAGAATAATCTAAAGAATAAAAGAACACTAATAACTAGTGGATCAGAAAAAGCTTCCTATAGAGTATGGCCTATAAGTTCAACCTTAAAGAAAACCAGGGATTTTAGGAGATGGAAGTTAAGAGGAAGTGCTTTTTTAGACACAGGGGACAGCATGTATAAAAGCAAGTACTTTGTTGAAGATAAGGTTAACCAGAAACTCTTTTATGTTTAAACTTGTATTTTGAAAAATTATTATAAAATAATTTCTACTTCCTATCCAGATTTAGGGGAGAGGGGAGGAGGGGTAGAAGCCTGGTCAAGCAGGATATGAAATGCTCTTTCCCATACTCCACCCTGCTCCTGTCCAGATTCCATTGGTTATTTCCCTTTACCTACAACCTTCCTGACAATGCTCCCTTCCCCTTTACCGTCTTGCAGCCTGATGCCAAACCCTCATTCCCACCCTATGGGAAGGAAAATGAAGTCCATGTTCCACTCTACACTCTTGGGCTCACTCCCCTCTTCCCAACTGTCAAGGGTCTGTCTTGTTCCTGCTCCGTAACTGCAGGATGCACATGGTCACTCACACTGCTTTGATGAGTAGGGGATAAGACAGAAGACTACAGGGTACTACCATCTGCCCTTCACTGTACCTTAAGGGCCACCAGGTCTTACTATCTTTCATGCCCCTAGGGCCCACCAGGCTTTCCCAGTGGCCTAATTTTTATGACCTAATAGAATTTTTTCATGTGCCTGGAAGCTGAATTAGAATATAGGAGCTTTGAAAGCAGAGATTGTCTTGCTTTTTAATTTCTATCTACAGCATTCAGTACAGTTTTGGCACATTGCTTCTAACAAATGATTTTTTCATTCACTCATTCATTCAATATAGTCGACTGAACCTAACTTTTCTTTACTGATTCATGATTTTCCCTTAGATTCATTAATGCCTATTATATAATGCTGTTGATTTAGAAGGTATATGAGATTAGACTGATTCCGAGTCTAGAGTAGACTTCTTATTTTGGAAAAGATGCTTCCTTACCTTTACTTCTTTCCTCTCAGTATAATACAGAAAGAATCTCAGTCAATCAAAAGCTTCAATCAATCAAGGTTTTACTGCTTATTATTACTGGTCATGCCTCAAATCTCCTTGAATTGATGTCACTCTTCCTGCTTAGACCCTATCAAATGACCAAGTCAAGGTCAAACAAATTTAATGGCTACCAATATTCTTTATATTTAAAGGTTCTAAAACAGACTGCCCACTGATAAAAAAAAAAAGAAATCAATAATTTTGTTACCAATTTAAACAAAAATCCACTCAAAATCACCTCCATTCTTGACTAGTCCAAACGTCCTTATGGATGGTTTTAATTATTTCCAATTTTAATGCTGATCATTTTTGAGTGATAAAGTTGTTCACTGCTTGGGTTCATTGCTTCATGTAGTCAGTTCATGGAAGGACCAACTTTTACGTAAGACTAAATCATATCCCCATTACATATTTGAAATGTAAATTGGTTAAATGCTGAAGGATAAATGACACCTATTTCCTTCTTGAAATTATACCTGGAGAACATAATTTTTAAAATAAGACTTTATTTACCTTATCCTAAATAATAAGATATTCTTCTCTACCAACATTCCTGGCCTTCTTTCACTGAAGAAATTTAAATTTAGCAGTAAACAGGAGATAATCCTATGCAACAACATAAACATTAATTTTCTTATTAGTGACAGAGACACTACACATTCTCACTCCAATGCCTTGTTAGGATCTGGAGGTGATCCTGGGTTCTTAAAGGCTAAATGCAATCTCTGGCAGATTTTTGAGGTTGGAAAGTTGGTACCAGTGAAAAGCCTGACTGTGCCTGCTTTATGAGGTTCAGCCTAGCTAAGCAAAGAAATTTTTATCACCAGAACTCCTGGCATATGGTGAATTTTTTGGCTATGGAAATTTATGAAACAAAGAAAAATTTTAATGGTACTTAAAGTCCCATGTAGCACCCTTAGAAAAGAGTGTTCAGGGTACTAAAGATCATGCAGTTTTTACAGTACCTGTAAACTTTTAACTTAGCTTTTGGTACTTGGTCCATGAAATGCTTTTTCAATAACCTGTGGGTTGATTGCTACTAGCAGAGGAACTAAATTTTTAATCAATCTTGACAATTCTTACTACAGATTGCAGTAAGTTGCAGCTAAAAGGATGGGTGACTCATAGATATTCCTCATGGAGTTGGCAGAGTTGGTTTTTCTGATGCCTATAAAGATAGCAAGACACATTATTGTATGGAACATTTGGTTATCTCTTATTGAAGTGTACATGGCAAGTCCTTGCAAAAAGTTAAGCATGAAAACAATGGTAGCTTATGTACAAATATCCAGTGCTGAGATGAAGATGGAGAAATTCTGTAAAGAACCTGGTGACATTCTACACATTAAATATCACAGGTTGATACTTAGTAACTTCAATGCAAAAGGCAGCCAGTGGGAATAAGATGTACAAAAATATGTTGGAAAATTATGGCCAGGAATATGGAATGAGAGAGGCAAAAGACTTGTAGACTACATAGAAGCTTTGCACCTATACATCATGAATGCTTTCTTCAAGAAAATAATTAGGTGGTGCTAGATATGGAGAGAACAAAAAAATGAACTTTATCATATTTTAGCTACATAGTATGTAAATTTCAAGACTATGAAATTTCATATTTGTCTGTTTCATGGAACTGCTAAGACTAAAAAGTCACTATGTGGCTTTATTTTAAATCTTTGTTCATCATTTGCTAAGTGTAACTATAAAATATTCTAGACAAAATGGTAATTCTTCACAAATATACCACAATCCCAATTACACCAATCTTATGGCTCCTAGTCATGTATTTCTTTTCTGTATTTTATTCTGTTCGGCTAGAATGCTCACCTGTTCTTGTCCTGTGCTTTTTACATTTTATTCATTATAACTTAAATAATTTCTCCTTGCTTCAGTTAAACATTCTAAAGAAAAGAAATGAAGGGAGAAGATTGGACTTAGTGTGTGACCACTGGTAACTTAACTGTAAAATTAAGATCTTCTGCACCAACTTCATAGGCTTGTTGTAAGAATAAAGACTGTGTAATCTGTAAAATGCTTTGAGTTCTTTTTCAGTGAAGTTTATTTCTACATCTCACAAGTAGTGGTATATTCTGATTTAAAGCATAGTTATCTGTGTACTTGTCTCCCCATTTAACTACTAGGTTTAATACTCTACATTTTTTGAGAGTTTTCTTATTAATTTTTAATCTCCCAGAACTTATCACAATACCTTGCATGTAGTGGATACAACCAATGTTGCTGCTGTATTATTATGGCCATTAATGGGTTGGCAGTACATATAAAAACAGTTCTTGCTGGTTTTATCCCTTCTTCATGAGTACTACCCAATTCTTCCCAAGTACTGGTTTATCACAGTTACAAAACCAAGAATATCGTCTTTAAAAAGATACAAGCTAAATAGCGGAAATAAAATGATAGGTTCTGGGTAAGTTAAAGGGTCATTCAAAACCAAATGCAATATCAAAATACTCTGGAAAAGAAGTGAGAGGAATCTAAATATCAAACTACCTAAGATGAACTAAGTAGAATATTTACATTCTTTAAACTGATTTTTCATATCATTTTCATTTCTGAATAGATTCTTTCGCCTCTTATTCAGTTAACCACCAAACCATCTCTTACAGAAAAAAAAATTCAGTTCAGCAAAACTATCTAACACATTAAATGAGTCTGACAATATACACATTGTTCCACATCCATAGTCCACAGTACTCCAACTTCTTCAAAGGGAAAGAGATAAATTTCCTCCTTTCTTCCAATAGGACAAGCTTGTTTATTATAATCACACAATATTACTTTTTTTGTCCATTTCCATTGTTGTAATA
Source organism: Vombatus ursinus (assembly GCF_900497805.2). NCBI lineage: Eukaryota > Metazoa > Chordata > Mammalia > Diprotodontia > Vombatidae > Vombatus > Vombatus ursinus. Next base: position 6,273,445 of record NW_020954567.1, on the reverse strand, counting down.
CTTATGTACATTATCTTGGTTTAGTTGGCTTCACTTTCTATCAGTTCACATAAATTTTTCCATGCTCTTCTAAATTCACTAGTCAGTTTTTTATTAAATAAAATTTTATTGATTTTTTATATTGCATAAATTTCTCTTAGACTTCCAGAGGACCACCACAAATAATAAAGATTATTTTTTAAAGATAAAAAGATGGTGAAAAAAATCAGCAAAGCTAATCAACATGTTTCAAATAGATGCAATTTTGCTAATTCATTGACCTTCCACCCTTGATAAAGAGTACAAAGAGATGTCAAATCTCTTTTGGTCTGTGCATGTTCTTTGTAATTATGCAATATTCAGTTTTACCTGTTTTGCAGTGGTTGTTCTTTTAATTCACATTGTTGCAGTCATTGTGCATATTGTTTTCTTGACTGCTTACTTCACACAGCATCACTTGGTTCATGTAAGTCTTTCCATGTTTCTCTGCGTGTATCACATTCATCATTTTGTTCAGCACAGCATTATATTTGGATACAACAATTTTTAGCCATTTCCCAATCAGTGGGCATTTACTTTGTTTCCCAATCTTTACTACTGCCAAAAGTTCTGCTAATTGGGTAAATAAGAGCTTTCTTCTTAGCAGTCTCCTTGGGGTAAATATGTCTAGTTGTGGAATCTCTGGATCAAGGGGCATGGGTATTTTGGTCACTTTTGTTTTGCCATAATTCTAAATTGCTTTTCAAAATGGTTATCCTGGTTCACAGCTACACTAACAATGGAAACTAGGTCACCTTTCTTCCAACAATCCTCTGACATAGACAATTCCTATCTTTTGTCATCTTTGCCAACTTGCTGGATGTGAAATAAAACCTCAGGGTCATTCTGATTGCATTTCTCTTTATTATTAGTGATTTGTAGCATTCTTTCATTTGGTTATTAATAATTTGCAATTTTTAAAGAACTGTGTGCTCATTTCCTTTGTTTTTTTGTTTTGTTTTGTTTTGGCTAGGCAGTGGGGTTAAGTGACTTGCCCAGGGTCATACATCTAGTAAGTATCAAGTGTCTGAGGCTGGATTTGAACTCAGGTCTTCCTGACTCCAGGGCCAGTGTTCTACCCACTGCACCACTTAGCTACCCCCTGCTCATATCCTTTGATCACTTATCTTTTGGAGAATGGCTTTGGGTCTTGTTTATATGTTAGCTGTCTATTTAACTTAAGATACCAAATCCTTATCAAGGAAATTTGATATAAAGATTTTTTCCCCATTCAACTTTCCTGTCATAAACTAGAAGCATTAATTTTGTTTGTGCAGAAGCTTTTCAGTTTCATGTATTCAAATCTATTTTATCTTTTGTAATTATCTCTAAGCTTTAGTTAAGAATGCACCTTCTACTCTAACTGTGAAAGGTATTAATGCTTCTTTTCTAATTTTTCTATCATCACAACACTGTGTAGGTCTCTTTCTATGCATTCACAAAACTGCCACTTTGGTACATGCCCTTATCACCTTATACTTGGAAACAGCTTTATTTAGCAGCAATTTCTAGTGGGTTTATTATTCTTATGCCTCTCCCAACACTAATTTATCCTCAATTCAGATGCCAAAGTGATTTTCCTAAAGGACAAGTATTATTATACTACTGCCCTCTTCCCCCTACCTCAATAAACTCCAGGGTTCAAATGCTCTGTTTGGCATTTAAAGGCCTTCACAACAGGATTCCAGCCTACCTTTCTAGATTTCTTACAATGTACTCCCCTCTATGTCCTGTATGATAAGGTCATGCTGCTATTTTTGCCTGTCTTCAAACAGGATACTCCATCTTATTGACTGGCTGTCCCACACACCTGGAATGCTCTTTCTCAATTCTGCCTCCTGGGTTCCTTTATGACTCAGCTCAAATCATACCTTCTGCAAGAAGCCTTTCTAGCCTCTGACCCTCTCCCAACCTCTCCTTTTCTACCCCTGCCCCTCTCTGCCTACCTCCCCAATCTCCCCACTAAGATTGCCTTTCATTTACACTGCACAAGTTCTACCTGCTCACTGACATCAATCAATAAGCATTTACTGGGGGGCAGCTAGGTGGTACAGTGGATAAAGCACCAGCCCTGAAATCAGAAGAACCTGAGTTCAAATCTGGTCTCAGATACTTAATACTTACTAGCTGTGTAACCCTGGGCAAGTCACTTAACCCCATTGCCTAGCCAAAAAAAAAAGCCATTAAGTGCCTTTTATGTACCAGAAACTGTGTTATGTAATAGTACACGAAAAGATGAAAAAAATCCCAGCTCTTGAGGAGCTTACATTTTAGGAAGAGAAATACATATATGTGTAAGGAGAGATAAAACAAACACGTCGTAAAGTTTTTGGAGTGGAAGACTCCCACAGTTGAAGGGGACCAGAAAAGTCTTTGTATAGAAGGTGGCAACAGAACTGAGCTTTGAAGGAGAACCTTCATAGAGGCCTTTGCTCACAGAGGCAAAGAAGAGGAAGAATGTTCCAGGTCCGAGGAACAGCCTATACAAAAACATGGAGATGAAAGAAAGGACTGTTATGAGTGAGAAACTGAAAGAAGGCCACACGGTATTGGACAGGGAAATAATGTATACATAGTATTCTGGAAAGGTAGGTTGGGCCTGGGCTGTGAAAGACTTTACATGCTGAACAGAGGAGTCTGTATTTAATTCTAGAAATAATTGAATGTCACTAGAGTGAAATGTTCAGGTCTGCTCTTTAAGAATATCATGGTGAACTGGAGAGAAGGGAGTACTGAGAAAGGGAGACTACTGAGGAGGTTATTTATTCTAAGAGTGCAGCTGAGACCACAGTGATGGCTACGCAAGTGGGAAATGGATAGATGTGAAAGGTGCTGTGGAAGGATCAACCAAGTATGGAAAATGATTTGGATGTGGGCACGGGAGGCTCACTTTCCCTTTGTTTTGCTCTTAAAGCCCTCTATGAGTTGGTCCCTTCCTACCTTTCCAGTCTTCTTACACCTCATTCTCCTCCATATCTTCTGTGATCCAGTGACACTGGCCTGCTGGCTGTTTTTCATACAAGACAATTATTTCCAGCTCTGGTCAGTCTCACTGGCTGTCTCTCCATGCCTAGAATTCTCCCCCTCCTCCTCTCTACCTCCTAGCTTCCTTCTGAACTTGTTTTCTTCAAGTCTTTCCCAATGTCCTTTGATGCGAGGCTTTTCCTCCAAGATTATCAGCTTGCTCTGCATTTATCTTATTTATGTGTAATTGTTTGTATATTGTATCTAGACTGTGAGCTCCTTGAAAGAAGGGAATGTGCTTTTTTGGTGGGCCCTTCTTTGTATTCCCAGCACCTAGCACAGTGCCTAGCACATAGGAAGTGCTTAATAAATGTTTGCTGATTGTGCCAGCCACTGTGCTAAGCACTGGAAATACAAATAAGAAAAAGACAGAATCACCCAGTCCAGGGATTACGTGCAGTGGGAAATGAAGAACTCCTGGCTTGGAAGCCCTCTTTAAATGAAAACTTTGGGAGCAGTTCTTTGCTCCACTTCCCAGCCCTCCAGTCAGAGGGGCAGAGGGCACTGACGAGGTTTTAGTACTAAAGCTGATAGAATCTCAAAGGATGAGTTTCCTGGGAGCATAATCATGGTGTATATCAGTCCAAGGAATGCAGCTAGTGCTTAATAAAAGCTTGCTGACTGACTGACTCAAAGAGGTTGCCAACGTGAAAGATCCAAGGAAAGATGGTATGCTTGACAGGAAAAGGAAAGTGTTTTTTATTTAAATAATATCTCATTTTTTTTTCCAGTTACACATAATGACAATTTTCAAAGAAGGTTGAGTTTCAAATTTTCTCTCTCCCTCACTTCCTCCCGCCCTGAGGTGGTAAGCAATTTGATATAGGTTATACATGTCTAATAATGCAAAACATATTACCATATTAGTTATGTTGTGAAAGAAGACACAGACCCATAGAAAAAAAATCCAAAACAAAACCATGAAAGAAAATACAGAGAGTGAAAAATAGTATGCTTTGATCTGCTTCAGATCCCATCAGATCTTTCTCTGGAAGTGGATAGCATTTTTCATCGTAAGTCCTTTGGAATTGTCTTAGATTACTGTATCGCTGCAAACAGCTAAGTCATTTACAATTGATCACCGTACAGTATTGTTCTTACTGTGTACAATGCTCTCCTGGTTCTGCTCACTTCACTTTGCCTCAGTTCATATAAGTCTTTCTAGGTTTTTATGAAATCACCCTGCTCATTATTTTAATAGCACAGTAATATTCCATTACAATCACATACCACAACTTGTTTAGTCATAACCCAATTGTTGGTCATCCCCTCAATTTCCAATTCTTTACCACTACAAAAAAGCTTGCTATAAGTATTTTTGTTCAAATAAGTTCTTTCTTGAATTAGTGAAGTTTTTAAGAAGAGAGAAGTTTGGGTTTGGGAGAAAACAATAATGAATTCTGTTTTGATCATACTGTTTTTGTGATAACTATGAGACACCCAATTGGAAAGGTCCAACAATCAGTTGCTGATATAGGATTGTAGCTCCACAAAGAGATCTGGGATGAATGGTGGTTTGAAATGGTGGCTCGTAATTAAATCCAGAGGAGATAAGAAAATGGGAGATGGCAGGAGGGAGAGTGCTGAAGGCCCAGGACAGACCTTTAGGGTATATTCCCAGTTATACTGGTGTGATATGGATGATGTTTCAGCAAAGGAAATCAATCAGGAGAGAATGAAGGAGAATCAAGAAAGCAGTGTTAGTCAAAACAAAAGAAAACCAAAACAAACAAAATAAAACAGAAAGAGGTGGCTATCCGAGGGAACAGAGTGTTCAACAACATAGAATATGACATAGAGGTTCAGAGGCTTGTGGACTGAGGAAAGGCAATCAGATTTTACAATTTAGAGAGCACTGAACAAGAAGTTTAATAAATCCACAAAAATCAACAGCATTTCTGTATAGCAATAAAAGCAAAACCCAGCAGGATGAAATAACAAAAGTAATTCCCATTCACAATAACTATAAAATTCATAAAACATGTAGAAGTCAATCTACCAAGTCACAGTCAAGACCAACAGTGATAAAGTTTAAGAAAAAAAAACTCCTTAAAGAAAATAGACTTAAATAAATGGAAAGATAATCACTCTTCATGGCTGAGCTATGCAATTATAATGGAAATGATGATACTACCTCAATATTATATGTATGCACGCACACACACATCTATATCTATCTATCAGAAAGAGAGTGAGAGCATATTCAATGACTGAATAAAAAAGCATTTATTAAGCACTTATTTTGGGCCAAACACTGTACTAGGTACAAAAGTGAGGGGAAAAAAAAACCCTTGCCCTCAGAAAGTTTACATTCTAATGAGGAAGACAATATATACTGGAGACGTATAGCCAGAGAAGGGAATTTTGGTCTGCTGAGTCACAGAGATCGTGAACTGATACACAGGATGGTAGCAATATTGCTTCCATCAGAAACTTTCTCCCTCTGTTTATCTTCACCTTAATACTCTCTACAATGTCTCCTCCTTTTCTTAAAAATTTTTGGGAAAACTCTGGTGATATCTTTTTCTAATACTTCATATTCATTCCCAAATATATCCCTCCCTGCCCATCAAACTACCTCTTGTAAAAACAAAAATTAAAAAGAAAAAAGAGCAGTTCAGGAAAACAAACACATTGATTGAGTCTGAGATAAGATTCCCTATATGGTGGAAATCAAACCCTGATTAGACATAGTTGATGTAAAGATCCCTGCCCCAATTAACAGCCATACTTCTTATGCTCATTGTACTGATTTTGTGCATGACTTTGTCAATTTAATGTAATCAAAATTATGGATTTAATCTTTGGTAATCACTTCCCATCATAGGTATAAAAGGGGTCTGCTCTGGTGCTCTTTTAATTTTTTTTTTATCATAACCTTTAATATTCTGGTCTATCTTGAGCTTATTGTGGATATGACTGTAAGCTCTAAGTTCAAACCTAATTTTGCCAAATTGCTTTCCAGTTTTCCCAGCAGTTCTTACCATGGAGGTAGTTATCCCAAGTAATTTATGTTCTGGGTTACATGGGTTTATTGAATTTAGTTGTTTCTGACTCTTCCTCGTCTACATCTGTTCCATTGATGTGCTACCAGTAGCAAAGACCTTTGATAATTATTACTTTACAGCAAAATTTTGTGTCTATGTCTCTTTCCTCCTCCCTACCCCAACCCCATTTCCCTTGAGATTTTCAGCCTTTTCTTTCTACAGATTAATTTTGCCATTATTTTGCTTTGCTTTTGGAAGCATTCCTTTGGCAGTTTGATTGGTATAGCAACAAACTGGTAAATTAATTTAGGTAGCATGGTCATGCTTGTTGTATTGGTATGGCATAACCATGAGGGCTGAATAACCTTCTGATTATTTAGTTTTTTGTTTCTTTACAAGAATGTTTTACAACTACATTTACGTGTTAAATGTGCCGCTGTAGACTGACTAATAGTTTATTTTGCAGCCGTTTTGAATGAGACTTCCTTTTTGACAATTTCTTCAATTTTGTTACTGCCACACAGAAATGCAATTGAGTTTTATGGATTAATTTGAATTCTGCTACTCTACTGAAGCTATTGTCTCAATTGGTTTCTTTGAGGATTCTCTGAAATTTTCTAAGTAATTCAAGATGCTGTCAGCAAATAAGAGTAGTTTTGTTTCCCTCTAATGTTTCTAATCTTGTTGCCATCATTAGCATTTCTAGAACTATGTTAAATAACAGTGAGAAAAAATAGCACATTTGTTTCATTCCCGTACTCACTTCTGGCTCAGTGTCTTTCTCACTTTTTTAAATTCTTGCCCTGATACTCAGGGATTTCAAACACCTTAACTTCTGAGTTCCTCAACATACTCATTTCCTATGACCGATTCCTCTACCACTCCTCAGGTACACACAGAAATCGTCATACCCCTTGCTCTTGCCATTTCCACTTTTATGTTCATTATTTTCAAAAATCCTTTACTTGACCATCATCTCTTATCATTCCATCTTTCCCACTGCCTTACAACTCCTAATCCTATTCATCATCTATATCATGACTTCTAATCTTACTGCTCAGTTATTTCCTAGGCTATTTCATCCTTGCAGTAAATATATCTGATCTTCTGTAGTGACCAGTTCAACTCTACCACTATCCTCTACTCTCAAGTTTCATGTTCCCTTATCCTGTCATTCATCTTGCCCTCCCGAGTCCCAGTGGTGGATTGCTTTCAGCATCTGTTGCCATTGCTCTTATTCACAGCTTCAGAATTAAGCTGCAAAAAATTCGTAGAACTCTGCTAACTGGGTCTACTATAAATTTATATTACATAATCTCAACTGGGGCCTCACTGCTCTAAGGCAATCCTTTTATACTTCTCTAATTGATTTAGTATTCTACTTACCACAGCTGCTTTTCCAATCTTTTTATCCCTACTCAAACTTTCTGCGGCTCCTCGTTCCACAACCTCTCAACTGAGACCCTTGCCTTATATTTCACTGAAAAAAGTGGGGTCATTTGGAGAATGCTCCCTAGTCTCTCTTTGCCTTCTGACATCACTCAAACACTTTCCCTCACTATCTTCTCCTTCATCCCTGTAGGAAGAGGTCTCAGGCCTTTTCCAAAGCAAATCCCTCTACATGAAAGGAATAAAACATTGATTTTTTAAAAATGTGGATTAATTTTTTATTAGTTACTTTGCTAATGTGTATTTTTTATTTCCATATTAGCCACAATGAAAAAAGAAAGCAAAGACACACAAAAACAAGAAAAATAAAATTAAAAAAAAGTATGCTTCAATCTGTACTCAAGAGTTCATCAGTTTTCTATCTGGAGGTAGATAACATTTTTCATCATGGGTTCTTTGGAATTGTCTTGGATCATTGTCTTGATCAGAGTAACTAAGTCTTTCACAGTTAATCATTCTTACAATATTGCTATTACTATGTACAATGTTCTCTTGGTTCTCCTCACTTCACTTTGTAAGAGTTCAGATTTTTCTGAGAGCATCCTGTTCATCATTTCTTATAACACAAGTGTTCCATCACAATCACATATCACAACTTGTTCAGCCATTCCCCAACTGATGGGCATCCCCTCAATTTCCAATTCTTTGCTACTAGAAAAGAGTTGCTGAAAATATTTTTGTACAAATAGGTCCTTTTCCTTATTCTCTGATATCTGTGGGATACAGACTGATACATTGCTGAGTCAAAAGGTATGCAGTTTTACAACCCCTTGGGTGTAGTTCCAAATTGTTCTCTAGAATGGCTGGACCAGTTCACAACGCCATCAACAATGCATTAGTGTCCCAATTTTTCTACATCCCTTCTAGTTTTCATCATTTTACTTTTCTGTCATGTTAGTTAATCTGATTGGTATGAGGTGGTATCTCAGAATTGTTTTAATTTGCAATTCTCTAATAGCTAGTGATTTAGAGCATTTTTAAAATATGACTATTGATAGCTTTGATTTCTTCTTCTGAAAACTGCCTGTTCATATCCTCTGACCATTTATGCATTGGAGAATGGCTCTTATTTATATATAAATTTGGCTCTGTTACCTACATGTTTGAGAAATTTGCTGATCTCCCACCTTAGTTTTTTTGTTTTTCTTCTAATTTTAGTTGCATTAGTTTTGTTGGGAAAAACAAAACAAAACCAACACCTTTTTAATTTCATGTAATTAAAATTATCCACTTAATTCTCATGATAGTCTCTATCTTTTGTTTACTCATAAACTCTTCCTCATCCACAGATCTGACAGGTATATTCTCCTATGCTTCCCTAATTTACTTGTGATATCATTTATACCTAAGTCACTTATTTATTTTGACCCTATCGTGGTATACGGTGTGAGATGCTGGTCCATGCCTAGTTTCTTTTTTTTTTTTTTTGGCTAGGAAATGGGGTTAAGTGACTTGCCCAGGGTCACACAGCTAATAAGTGTTATGTATCTGAGACCGGATTTGAACTCAGGTTCTCCTGACTTCAGGGCCAGTACTCTATCCACTATGCCACCTAGCTGTCCCTCCATGCCTAGTTTCTTCCAAACTACTTTCCAGTTTCCTAGCAATTTTTGTCAAAAGATGAAAAAGTTTGAATCTTTGGGTTTATCAAACACTAGATTGCTCAGGTAATTTACTCCTATGTACTATGTAGTGTGTACCTAATCTCTTCCACTGATCCATCACTCTATTTCTTAGTTAATACCAGATTGTTTTCATGATTGCATCTTTGTAACATAGTTTGAAATCTAGAACTGCTAGGTCACTTTCCTTCACAATATTTTCCCCAGCGATTCCCTTGATATTCCAGATGAATTGTTATTAGTTTTTTAAGCTCTAAAAAAAACCCTAAAAAAACAAAAAACAATTCTTTGGCAGTTTGATTGGTATGTCACTGAGTAAGTAAATTAGGTAGAATTGTCATTTTTATTATATAGGCTCAGCCTAACCATAAGCAATTAATCTGTCTAATTATTTAGATCTGTCTTTTATTTGTGTGAAGAGCATTTTTAAATTTTGTTCATACAGTCCCTGTTCGTCTTGGCAAGTGGACTTAATACTGTCTGCAGTTACTTTAAATGGAATTTCTCTATCTCTTCTTGCTGGGTTTTGTTGGTAGTATATAGAAATGCTGATGATTTTTGTGAGTTTATTTTACATCCTGCAACTCTGCTAAAGTTAATTGTTCCAACCTGGTTTTTTAGTTGCTTCTCAAGGGTTCTCTAAGTATAGCATCAGATCATCTGCAAAGAAGGGTGATAGTTTTGTTTTCTTGTTGCCTATTTTATTTCTTCATTTTTTTTCTTGTTTTACTGTTATAATGAACATTTCTAATACAACAGTGAAAAATAGTGGTGATAATGGAGATACTTGCTTCACCCTTGATCTTACTGGGAAGGCTTCAAATTTATCCTGGTTACAGATAATGCTTACTCTCAGTTTTAGATAAATAATACTTATAATTTTAAGAAAAACTCCATTGATTCCTATGCTTTCTAGTGTTTTTAAGAGGAACAGATGTATTTTGTCAAAAGTTTTTTCTGCATCTATTGAGATAATCATATAATTTTTGTTGTTTTTCTTACTGATGTGGTTAATTATACTAATAGTTTTCCTAATATTGGACCAGTGCTGCATTCCTGGTATAAATACCAACTAGTCATAATATATGATCTTTGTGATATACATTGCTGTTATCTCCCTGCTAGTATTTTATTTAAAATTTTTGTATCAATAATCAGTAAGGAAATTATTCTATAGTTTTCATTCTATTTCTGGTCTCCCTGGTTTAGGCATCAAAACCATATTTGTGTCATAAAAAGAATTTGGTAGGATCCCTTCTTTACCTATTTTTCAAATAGTTTATATAGTACTGAGATTAACTGTTCCTTAAACATTTGGTAGAATTCACTTCTGAAGCCATCTGTTCTGGGAATTTTTTTCTTAGGGAACCCATTGATAGCCTGTTCAATTTCTTTTTCTAAGATAGGGTTATTTGCTATTTCCTGTTCTATTAATCTGGGCAGTTTACATATTTGTAAATATTCATCATTTCACTTAGATTGTCAGTTTTACTGGCATATAATTGGGCAAAATAGCTCCTAACAATTGCTTTATTTTATCTTCATTGGTGGTATATTCATCCTTTATACTTTTGATATTGGTACTTTGTTTTTTTTTCTTTAAAAAATCAAATTAATCAGTTGTTTAAATTAACCAACAGTTTATTGGCTTTTTCAAAAGAGCAGCTCCTAGTTTTATTTATTAGTTCAATTTTTTTAACTTTCTATTTTATTGCATAAGTAACTTTCTATTTCTATTTCTCTCCTTTGATTTTCAAGATTTCCATTTTGATGTTTAATTGGGGATGTTTAACCTGTTCTTTTTCTAAAAACTTTTTTAGCTGCATGCCCAATTCATTGATCAGCTCTTCCTCTCTTTTACTGATGTATGTATGTGTTTAGAAATATAAATTTTCCCCTACATGCTGCTTTGGCTGCATCCCACAGATTTTGGAATTTTGTCTCACTGTTAGCATTCTTTTTCATGAAATCATTGTTTCTATGATCTGTTCTTTGACTCAATCATTCTTTAGGATTAGATTTAATTTCAAATTAATTTTTAATTATGCTTCCATAGCCCTTATTAAATGTAAATTTTATTGAAATATGATCTGACAAGGGTGCATTTAAAATATCTGCTTTTTTGCATGTTTGTGAGGTTTTTATATCCTAATACATAGTCAAATTTGAAGATAATACTATGTAAAGTTGAGAAAAAGGTATACTCCTCTCTATTCCTATTTAATTCTCTCCAGAAGGCTATTGTATCTAACTTTACTAAGATTCTATTTATCTTTTTACTTTAGTCCTTATTTATTTTATGGTTAGATTTGTCTAGCTCTGAGAGCGGAAAGTTTAGGTCCCCCACTAGTATAGGTTTACTGTCTTATTTTCTCCTGTAATTCATTTAACTTTTCCTTTAAGATTTTAGATGCTCTGCCATTTGGTACATATATGTTTAGTACTGATATTACTTCCTTGTCATGGTGCCTTTTAGCAAGATGAGGTTTACCTGTTATTTTATTTTTTTTTAAATTAGGTTTAGTTTTGCTTTTCTTTTGTCTAAGATCATTATTGCCATGCTAACCTTTCTAACTTCAGTCAAACCATAATAGATTTTGCTCCAGCCTCTTATTTTGACTCTGTGTGTGTCTCTGTTTCAAGTGTGTTTCTTGTAAACAACATATTGCTGTATTTCGGTTTCTAATCTATTCTGCTGTTTGTTTTATTGGTGAGTTTATCCTATTCACATTCACAGCTATGATTACTAACTGTGCATTTGCCTCCATCCTATTTTCTTCTGTATATCCTTCTCTCATTTGCCTTTTACCTTATGCCTCCTCTAAGGTCTATTTTCCTTCTGACCACTACTTTCCTTTATCTGCCCTCACTTTTATCACCCTCCTCTTTTTCTTCTTTGTTGTATTGTGTAAGACAGCTTTCTATACCAATTGAGCATGTGTGTGTGTGTGTCTGTACTTCCCTTCTGAACCAATTTGGAGTAAGCTGCTCACCCCCTTAACATTTTCCCCTCCACTGTAAAAACTCTCCCTTGCATGCCTCTTTTATGTGAGATACTTTCCCCCATTCTGCCTCCCCCCTTCTCTTCCAGGGCACCTCTCTTTCTCACTTATCCACTTTTTTATATCATTCCAATCAGTTCACTCCCACACCCTTTCTATTGTAAAATCCTTCTAACTGTCCTAATAATGATAAAGTTCTTATAAATTACATGTATCATCTTCCCATATAGAAAAATACAGTATATTTATAGTTTAACCTTATTGAGTCCCTTTCATGTTTATCTTTTCATGCTTATCATGTCTTTCGGAAGGGGAAGGGGGAAAGTTTGGAACTTAAAATCTTACAAAAGTAATGTTGAAAACTAAAAATGAATAAATAAAATTTTAAGAAGTCAAATGAAAAAAATCAATAGTTTCTAATGCTAAGCCATGTGATACTACCAAGGACTTTGGTGGCAAGAACTTTCTTTTCTGTGTCTTCAGGAGCTAATGATTCTCAAATTTACTTCTCCAAACCTAACCTCTCTGCTGACTTATAGTCTCACAACTCCAACTGCTCACATCATGAATTGTACAGAAGGTAATAATGGTGATGATGATGATAAATCTGTAGACATCTTCAACTCATTAATGTCCAAAACTGAAGATATCTTTCACCCCAAAACTTCTCTTCTTCCTAAGTTCCCTACCCCCATGCTCCCAGTCATGCCGGCTCACAATCTAGGTGTGACCCTGGACTCCCCTCTCTCTCTCTCTTACCCCATATCTAATCGGTTGCCAAGTCCTTTTAAGTCTACCTTCACAACATTTCTTACATATAGTCCTCTCTCCTTACACTGCCACAACCCAGGTGCAGGCCCTTACCATCTCACACCTGGACTATCACAATACTATGCTGGTTGGTTTCCCTGCCACAAGTCTCTCCCCACTCAGTTACTAACACACAGGTCTGATCATGTCAATCCCCTACTCAATAAACTCTGAAGGCTTCCTAACTACCTTGGTAGCTAAGTGGTGCAGTAGTCAGAGCTCTAGATATGTCTGGAATCTGGAAGACCTAAGTTCAAATCTAGCTTCAGCCACTAGCTGTGCAACCTTGGGCAAGTCACATAATCTCTGTTGCCTCAGTTTCCTCAACTACAGAATAAGGATAATAACACCTACCTCTCAGGTTTGTTGTGAGGATCAAATGAGGTAATATCTGTAAAGTGCTTAGCATGGTGCTGAGCACATAGTAGGAGCCATGCAAATGGTGGTTATTTATCATCATCACCATTATTATCTTCTCCAGGACAAAATAAAGAATCCCATTTTGCTTTTAAATCCCTTTATCACCTGGCCCTTCCTAACTTTCTAGTCTTCTTACATTTCACTCCCCTCCTCACACTCCAATCCAGTGACACTTGCCTTCTTGCTCTTTCTCATATGAACTATTCTATTTTCCATGCTTAGCATGTTCACACTTTTCTGGCTTCCTTCAAGTCTCAGGCAAAATCCCACCTTCTGCATGAAGCCTTTCCTAGTCTATAATACACATGTCTTTGCTCTGAGATGATTTCTGATTTACTCTGTCTGTATCTGGTTTGTACATGGCTGCATGCATGTTGTCACCCCATTAGCTGTGAGCTCCCTATATGCAAAGTGCTGGGCATAGTGCCTAAAACATGGAAGACCCTTAATAAATGCTTGCTGACTTGTATTTACTGCAAAAGCTATTAGTGTTTCCCCCTTGCAGTGCTGTTAGCTTTTGATTTTACATATATACTTTTTATCATATAAAAAAATGGACCCTTTACAAAAAAGCCTGTGTTTGCAGGGTTTTAGCAAAAATGATTGGTGTACTTTGTCCATTTTCCCCTCCCTTTTTTGGGGGGTAACTTGATTCTGTCATATGCTTTCTGGTTTTAATATAATTACATTGTTTTCCTCAATTTGAACCATCTGTGCATATCTGGTTATGATGAATAATTTTTTCCAACAGTGTTTTTTTTTTAACAAAGATTTTATTTAAAAATTTTTCACTCAATAAATAGCAATTTGCTCATAATGTTGGACTAAAATTATCTTTCTTAGTCTTATCTTGCCCTGGTTTAGATATCCAGATTTATATTTAAAAGGAGTCAGATAGAATGTTTTTACCTCTTAGTTCTTGAAAATAATTGGTGTAAAAATAATTTAAATATGCAATTGGTTCTATGACCTCATCAACATGGACATTCCTTCCAATGATGCAGATTACAGCCCATCCACGGCTATATATCCTGTAAGATTCTTGTTCAGGTGCTCCCATAAAGTTTTACCTTTGACATCTCCTTGGTAATTTCCTCCCATTTGCTTCAAAATCTCTGACATAGGTTCATACCTTCCCACTCCTCTGGATGCTAGTTGTCCCAAGAAGCTCAGATTCTCTTTTTCCTAAGGTAGGATGAGTGATCTCTCAAAGCATGCAATCTTTGTAAAGTCCCTATCTCCCTTTAAGACAATCTTTCTCTTACCCTGGAGAAATATTTATCAGTGGCACCCCCTTCCCTTCACTGAAAATAGATCGCTACTCTTTTATCCCTCTCTTTGCCCCCTTGTTCACTGTCATGTAAGTTCTCTTCTTCCTGGCGGACAAGAGGAGTTTATTTTCTCTTGTTAGCCTCTAATCAGATAAAAAAGGCTAACATTCTATATTCCTCTCTACTGTATTCTTCCCCTCTCTTCTTTTACATGCCTTTACATTTTGTAATTTAGTCCCACAAGAAACACTTGAAGGCAGCTTGTTGTGAAGTACTCCCTGATGCGTCAGGCCTGTTTCTCCACCACCAATTCTATTAGACTTCTGCTTTTATGCATCTCCTCGTGTACATTTAAAGTAATCTCTCAGTGGTCTCTCTGTTGTTATTTGTTGGTCATGTTGGCCTTGGTAGTTTTATTCGTTAATCCTTCTTGCGTTTCTCTTGTCTGGGGTGATTAAGAGGCAAATAATTTTTTCAGATTTAGTTTTCTTTTTAAGAATGTTTTAAATGCCTTTTTTTTTTAACTGAAT
Organism: Vombatus ursinus; assembly: GCF_900497805.2. Lineage (NCBI taxonomy): Eukaryota > Metazoa > Chordata > Mammalia > Diprotodontia > Vombatidae > Vombatus > Vombatus ursinus. Next base: position 6,258,312 of record NW_020954567.1, on the reverse strand, counting down.
GTCCATGTTCATTTATGATGGAGCTGAGATTCACAGAATGGGTCATTAGTGGCATTGTGAGCTCCCCCTTGATCTTCAGAATGCATTCTTCCGTGACCACCTCTTATGACTTTTTGAGGATACAGGATAGTCTTGTTATTATTTGAATTTCCTGTCCTTCATATTTGAAGATTTTTCTCCTGGTCACTTGAAGAAATTTATCTGTCAGTGTAACTGTAAAAGTCAACCACTATGTATCTTGAAGTTTGTAGCATCGTGGTTTGTTTTTTGTTAGTTTGTTTTTTTCTTCTGAAGGCAATCAAAGGATTTTTTTGTTTGTTTGTTTTGATTGCCACTCTGCTTTTCTGTGTCTGGAAGTTCTGTGCAGTTTAAAAATATTATTTCTTGTATTACAGTGTTCAAGTTTTTGACTTGTCATGTTCTCCGGGGACACCTATAATCTTTAAGTTGTCTCTACAGAGTACTGTTTTTGTGACCAATACACTTTGCTTGTATAGAGATTATGCTTTCTTTTAATGTCACTGTTTTTTGCTCCTCTTCTTTTAGATTGTCCTTCACTTCTATGTATCTGCATTCCCAGTTATCCTCCCTCTCGTTTCTTTGGTGAAACTTGTCACTATGAATTCAAGTTCTCCTATTCTGCCAATTATTTCTGATGCACAGACCATAAATTCTGTTGTTACAGATTTCATTTCTCTTTTAAACCATTTAAGAACATCCTGCTATGTTTCTATGTCCCCTTTGGGAATCCACAGGTTCCTCTGCCTCAGCAGGTGTTGATTCATTCTCCTTTTTTCTAGCAATACTTATTAACAAATACCTGAACTCTTTTACTTAGTCTGAAGGCCATATTTCCTTCTGCTATTAATATCTTCCCTGTTGGTTTATCTGTTTATACTCAAGGACTTTGAATTTTCTTCCTCCTGAGATCATTGGTAATTTCAGTCATTTTTCCTTATTTTCCCTTATTACTTTCTGTCTCCCTCCCCTTTGATGATGCTTCCCTGAGGGCTGAATCTTAAAGAATCTCAGTCTTTGGAGACTGTAGAATTTCTTATCTCATTGCCATACGGTAACAGTAAAACGTTGGTATTTAAATCAGTATTTGTTTCTTTCGAAACTTGCAGTCATTAATGGTGATGTGCAATTCCCAAAGACAATCAAATCAGTTTTTCTGAGGAAGTTCACCTAGATTCACTCTAAGTCCAGCTGAGAACCTCTGGCTCTTAGTCTATGATCCTCCTTTAACTCTGGGCCTAATTTAATGACCATCTACACTATGTGTTCTATATATACATACTGTTGGGGACAAACTTCATAGGCTTTCTACCAAATGAATGTAATAATCTGGGCAATTCTTTATTCACTTGATCTTTCCTGTGTCAGGACCAACTCTTTTGGTTGTATACAGATAGATTCTAGGAAGCTCTGAAATGATCTGGGGCTTCAGGTAATCACCACATATATCATCTAATAGTCTCTAGAAGCTCTCGTCATTTATAAAGAATCTCTCTTTAACTTGGAATCTGATAAATCTCTTCCAAGGCGGTTGGCTGAGCATTTATCTTCTTTTTTTCAATGGCTTGCTTGATGTTCATGATAAGAAGGTTGTTGAACATGGTTACTACTGTTTTTATATCTTTCAAGAAATTTTAAAGCACAGATGGCAGACACTTTGTTAGCACTGTGCTCTACTAAATCAAACCTGAGTAGCTAGGTAGCACAGTAGATAAAGTGCTGGACTTGGGAGTCAGGCACACATAAGTTCAAATCCTGCTTCAGACACTTATATTAGCTAAGTGACCCTTAGGCATGTCACTTAACCTCTCTCTGTGTCACTTGCCTCATCTATAAAACAGGGATAATAATAGCCCCTATTTCATAGTGTTGTGAGGATAAATTGAGATAATATATGTAAAGTACTTTGCAAACCTTATGTCAGCCATTTTTACTAAATTAAATACTTTTTCCTAATCAAAAATCAATAGGAATAGCAAGATCTGCTATTCTCTTCATCTTTCACACAACTCTAAAATAATAAAGGTGTGGTACACTGTTGACACTTAGGAAAACTCTCATCCAGGATGCCATCAGGTCATGTTTAGATGACTCATAAAGATTCTGTATAGATGGGAGGGTAGGCATATGGGAGTCTGTCTATAGCTGATCATGTTTTCTTAGTCACTTTTTTTCCCTATTAATAAGGTCTAAGATTTTTCCATACCCTTAGTATTATCCCTAGATTCAAATACCTTGTATATTGATCCTTCAATACTTTCACTATTTTTAAATATTTATATCATATGATTGATATTTACCTCTAAATCCACTAAGGGAACCCTTACCCTTTAGTAGTTATTTTACAGTTAGTTAAATTCATTTCCTGAAAAGGGATTAAAATCTCTATTTCAAGTTCTGTTCATTTCTGAATTTAATATTTTCATATATAATAACATTTCTTTTGAAATTCTCAGTTTTATCTGAATGTAACTGGGCTGTGGATTATAAATGTTTTTTTTCCCTTGTTTGTCGTGATTTCAGTTTATTGACTTTTTTAGTCATTTTATTTTTTTCTCATTTCTTTTTGATCATATTGGCTATTTTATCTATTTTGTTAGCCTCTTCAAAGAAATGACTTAGTTTTATCAATTCTACAATGTTTCCCAATTTATCCATTTCTCTTCTAATTATTTCCTTATTTGTATTAATTTCAAGTTTATTTGTTTGTTGATTTTTCTATTTTTAAACAATATATTCAGTTCATTAATGCTATTTTTATATTATATTGATATGTGGTCTCAGATAAATTTTTCCTCTAGGGTCTGCTTTAGCTGTATACCAGAAACATTGATATTTGTGTAATCATTATTTTCCACATAGTTGTTATTTGTTTCTATGACTTGTATTTTGACCCATTCATAATTACACTTCTATTAAAGTCTGTATCCTTTCCCTGTGTCATTTTCTATTTTTACTGCATTGTGATATGTCTTTTAAGTATACACCATGGAATCTCCCTTTCCCTATTCTTTTTTTATTTTTATTTTTTGGTTGGTTGTTTGTTTTTCTGGTGAGGTAATTAGGGTTAAGTGACTTGCCCAGAGTCACACAGCTAGTGAGTGTTATGTGTCTGAGGCTGGATTTGAACTCAGTTCCTCCTGACTCCAGGGTCGGTGCTCTATCCACTGTGCCACCTAGCTTCCCCTTCCCTATTCTTTAAACTTTATCCTTGTAGTGCCTTTTTCTTTTTTCTAAGTCTCATTCTACCAAGCTTCAGTAATGCATATGAGGTAATATTTACTTTCATGTAATAGGATCTTCTTCTAGTTCATCTTACTTCTCACTATAATTTGTGCAACTGAATATCAACATTTGAGGTCACAGATTCTATGACTGGCATCTTTCTTGGATTTTGTCTCTTGTGAACCTCACGGTATTTTTATTGCTGTTACTCCGTCTTACAACAAAGCTAGCATTTATGGTAAATGGCATAATGGCTAAATGGCAAAATGGTATACTTCAGCTTTCTTCCTCCCCTTCTTTCCTACTGATTTCAAAGTTCTTCTAGTTAGTTTTACAAAACTACAGGCAAATATGGTCTTGCCAGCTATTAGTGGGTATTGACCATCTCTACTTAGAACCTTGTCATTTATATACTTTAATCAATGGTCCAGGTTCCAGATCAAATCCCATTCTCAGACAACATTTTAATCACTTTACCAATGAGTCTGCCTTTTCTGAAGCCTCTTTCTTTCAAGTAGCATCAGTAGTGAAAATACCGTCTAGCAAATGTCTTCAGTTTTTTGCCCAAGACATAGTGAATCAGCATCATTACACCAAGACACAACATTGCTGTAAGTAGTACATTAGCTCCCAGTTTTAATCAAGGAAGAGATATAAGCAAAGTGCTAGAAGTTACACAAAACAATGAACTTCAAAGTCCCAAGAGAAAGAAACAAGGAAATGTTTTCTATATCCCCATGAATCTCTCCCACTATTTTAGAATCTACTTCTCTCCCATCTTTACTCAGATCTTATAATATAAATATTCTCATTAAATCCAACATTGTTTTTCTATTCATTTCCCTTCAGCTAAAAAATGGAGAAGTATAATTTAAACCACAAAAATCCTTGATTCTAGAAGTACAAGGTGTGTTCTTTAAAGAAGGCTTGTTTTGTATTCCCAGAAAAAAAATTCTCAACATAAGCAACAAAGTTAAAGGATACTTTATTTTACCCCAAACAAGGATCAATAATAACACTTGTAAAATTCTAAAGCACAATGAAGATGTATAATGTTTTCACCTTATATTCTCACATTGATCCTAGGACATGGGCAGAAGAGTTCTCATATAAAAGAAGAAGCAAGCTAAAACAGAATAAAGGACTTGTCTAATAACCCATCAGTAAGATGTTAGATTGGAACCCAGATCTTCTCACTAATGGCCTCACACTACACGCTTCATTTGAGTCAGCTCAGCAGGTAGGAGTGCTTTATATTACTTTCTAAACAAAAGCGTTTTAAAACAGCTTAATAGGATAATATTATGAGCAAATTGCTACTTTCCTTGTAGACAAAGGAGCATGCTGGGGCAGTTCCAGATTTGTCTATCTAGTTTTGGCCTATCATCTCAACTGGCCCTTATGCTTGTCAAAACAAGTAATTTAGTTATTATACATATTCAAAGCAAGAGAATCTTTTTGACTGCAGCTGTGAGGTCTGTGGCCTAGAGAACCTGCTAAATTATAGCCACCAACATAGCCACATAAATTCTGTAACACATGCTCAACATCATCCTTTTGAAAAAAGGAAAATTCTAAATATTCTGAAACATCTTTCCCATGCATTAGTACTGCCGTAGTCCCAGTTCTGTCTCAAACTTTTCCCAGTTGAGCAGAATGTTTTACCTGATGGAGGTGTCCAAGGAAGGCCTGAGCCTGTGCTGAAGAGATTGCTCCTCCAACAGGAACAGGCTGCTTCTGGAAGTCTAGGCCATTTGTCTGTGTACCTGGAAAGAAAGAAAAATAATTACATCTAAGCCTTTTCCTTCTGGAATTCCTATATCCTCAATTGACTATTAACAAATACCCTTGCATCTTAGATATCATCACTTACATTCTTCCCATCTTCTGACACTAACAGAAGTTGGGCTCCTCCAGAAGACACTACATCCCTAAAGCCCCTTAACCAGCACCATGTCTTTCTCTCAAGTGCCTCTGGGCCAGAGAGAGTAGGCATACTTCTCACTGCCACATCAAGACTGTCCTTATGAATGATATTTCCCGGAGTAATAGAAACGATTTTTTTTTTAGTGAATCAGCAACATCATACTAGGAGGCAACATTTCTGTAACACTTATGGTACCTTAGCTCCTAGTTTTAATCAAGGAAGAGATAGAAGCAAAGTTCAGGGAGTTATACAAAACAACAAACTTGAAAGTCCTAAAGGACTGAAACGAGAATGCTTTTTGTTTCTCCATCAATGTCTCCCACTTTTAAGAAGTCTACTTCTCTTCCATCTTCACCTAGATCTTATTTATAATAGAAGATTTCTCGTTAAACTAGGTACCTTGTTCTTCTGTTCCTTTCTCCTCCATATTCTAGCTAAAAAAGGAAGAAGGAGAATTTAAACTATGAAAATCCTTGTAACTCTAAAAGTACAACAAGGTGTGCCCTTTAATGAGGGCTTGCTTTGCATAATAGAAAAAAATTCTCAACAAAAGAGCAATGAAGTTGAAGGATGTCTTATTTGACTTCAAAGAGGGATTAATCACTCAGTAACCTCTCCTCAGGTTTACTCACCTATGTTATCTATTGCATATCCTTACTCATACATGTCTATCAGCTTCCAGGTCATTTTTTTTTCCCTCTTTCCTTGAATCCTTTAGTATTGGGTTCATTGTGTTCCTCTCAACTACAACTCCTGACCTCATACTTGGGGACTTCAATATACATGCTGGACAACCTACATCTTTCTTCTAGCTTAGTCACCCACACGAAGAATCATACTCTGGATCTCACCATCTATAATTATTCTCTATTATCCCGAACTGCCAAATTCCTCTTTCTGATCATAACTTTCTCTCCTTACATCTCTCCCCTTCTGCCCCTATCCTGATTATCTTCTTTCAAACCAATTCCTCACCCTCACTGTATTCTCCAATCCCTCTACCTTTCCCTGTTGACCCAATCTGCAATCCCTCTTTTGGTGTCATTTTCCTTCCTTATCCTTTTGAATCCCTTACTGCCTTGGTCCTACCGCTGCCAAATCTCAAACATGGATTATTTTTACCAATCTCCTTCTCTGCTTCTACTCAATTTCTTCTAGATGGTTCAGTGAATAGAGTCATGAGCCTGCAGTTAGGGAGACTTCTGCTAAAAATCCTGCCTCGGATATTTACTAGCTTTGTGACCCTGGGCAAATCATAATTTCTTCCAGGCTCAGTTTCTTCAACTGTAAATGGGCATAGTAATAGCACCTTCCTCTCAGGGTTGTTTGTAAAGTACTTCACACAGTGCCTGGCATATAGCATATAATAGGTGTTTAATAAATGTATGTTTCTCTCCCTTCATTTTTCCTTTTGCTGGATACTGCTGGAGAAAGTCACATAACAACCCCACCTTTTAGAGGTCAACAATAAACATATATTGCCTAATCTCATCAGGGTCCTTTTACTTCCAATAAATCAATTAAACTCTTCCTTGCCTGACTCCATCACTCCCCACTGCAAGTTTTCCAAACCTTTTCTCCCAAAGCCCTTTATGGCATCAGTGGGCAAACTACACAAATCCAGCCTGCTGTCTTTGTACAGCAAATGTAAAAACTATTCTTAAGCTTGAGGGAGATATAAAAATTTGCTAAGAAAACAGATCTTTAGTCATGAAATTCCTCTTCTCTTCTACTCCATAATCCCTTTACTCCCAAATAGAGGCAATTAGGTGGTACAGTAGATGGGAATAGTGGGCCTGGAGTTGGAAAACCTAAGTTGGAATCTGACCTCAGATACTTAATTGCTGTGACTCTGAACAAATCACTTAACTTCTGTCTGCCTCAGTATCCTCAAATGTAAAATGAGGATAACAATGGTACCTATTTCCCAGGGTTGTTGAGAGGATCCAAGGAGATAACACTTGCAAAAAGTGCTTAACACAGTGCCTGGAACACAGTAGGCATTTAATAAATGCTTATTTCCAACCTTCTTTCTTTCCTAACCCCCATTATTTCAGAGTTCAGAAGAAGGATAGACAGGAATCAGCATAGGGCCTGACATATAATAAATGTTTAATTAAAGCTGTGTGAGTGTGCATGTGCATGTGTGTGTGTATCTTTATTTCTAAAATTCTCCAAGGGAAGTCATCCAAGGAGAAATAGCAAGTTCTTATGAACGACAATCTGAGGAAAAAGAGGAATTATTTCAAGAGAGCAATGTGGGGGTCCACCCATCAACCAACTCTGTTTTTTAATTTTTGTCTTTATATTTTCAGCCTAGTAAAGTGCTTTACATATAATAGGTACTTAATAAATGTTTGTTTCAGTCAATAAACATTTATTAAGCACCTTTAATATAGCAGCAAACTGTGCACTGGGGATAAAAAGAAATGTAGAAGACAGCTCTAGTTCTCAAGGAGCTCAGTCTAATGGAGGAGACAACATGCAAAAAACTATGTACAAATCAGTCATATGAAAGATAAATAGGAAATAATTAACAGAGGGAAGGTATTGGAATTAAGAAGGATGGGGAAAGACTTCCTGTAGAAAGTGGGATTTTAGCTGGGATTCAGGAAAGCTAGGAGGCAGAGCATTGCAGGAATAGGGGATGGCCAATGAAAGCACCTGGTCAGGAGGAATGTTTTGTTAGGAAGAACAGTGAGGAGGCCACCACTGGATTGCATGGTGTGAGGAAAGAAAGAGGCATAAGGTATAAGAAGACTGGGAAGATGTGTTTGTGGGGGAGGTTATGAAGGACTTAGAACACCAAGCAGAGGAGTTTGTATCTGATCCTGGAGGTGATCAGAAGTCACTGGAATTGACTGGGTGGGGAGTGTGCTTTCAGACCTGTGCTTTAGGAACACTTATTTGACAGTTGAATGGAGGACAGAATGGAGTGGGGAGAGACTTGAGACAGAGAGACCAATCAGCAGGCTACCGCAATAGTCCAGGTGAGGTGATAAGGGCCTGTACCAAAATGGTGGCAAGGTCAGGAGAAGGGAGCACATGAGAAAGATTGTTGAAGTTAAAATTGACAGCCCTTGGCAACAGATTGAACACAGGTGGTGAGAAAGCGAATGAGGAGTTAAGGATGCCACCTAGGTTGCAAGCCTAGGAGACTGAGAGGATGAGGATGATGATGATGATAACTAATATTTATATAGGGGTTACTATATGCCAGGCATTGTGCTAAGTGCTTTATGATTATGATCTCATTTGATCTTTACAACAACCTTGGGAGGTAGGTGTTATTATGCCCATTTTACAGATAAGGACATTGGGATCAACAGGGTCAAGTGACTTGCCTAAGATCACACAGCTAGTAAGTGTCTGAGGCTGCATTTGAACTCAGATCTTCCTGACTCTAAGCCCAGTGCTCTATTCACTATAGCATTCAGTTACCTATGATGGTGTTCTTGACAGTAACATGGAAGTTTGGAAGGGAAGAAGTCTTGAGTGGAAAGAAAATGAGTTCAGTGCTGAACATGTTGAGTTTAAGATAGTCTACAGGAAATCTAATTCAAAATGTCCAGTAGGCAGCTGGAGTTGTGAAACTGGAGGTCAGTAGTTAGGACTGTATGGGTAGATTTCAGAATCTTCAGCACAGGGATTCAATAATTGAATTCATGGGAGCTAATGAGATTACCAAGTGAAAAAATATAGTGGGAGAAGAGAAGAGGACCCCAAGACCACAGAAGAGTCCTGTGGGAAGACCATGTTTAGTGGGCACGATCTAGATGAAGATCTAGCAAAGAAGACTGAGAAGGAGCAGGGGGAGAGCAATATAAGAAAAACTCAGAGAGAAGAAAAAGGAATCAACAGTGTCAAGGACTACAGGGAAGTTGAGAAAGATGAAGACTGAGAAAAAGCCATTAAATCTGGCAATTAGAGCAGCTTTGTTGAATGACTGGGGCAGATGTCAGACTGTAGAGAGTTAATAAGAAAATGAGAGGAAAGAAGAAGCCCAGTGTAGTCAAGTTTTGAAATGAACTCTAAGAGCTAAGATGAATGAGGGATGAGATTTCAGTAAGATTCAGTGCTAATTCATTACTCTGTATGAGCATTATTGTAGGTACCATGGGTAGTTTTAAAGGAGGAACATGGGATGTTTATTTCAATTTTTAAGGGAGAAGATAAACAAGACAAAAACATTTAACAGAAACAAATAAATAATGAGTTACAACTGTGTGTACTTATGGAGTGAATGTGGTTCCTGGAGAGCCATGGTACTTCAGAATGCATCAAAGAAGTGAATCATTGTAAATACATTTTAAAGACCTGAAGAGACTATTAAGAAGAAAGGATTGTAGAACATTCCAGGGAAGGGAAGCAGGCCATCAAAGAGTTTAATGAAAAAACGTTGGCAGGGTCTAGGGTTAAGAAAATTAAGTTACCTTTTGATGGTTGTGAAGATTGTGAACTGGGATGCAGTAGGTTAAGAATGTAATTAATTAAAAGGATGTGGAGACAAAATTACTTTTTGGGCTTTCAATCTGTCATAAAAGGTAACTGGGATCCATAACAGGCTAAAAAACTGGTCATGTAACTGGAACAACGTTTGGGACTGATTACTCTTGATTGTCATGTGGAAGATAACTGGCAAGGGACTGGCTCCCCTAGTAATCTAAGTAACATTCAGTTAGGATTTGGTCTATGGCTATAGGATTGGAACAGAGGAGGCAGATTCCAGAAATACTTGGTAACTGACTTGATATCAAGGGGGAAGACTTGGGTGTGGGGGGGAATAGAGGGATACAAATATGAATGAAGACTCTCAACTTGAGAGTCTGACAGAATAGAGATGTGTATCCGCTATCATATGGACAACGATTTTCCCAAGAGTAGGGGGATCAGGAAACCTAAAATCAGGGATAGGGTAATGGCAATGGAAGGATAAGAGAAGAACTAGGACCAAGCGGTGTTCCTAAAACTCCAACTCTAAAATAAAAGAAGACATCAAAGTGTCAAAAGCAGCATAGGCCTTTTCTGGTTCTATCCTACCTAACATTTAGTTTGTCCAGATTTTTAACTGGACATCTGAAAAAGCACATTAAGAATTTACTGTCATTACAATTTTTCATTGGTCATAACTTATTCGCAAATATTTCAAATCTAGCTTAAACAAAATCCTGATACCTTTCCACCGAGAAAACAAGCAGTTCCACATAAATTCTGCAGCCCTGAAGTGGGTATTGCTGTACAGCTCACCAGCAAAAAGACTATTCTGACTGTTTTCCCCTATGTTGTTCCAGTGTTTGCCATTTATGCAATGACTTGATGTTGATGAAAGCCTCTTAATAATGGAAGGTGATATTTTCTGCCAGTAACCTTCCACCAAAGGCTATCTTAGAAACATCAATGAATATACTTCCTATATGGTTCAGAAGAGTAGAATCTGAGTGTTGGATCAGTCCTTTGAGGCCTCTATCTGAACAAAAAAATCTACCACATTGTTGTTGTTTATCCTTTTGAAGAGGACCAATGACATCATGATGTTGGGATAAAATAGTGGATGATGGGTGATGTATTGACTTGTTCATCAACTGGATTTAAGTGAGACAGAGTTGCACAAAGTTGTCAGACTCATTCTCTCTTCCCAGAGTCACTGAAGTCCTGTGACAGGACAAAAGTCAAGACAACTAGCAATGCCCTGGGAGGCGATGGATGACCTCGGTGTCTTGGTGTCTGACCAAACTAAGTGCTCCACCATACCTACTTCTGCTGCCTTCATGGCTGTTGGAATAAAATGTTCTCACCTACCCATTTCACTGAGAGAAGTCTTCATATGCTTGGGATAGACATCCCCCTAATGGGGATGGGTTTGAGGCCCAACAATTATCCTCAACCTGGTTCAGCACGTCTGCCGAGATGGTTTTATTGGGGTGTAGCTGCTGAGCCTGAAATAACTTTTTGGAACCATAGATTGAATGTCAAGGTGGACTCCACATAACCAGCAAATGAGTATGTGGTATTTATATGAACAGGCCCCATTCTCTTTTGGAGCTATTAGAATATTTTCTCTTTCAATAGTCTATAATCACCCCAATGCTCCCAGTTCTGTCCTTTGCGGACAAGAAGAATGAGTCTAATTGTTCTAATACATGACAGCCCTTAAGACACTTAAAAAAAGACAGGTATCATGTTTTTCCCCTCCACTCCATCCTTCTCAAAAGTCTTTTCTTTTCTAGAGTAAACATCCCCACTTAGATTAACCGTTCATTCTATGGAAGGAAACGAGAATTTACTAAGTATCTCCTATGTGCCAGGCACTATGCTTAGTGATTTACAAATACTATGACATCTGGTATATGGTATGATCTCATGGCTCTTCATTATCATTCTGGTACCTCTCTTCTGGATGATGCTTACTAGCTTCCTGTACTGTGCTATCTTGAACTGAACATCACATCCCAAGTGTGATCTGAGTAGGGCAGATTGTTCTATTACTTACCTAACCCTGAACACAATGCCTCTCTTAATGCAGCCTCACATTGTATTAGTCTGTCAAATTCTGTTGCTGATTTATAGAGCTACAACCCCCACATATTTTTCAGAAGATCTGGCATTGGAAAATCGATTTTTTTGAACCCACGTGTAAGAATTTACATTTGTCCTTACTAAATTTATCTTTTTCAGCCCAACCATGCTGGATTTTTGAGACCTATGTATATCCCATCATCCATGTGTGTTACCTAACCCTCTCAGTTTTGTTTTATCTACAAATCTGGTAAGTCTGTGATTTATCCAAGTCACTGACAAAAATGCTAAACAGAACAGGACAAAGCAAAGACCCCTGAGGTGTGTGCTTTTCTAAAACATTCTGGAGACAAAACTCATCAAAGTAGAGGAAAAAAGCAGGTGGGTAGAGTATCTCCTCCAAATAATTATTTTTCAAAAAAGGGGTATCAATAGTATGTTCAAATTTATAAGATTTTCCAGTGTAAATATATGAGATGCACCCAACTATGGGATGTAATCAATGTATTCATTATAAATGAAAAGAGCTCTGATTTGAGTTTCTGTCTGAACTCTGCCAGTAACTATGACCTTATGCAAGTAAATCACAACCTTTTTAGGCTCCGGTTTCTTCATCTGTAAAATAAAAGATAAATTAAGGTCCCTTTCAGCTCTAACATTCCAGAATTAAAACCTCTGCAACCACACAACCATGTATTACTAATACACACAAAATAAAATGAAACTTTCTTTCCATAAAAGCATTAGTCTTCTTGGGATAGCAGTGAAATTGGATACATTTTTACTTTACAACCTCATTTTGGAAAACAGTTAATTAGCTTCTCTACCTCTTCATTCTTCACTGTTTACTCTTCTATCCTGAACAACATCAGCACAAATATGCTTAGTTTGCAATGTTTTAATTTGTACTTTGTTTTGAAAACTTTATTTAAACATTAACAATAGCATTTAAATAGCACTTTAAGGTTACATATGTGCATTCACTGGATAAAGGACCCTGCCTTTATTTCCTTGTTATTTCCATCATAGTGTCTGCTTTAGCTTAACATTCAGAGAAGTTAAGTGACTTGTTCAAAGTCATATACTCAGTTAACTACACAGCTGGACTTAGAATCCGGACTTGTTGATTCTTAAAATAATGCTCCTTCCCCTACAATAGTGGTTCTCAAATTTTTTGGCCTCAGGACCCCTTCATATTTTTAAAAACTGAGAACCCAAAGAGCTTTTGTTTATATTTATTTAGTATTTGCCACATCAGAAATTAAAACTAATAAAATCATCTTCCTAATATCGTGGTCTTCTTCGAGAATGAAGGACAAACAACAACAATAATAACAGACAGATGGATTCTCATATTTGCTTCTGCATTCAATTTGTTACTATATATATTGAAAAATATGAAGAAAATCCAGCTTTGCAGATATGTAATTGGAAAAAGGAGGATTCTAATGAGAAAATAACATATTAATATTATTATGAATAATTTTGACCTCGCAGATCTGCATAAAGGCTCTTGGATACCACCAGGGATGCACTGACTACAATTTGAAAACCATGGCCCTCCATCATTCAGACAGGGTCAAGGTCAATTCGAGGATCTTTCTCAGTTTCATTTTAATAAACATATGGAACCAATATTCTTGGTCCCACTGCCAGACAGAAAACTGGGGGCAGAAGTCATGTAATGAGACAACAGATTAGACATCAGTGATATTCAGTGGTACTTGAAGCCACAGAAGTGGGTTCAAATTCCAGTTCTGTCACTACTTTCATGGCCTTGGTCAAGTTATTCAACCTCTTTAGGACTTAAGTTTCCTCACCCATAAAACAAGGGAGTTGACTATCTGGCCTCAAATGGTCTTTTCCAGTTTTAAATCTACAATCATATGAATATTCAAATCTTTCTTTATATCTTGCTGCTTGGCCCCTGGACTGCCCTTACTCACTCTTAAAGAAATAAAAATATAGATTAAATTAAAATTTTAATTCTTTCTGCTGTGGCCAAAAGAAAAAATCTTAACAAGATGACCTACCTAATGTCCCTGTGCTTTTCCATAATTAGGGAGGTTTTGCCTTTCTAGCATGGTAGAACCTTCTAAAATTTATACTTGGTTGGCAGAGCCTTCAAGAACCAGGGTTATTTCTCTGCCATGAGGAGGCATTACAGTGTGACTGTTATTTCATATAAACCCAAAAAAGAAGGAAGAATTAAAAAATGGCATTTGGTCCTGTATACTCCCTTTGTGCTTATGAGAGTAAGCCTTGCCAACAGGAGAGTAGGAGGAAAGGGGGAAAAGCATGTGAAGAATCACAGTTTTTATACTAATAACAAACTTTAATGTGAATGTTTATATATTCTAAATGTGAGATCGCTATCCAATGATCAATAAGTGGATTACAGCTGGAAAAGTAGAATCATTTCAGTTTATACATTCTTGTTATAAACCATAATAAAGAAGATAGTTGAAGCTAAATGGAAGGATGGCTCACAGGTACTCCTTGGAGAGGCCAAGAAAAGAAACATTATTTCAAAGAGATATCTGGTCATTACATGTTGCAATACTATTAACAAATACCTGTAAAAAGGCATTGGTTGCTGAGGATGGAGTGGTAAGGAAATTCTAAAAAAGAGTTTGATAGGATCCTCCAAATCAATTCACCACAGACTCTGGTACTTGGTGACATCAATGCAAATAAGAAAAGGTAAGTGAGGATGGGAAGAAATATTTGAGAAAAGCATGGTTCAAGAAGAACAAATGAGAAAAGCCAAAGATCTGCATATTCCACAGTCTCATGCCTCTATATCTTTATTTGAAAAAGGAAGTGGTAGCTGATGGACACGGTAAGCACCAAATAACACCATAAGTATCTTAATTATTGATGCAGGCTTTATTCCTGAACTGGCTGACTGTTTTCAGTTATCAACTCTTCAGCAATAGAATTAGTAAGAAAAATAAACAAACAAAAAACTAAGAATAGTAATAGAAAAGGATATGACAATCATTTGAAACATTTTAACCTGTGATATTAAACAAGTAACTGAAAATAGGCAACAGTAATGACACCGATGCCAACAACAATAATTTAAATAAGAATTTCACCAATGCAAAACTTTGCCACATAAAGAGAACAAGAGACCAGCAAGTACATTTAGTCAGCAAGTGTATGACTTATCTTGCCAGAGAGAGAGAGAGAGAGAGAGAGAGAGATGGCTGCTAGAGTCAATAATGGATTATAATATAAACTCATTTGTAAAATCTTTCAAAAAGAAGGATGGATAATAATGAACAGTATTTTCTCAATAAGCAGAGAGAAGTAAAACCAATCTCAAGAAAACCTGACCAACTAAGCAAAGTATTCTAGGTGGTATAGTGGACAGGACATTGAACTTCAGGTAGCTAAGTTCAAATCCTTCCTCAGACAATTACTAGAGATACTACACAAAAAGCACTTTGCAAATTTTAAAGTGCCACACGCATGGTAGCTATCATTATTATCCAAAGGATGATTACTGAAGGACCATGAAAAGAAGAAAACATTTTAACACTCTTTTTTTCCATGAGGGATAGCAGCACTATCACATTTGCACCTCAACATCACAGACATGCACAGCACAGTACAGAAAAAACACTAAATACTAACAAAGTGCCACAGAACAAAGAAGGATACAATTTGCTGGGACTACACAAATACAGCAGAACTGTGCCATAGGAAGTATAACTGTGAGGGAATTGAGGGTCCAACAGACAAGAAATCTGGAAGAGCAGAAGACAGCACCGACAAGAAATAAATGTTTTGGACCTTTTTAAAACCTAAAAAAAATGTGACCAAGAGAATATCAATAACTATCGAACTATATGTCTACCTTTTCCATCCATCATCAATCTTTATGAAAGTCATTTATACATGCAGTAAAGGCACCCTTTATGAGAGTATTAGTAGGAAGTAAGAAACAATTAATAGAGGGAGCTAAATGATACAGTGGACAAAGAAATGGACTTGGAATCAGAGAGATTAGAATATAAATCCTGTTGAGGACACTTGTTAATGTGAGACTTAACCTCTCTCAGTCACAATTTCCTCATCTATAAAATAAGAAGATGGTATTCAGTGGCTTCTTCATTGTAGTCTTATGACTAGAGGTACAGAATGAAACAATAGGCAACATCTTCCCCATTTCACAATGAGCTGAAAGACAGTAAGAATTGTACTTGTTTGTTGATCACAAAAACAAAACAAAATTTGATTGAGAGGACAAAACACTGCTTTATGCTCTTTTATATTAAGAGTTTCTCCTATCCAAAATCAAGATCACTCAAAATTTCCTTGAAGATATAACAGAAATAAACCCTTTTTCAGCGATCCTCTGATAATAAACGTTAGACAAGGCATAAAAGATGCATGGTTGCCAAAGGTTATTTGCCAATATAATGGAAGAGATCTAGTGCAGAATTCAAATTGAGGAAATATAGGGATTGCAAGGTCCTCCCGATGTTCCTCTTTGTAGTCACTGTGTTGATTGCATTAAGCCCTGCAACACTACAAGAATCTCCAAAAACAAATCTGTAACCACTCAAAGGAATCATCCATTCAGGAAAGACCAAATAGATAAAGAATGCCTATTACTAAGATTTTAACATCCATTCTATAAACAATCTACCCAGTTTGTCCAAAGTAGGTATATCTTGGACAGAATGTACTGATGGAGGATGATTTAAGCCAAGGCAGGTACACTTCTTGCATATGATGTGTGCTTAACAAATGTCTGATGAATTCAACTATGAAAACTGAAGTTGCCTAAAATCAATTAGGCATTAGTTATTATTAGTTAGTAAAATTTACCAAAGAAAACCAAAACACATTCAAAACAAAGTGAGAGAGTTTTGTTTTACAAACATTCTATTTCCTATCTCTGTGCTCCTCTCCAGGGGCCATCTCCAGTCATCCTGATCTGTATCTTGCCACTGGACCCAGATGGCTCCAAAGAAGAAAGTGAGGCTGGTGACCTTGTATAGCCCTCCCTCACTTAAATCCAATTCACTTGCAAGTCATGGCATCCTGTTCCTAATGTCACGGTCTTCTTCAAGAACGAAGGACAAATAACAACAATCCCAAGCTGATCTCTAAGCCTGGAAAGCATGAACTACTCACTTAGATGGCTTAGAATGCTTAGATTTCTTTAAGTCTCAGTTTAGCTACCACCTCTTACATGAGGACTTCCCTGACTGGCCAGGTGGTAGGGACTCATCTTTGTCTTTTCTTTGTATATGTTTTGTGTACATTTATACTTATAGATATACAGATTATTTCCCCAAAACAAATGTCAGATCCTTACAATCAAGACATTTTTATTTTTGTAACCCCAGATTTTGGCACACCGAAGACCTCTAATAAGGGAGCAGCTAAATGGGGCAGTGGATAGAGTGCGAGGCCTAGAGTCAGTAGGATCTAAGTTCAAATCTGGCCTCAGATACTTACTAGATGTGTGACCCTGGGCAATTTACTGATCCCTGTTTGCCTCAGTTTCCTCATCTGTAAAGTGAGCTGGAGAAGGAAATGGCAAACCACTCCAGTATCTTTGCCAAGAAAACCCCAAATGTGTCCATAAAGAGTCAGATACAACTGAAATAACTCAACAATAACAGCAACAATGATGACAACAACAATATTACCTCTAATAAATATTTGTGGATTGACTTAAACAGCAAATGAAATACATAAAACATATACATGATAATAATAATAACAACAAACATTTCTTAGTCCTCACAACCACCTTGGGAGGTAGGTGCTAAATGCAAATAAACTCAAAAGCTATGTAATTCACAAAGCTCAAGATACATAAACCACATATAGAATTGTACTATAGTGGCCAGGATCTTGTATCACTTTCTTATCACTTTATGGCTTACCTGCATATCATGCTGTTTTGATTTTATTTAATAATGGGGTTTAAATATAATTCACACTGATGCAGGGCTTAAAAAACACCAAAACTTCAAAGAATCTTATAAATAACTAATTAATCGGGTCGTACCAACTAAACAAAGTAATAAGTATTTCACAATGCATTTCTATCAGTAAGACTAATGAGTTCATGTCTGGCTGAACTTTGAATGAAAAGAAATAAATACCAGGGAAATTTTTAACTATGGAAACTGAAGTAGAGAGATTTTCAATTTTTTAAAGAACATATAAGAAACAGTATTAGAGTGACAAATGGACTGGGAGAAACCAGCCTCTTTTACTACAGTATACAATAAAATCAAAATGCATATGCAATCTGAATATTAAAGATCATACCATAAAAAATTATAAGAGAAGCTGATCACATAGTTTTCCCAGCTATGAGTAGAAGATAAATTCTTAACAGAACAAAGAATAGAAGCAATTGTTATTGCTAGAGTGGTTTGCCATTCCTTTCTCCAGTTCATTTTACAGATGAGGAAACTGAGGCAAAGAGGGTTCATTGACTTGCCCACCATCACGCAGCTAGTTAGTGTCTGAGGTCAAATTTGAACTCAGGTCTTCCTAATTCCATGGCCAGTATGCTATCCCTGTATCACTAGCTGCCCTTATAGAAGCATTTGCAAAAGATGAAAGATATGATTCTGATTTCAAGAAATTAAAAATCTTTCACACAATAAAATGAAAGCTTCTCCTTTTAAGAAAAGGAAAGGTGCCAACTGAGCAAATACTTTTATATCAAATATCTCTAATAAAGGTTTAATGTCCAACATCCATAGACAACAGAAACACATAAGACACAAAGCTATCCTTCAACAGATACGTGGTCAAAAGATATGAGCAAACAGTTTTAAATGGCAAATTATTAACAACTATATAAAAGAGAACTCTATAAAACAAATAAAAATCAAAACAGCCCTGACATTTCACCTCATACCAAGGAAATTGGCAAAGATGATAAAGGATAAGAATAGTCAGCATTGGAGGGTTTATGAAAAAAGAAAGGAATACATTGTCAGTGGAGTTGTGAATTATAGTATAACCATTTTGGAAAGCACTTCAAATAAAGTGGCTAAAATGCTCATACCTTTTGACCCAGAAATTCCACTGCTAGGTATATATCCAAAGCAGATCATTAATTTAAAAAAAGAAAAAAAATGTAGTACAGAGACTCATACAAAGAAAGAAATGATGCAAAGTAGGAAGAACCAAGAAAACCACACAATAATGTCCATAACAATGTAAAAGGGAAAACAAGAATCCCAGAATAGTAAAAAATGAATGTTTCAAAATTTGAGGGAACAAGGGTGGCCCCAAAAAAGAGATATAAGATGACAACTTGTGATCTGTTGCAGATACGGGTGTGTGTGTGTGTGTGTGTGTGTGTG
Organism: Vombatus ursinus; assembly: GCF_900497805.2. NCBI lineage: Eukaryota > Metazoa > Chordata > Mammalia > Diprotodontia > Vombatidae > Vombatus > Vombatus ursinus. The sequence goes on along the minus strand of NW_020954567.1, from coordinate 6,239,271 downwards.
TGTGTGTGTGTGTAGGTAGGGGAAGGGGAGTAATGGGTGCCAAACGTTACATAGAACATCAATTTCTTTTGAGGAATCTATCACTTTTGACTAATTTTTTCTACTCTTCTTCCTCTCCCCACTTTCCCCTTAAATCTCTACTGCAAGGGATGGCTCTAAGGGAAAGGGGAGTAGAAGAGATATAAGGGGAAATCTAGGCGACGTCAAAATGACAGTTATCAATAAATAAGTATTTTTAAAAAAGAAATGAACCTGGAATCACTCACATTCAATTAATGAGGCCACAATTTATTTGTCTACTACCGTTTATTCCCTTAAAAATCTACTGTATTTTATTGGTAATCTCACTAAAATGTCAAAACAACAAACTACAGAGATATAGAGAGCAAGACAATGAGGAAAAAGGGTAGGATTAACCAATTTTTTCCTCTTGGGCTGCTTAAAGTGAAATCACTGACGGTTGAGGAAGAAATGGCAAGTGTTACTTTTGTTTCGAAGATTTACCTGAAAGGGTGAGAAATAAATTTAAAAACAAAAGATACAATAGAATAGACTAGCATACCTTACTTCTTTCTACTCAATGTTACAGAGGGGCTGGACAGAGGTTATGTGGGAAAAAAAATAAAAACAGCACTTCCCCCAAAGTGGGTGAGAGGAAAATTACAAATTTTAAAGTTCATTAAAATAAAATTTCTGAAATCAGTTAAATTTACCAACAAGACCTTACATTTAAAAAATGTACAGAAAAAAATGACCACATATATGCTTGAAACTTTGAGTAATAATTTTAATTCTAACTTTACATGCAAACATATTAATAACAAGAACAACAAAAACCAAGGCTATGTTAACAGACGTAGGAAAAATTTTGACAAAATAAACACCTGTTTCTTTTTCAAAGGAAAAAAAAACACTCAAATACACTGGTATAAATGAACCTTTCCTTAATATAAGTACTCTATTTAAATACAACGGCCAGCAGTATGAGTGTATACTCATACATATATACACATGATATACTAGAGGCCTTTCCAATAAGATAGGGGTAAAACAAAGATGACCATTATCAGCACTATTGCTTCTTAATAGTGTTAGAAGTGCTAGATGCAGCAAAAAGAAACTGAGGTAATAAACACAGGCTAAGAAGAAACAAAATTGTTGCTTCTGCAGATAATATGATATTTTACTTAGAGAATAAACTAAAAAACAATTACCAACTTCAGCAAAGTATCAGGGCATAAAATAAACCCACATAAATTATCAGCATTTCAATATACAGTTACCAACAAAACTCAGCAGGAAGAGACAGAAAAGAGAACTCAATTAAATATAACCACAGAATATATAAAATTCTTGGGAATCCCAAGACCCATAGGGACTATATGCATATAGCTACAAAACACTCTTTAAAGACAGATTTAAATAACTGGAGAAATATTCATTGTTCATTAGTAAGTTAGGCCAATAATAAAATATTCCCTATATTTATTTATTTATTTATTTATTTATTTAATACCACACCAAACTACTAAAGAATTATTTTATAGAGCTGGAAAAATACCAGATAAGCTCAAAGTGGATATGGGACTCAGATATGAAAGATCACATCAAAAACAAATTAGAAGGTAAAAGAAGAAACTACCTCTCAGATCTATAGATAGCGGGGAAAGCTCATTACCCAACAAGGGATAGAGAGGATCAAAGAAAATAAAATGGATAATTTTGACCATATAAGATCAAAAAGATTTGCATAAAAAAATCAATAAGGTTAAGATTAAAAGGGAAAGTTAATTATGAAAAGAATATTTGCGGCTAGTTTCTCTGATAAAGGTCAAACATCCAAGACATATAAGGAACTGATTCAAATTAATCAGAATAAAAGCCATTTCCCAATTGATAAATGGTCATAGTACAGGAAGAGGCAGAAAGCAAAGGAAGAAATCCAATCTATAATTAACTATATAAAAATACTTCAAACCATTAATAATTAGAAAAATGCAAATTAAAGTAACTCTAAGTATCCTACCAATGAGGTGGCAAAATGACAAAAAAGGAAAATGATATGCCGAAGAGGCTACAAGACAACAAGCACACTAATGTAATCAGTGGAGGAACTGTGAACCGGTTCAGACATTCTGGAAAGCAACTTGGAACTAGGCCTCTGAAATTATTAAACTCTTTGTTCCAGAGATATCACTGCTAGGCCCATATCCCAAAGTGATCAAAGAAAGAAGAAAAAGACCCATATGTATACAAATACATTTTTTGTTAGTGACAAAGACCCAGAAACTAAGAGGGCATCACTTAAGGAAAAGCTAAATGAATTATGGCCTAAGAATGTAAAGGAATACTGTAAAAAATGACAGAAGGGATAGTTTCAGATAAACCTGGGAAGATCTCTATGAACTGATGCAGAGTAAAGTGAGCAGAACAATAATAATTTATATAATAACAACACTGTAAAGACAAACAACTTTGAAAAGTTTAAATACTTCAATCAATGAAAGGACCAACCGCAACCCCAGAGGACTGATGATGAAGAATTCAACCCCCTCTCTGAAGGTAATAAATATAAAATGTAGAAAGAAACACATTTTTGGACATGGGCAACGTGGGACTTTATTTTGGTGGATTATGCGTATTTGTTACAAGTGTTTTCCCCCCCCCCCCCATTAAACAGATAATATACTATGAAGTGTCTTAGGTTGTTGCAATTAAGGGTAAGCAACAAACCCAGAGTTCAGATCATTCACAGATGTCAAGAAGATGTGGAATTTTGAAATAAAAAGAATAAGACAAAATTGATGATAGAGCCCAATAGTAATACTGGTAGTTACTGTAAAACTGCTAAAACTTTCCATTTCAATTAACCTGTATACTTTCCACTTCCTGAGTTATGCTTTGTTTTTTTTAAATATATGCATGCACATGTGCGTGCATGTGTACTTATAGTCTTCAATATATGACTGACTGTCAGTGGTGCATGACATGATCTCCATAGTTGGTTTATCTGTTCTACAGACTATTATTAAATCCTTTGGCCCGGAGATACTATAAAAATGGATTTTTATTCTTATTCTTGAATAATGAGAACAATGGCTTATCAATTCCTACTAGAAATCAAAACTACTTCACACTGTCTGAAAATTCTATTTATAGGAGACCATTTTGAAAACAAAGAATACTAATAATAAGCACTCATTCTCAAATCACATTAGGCAATATACTAAGTTGCCAAAGAAAAACTTGGTAACTTGGTTGGAAGCTGTTTTGATTGCCTCCCTCAATCCCCCATTACATCTGATTGTTCATTATCTGAGAGCTAAGCCATAGCCAAAGTTGGAGACTGCCTTCACAGGAAACAATCAAAAGTTCCTAAGGGGAAGCAAACTGTTAATTCAGTGGCAAGTTCCCTTTCTCTGCTGCTTGGTATCAATCAGATTCTGACCTGCTACATAGTCTCCTTGACCAGGTGTCCTATTCTATTTCCTTGCCTGCTCTAACTTCCTGACCTATAAAACTGGCTTGGCTCAGTCTCAAAATTGCTGCTTTAAAGAAAATTTGCAGACCCTCTAGTCCAAATCTTACCTGAACAAAAATCCTCCATACAACAAACCCAAAAAAGAATCATTCAGTCTTTATCTGAAAGTAGAACCTTCAAAGGGAGGACCCAGAGCCTCCCAAAGCAGTCCACTCCATTACTAGACCACTCTTATCACAAGAAAGCTTTTCCTAAACCAAGCCTACATTTGCCTCATTTGTCCTCTGGAGTCTAGCATAACATGTTAAATCCTTCTTTCACAAATACTTGAGGAGAAAAAGCTATTGTCTTGTCCCAAGTATTCTCTTTAAATCTTGCCAACTTAACTGATTCTAACTTCAGGTGCTATCTCCTAGATGAGGCCAGTCCAGATGTTAATGACCTCATTCGCTGTCTAAAATTACTTTGCGTATTTTTTATATTCTTACTGAACTGAATTCCTATTAAACTTCTATGCCAATAAGGCATTTATGAAATGGACTAACTCAGGAGTGGGGAACTCATGGCCTCGAGGCCACACCTGGCCCTCTAGGTCCTCACATGCGTCCCTTTGACTGAATCCAAACTTCACAGAACAAATGCCACCTAGCTGCCCCAGGAATTACTTTCTTCAGTGAGCTTCTCTACCTCCTTTTCTATTTGGCTAATTCTACTTTTTAAAGAGTTGTTTTCTTCAGTGAATTTTTGTACATCTTTTCTCCTTTTATGTGCCTCCATTATCAAGCTATTGACTCTTTTTTCACAATTCTCTTGCATTACTCTCATTTCGTTTGCCAATTTTCCTTCTACCTCTCTTATTTGATTTTTAAAATCCTTTTTAAGCTCTTCCAGGAGTTTTTTTTTGGGGCCTGGGACCAAACTCACATTTTTTTTTGAGGGTTCATACGTAGCTGTCTTGACATTGTTGTCTTCTGAGTTTATGTTTTGATCTTCCCTGTCACCACAGTAACTTTCTATAGTCAGGTTCTTTTTTGTTTTATTTGCTCATTTTCCCAGCCTATTTGGTGACTTTTAATTTTATGTTAAAGTTAGGCTCTAACACTGGAGTGGAATAGATACACATTGTCCCAAGTTTTTTGTGCCTAGAGCATATGGCCTTGCAGCTGGCTTGCTCAGACACCATCTGCACTGGTGTTCCCCTTTTAACCAAATTAGACAGCCCTTTTTTGGCTTCTAAGTTATGCTGGGCTGAAAAAATGTTTCACCCTATCCTTTTGTTGGTTCTGCCACTCCAGAATGTTGTTTGGAGGTGAATTTGGGAGAGTTCAGGTGAGTTCTTGCCTTACTCTGCCATCCTAGCTCTGCCCCTCAGGAAGGCAGAATTGAGTTTACTATAAGAAGGAACTTCCTAACAATTTGAGTAGTCTGACTGCAGTATCAATTGTTTCATGAGGTGATAAGTTCCTGAGTGCTATGGTGTTCGAGCAAGGACTGAATTTTAAGTTTCTGAGGAGATTCGTGTATCAGATGAGGACTGGAACAGATAATATCTGAGTTCCCTTCCCAGAACGCTTTAATTCAAAAAACTGAAACAGGATAAGGTAAATATAAGAACTAGAAAAATCAGACTATATATTATTATCCCAAAAAGAAGTGATCAAGAAGACATCAAAAGCTATTGAGTCTGTGGGGCAGCTAGATGGCGTAGTGGATAGAGCACCAGCCCTGAAGTCAGAGGAGGACCTAAGTTCAAATCTGGCCTCAGACCAAATACTTGACACTTACTAGCTGTGTGACCCTGGGCAAGTCACTTAACCCCAATTGCCTAAACAAAACAACAACAACAACAACAAAAAAAAGCTACTGAGTCTGTGCCTATTTTCTAACAGTTAAAAATTATGGAATACCACAATCTTCAAAGAACCAAAATTGCAGGTGACAATGGAGAGAAGCACGGTGGGGCCATGTGAGTTGTGTTACATGACCATAAATGACCTGAATGAAGCTGCACAAAAATTTCATTCAGAAAACATACTTCTAGGCAATGGGGTTAAGTGACTTGCCCAGGGACACACAGCAGAAAATATACTTCTGAAAAGAGGTGGCTCAACCAAGTATGGAAGAAAAGCCAGGTGCTAGATGACTGCACGGGTATGACTCAGTGAAGAAGGTGACTAAAAGTAGGATCACACATATTCTTCTTAAAAAATATTAGATTAATATGTTAATGTTTTTGTGTTTCAAAGGGCAACCCACTGAACAATACTCCAAAGGTCTTACTTTAATATTAAAAGCACCCTTGTTGGTTATGATCTGAAATTGATGAATACAAACTAAATCCATTCAGATATACCAAGTGTAAAGCTAAAATAATATTCCATTAATTTAGAATTTATGATAATTTTAATGCAATATACTTGATATTTTCTGAGTTTAAAAGTTCAAAATTAATGGTGTAACCTTGGCTTTTATGGTCATTATATATTACAAAGTATTATGTGCCAATTGTACAGGGTTTTTACCCCCAATAAATTTAATATCTAACATGTACAGTACTTGAAAACAATAAAACTGTTTTGCTTTAACAATCTATAATTCAGAATTTTCCCTAATTCATACATTTGCTTTTAGTGTATATTTTGAAGTTTTATGATGTATGAGAAAGATGTACACTGGAATAACAGTAGTTACTCTGAACATAAACAACCTGTTTATTAAATAGTTCCAGAGCTGCCACAAGAGCTATTAGAATAATTTGGCTTTCTTGAAGAAAAGGATATTAGCTTTCACCAACCTCACAGGGTTTCTGTAAGGATAATATGAACCAACATATGAGATAATGTTTGACAAATAAAGGTACCATATAAATACAATGTAATGTTATCATTTTTATTATACCAACTAAGGTGCTTTGTCAACAAAACACTAACCAATACTAGTTTTTATTAATACCAACTTTTATTCTTACCTGAGGTAATAACTTTCTATCCATATTGATTTAAAGATGACATCACCAGGAACACAGTATTATCTCCTTAGTCATTTCTATGTTAATGAGTAAGAGATCTGACCATTTTTAACAACCTGAGGTGGCTCTATGTAACTGAATCTAAATTTTGAAGGTATCATATAGACCTTGAACTTCTAGCTCTTATTTCCTGACTACAGTTCCCCTGGCCATAATTTTACCTGCTCCTGCCTTCTGTGAAGAAGGCTTCTGGGATCTCACAAGACACAAAATTGCCATCCAATATAAGGCTGAACCTTGAGGGGAAGGCATTGGACAATCTCATCACCTGCTTCCCTAAACAGGCTTCTAGAGCAGCAGAACCCACAGAAAGACAAAAATTGGCAATTTCCTTCTGAAATTAACAACAAACACCTCTTCTTCAGCATCAGACATTCTGTTTGGGCTGATTCCTCAATGGTTAGCAGATGCCTATCCTGTTAGCAGACTGTCCCATCCCAGTGACTGTAAATCTCTGGTTGTTGAAGAATAAACCCTGTAGCCCATCCCCAACCCACCCACTCCCTCACTCCCATGCCCCTCAACACTATCTCTGAATTTGGACAAAGTCTACACTCCAGATCTACCCACACCTTCCACTGTGTTTTCTGGAATGCCTGCTTCATAATTAACAAACTTGTTTTCATATTAAACCTTTCCTTTTTACTCCTTCCATCTTCTGGCACCCACGGAAACTTGGCTTCCTCCTAAAGACACTGCATTCTTAGCTACTCTTCCTATTACTGACTGCACTTTCACTCGGATCTCTGACTTACAGTCAGGTTGGGGAAGTTGGAATACTCCTTGCTTTCACCTGCTACTTCCATACTCTTCCTATTACTTGTAACTTGTCCTTTGAGGTTTATACTATTCAAGTAAATCACCCAAATCAGATCCACATGACCATTATCTATACCCCCCCCCAAACCTAAGTCATCTTTTTTTTCCCCCAATGAACTCAGTGCCTGGCTCAGTCTTTCTCTTTCGCAACTCCTAGTTCCCCTAACTATAACCTATTGCCATTACACTTCTCCCTCTGTCTTCCCCTAACAAACCCTACTCTTTGTCCACATCATGATCTCTGACGCATGGATTCTTCAGTTCTTCCCCAGGCTATCACTTCTATACTAGCCACTATTTCTTCTTTTCCCTAACTCAATCCCTTGGTGAATCTTAGCTCTACACTGTCTTTTTGAGTCCATAATCCTCTAATGTTCAGATTGTGCTCTGCCAAGCCTCAGCCTTGGAGCACTTCTATCATCCACCACCTTTGCTCCTACACATATATGCTTCTGAATAAAGGTAAAGAAAACCATACAACCATTCTGCCTATGCCCATTAAAAATTTGTTATACAACTTCAACTGAGCCCTCACTGCTGTTAGACAATCCCACCCTTCCAGCCAACACACTCTGAATTAAGGATCTTGCCTTACAATTCAATAAAAAAATTGAGGTCATTCACCAAAAGCTCCCTTGTTTCCCCACCTATTACCTAAAATTCTTATCTTTCATTCCCATTTCCTATGAAGAAATTGTCTTTCTCCTTACCAAGACAAACACTTTAACATACATCCATGACCCTATCCCATCTTCTCCAGTAGATTATTTCCTGTTTCCCCTCTCCCATGGTAAATCTCTCCCTAACTACTGGCTCTTTCCCTGCTGCCTACAAACATGTCCATGTCTACCCAATCCTTAAAAAACCCGCACTCGAGCCTATCATCCCTGTTGGCAATTGTCCTTTCTCTCTCTTCTCATTCTTAGCCAAACTACTTGAGGATTATCATTCACACTGGCTGCCTCCACTTCCTCTCTTCTCACTCTCTTCTAAAACCTCTACAATCTGGTTTTCAATTTCATCATTTAACTGAAACTGCTCTCCTGAAAGTAATCAATGAGGGGAGGAAAGGCTCAAGTATTTATTAAGTGACTCCTATATGCCAGACACTGTGCTAAGTGCTGTTTGGCATTTAAAATCTTTGCCCTTCTTATTCTTCTAGCCTTCTCCCTTCCACATACTTTGCAAACTGGCAACATCTGTTGCCTTGTTCTCAGAAGATACTCCAACTTCACACTTCAAGCCTTTTCAATGGCTGTGCCCCACCTCTGAAAGGCTCTTCTCATTCCCTCTGCTATTGGCTTCCTTCAAAGACAGCTCAAAATCATCTTTCTGAGCAGCTAGTTAGCACAGTGGATAGATGCACCAGCCCTGGAGTCAGGAGGACCTGAGTTCAAATCTGGCCTCAGACATATAACACTCACTAGCTGTGTGACTCTGGGCAAGTCACTTAACTCCAACTGCCTCACAAAAAAAAAAAAAATTATCTTTTTAAAAGGAGGTCTTTCCTTGTTGTCTCTTCTCACTCTTTTTCAATCTACATCCTTTCCTTTTCCCCATTTACTGCTAGTATCTTCCTTCTGAAATTAACATTCATCTATTCGGTATATGCTTTTCATATACAGAGTGGTTTTTATGTTGTCTCCATCAATAAATATGATCTCACTGAGGGCAGGGACCATGTTTTTGCTTTTCTTTGTATCCTAAGGACTCATAGTGCCTGGAACATAGCAAGTACTTAATAAATGATTTCTTTTAAAGTAAACAGTACTTTATTTTTCCCAATTACATGTAAAGATAAGTTTTCAGTACTCATTTTTTTATAAGATTGAGTTTCAAATTTTTTTTCTCCCTCCCCAAGACAGCAAGCAATCTGATATACATGTCCAATCACATAAACATATTTCCACATTAGTCATGTTGTGAAAGAAACAGAACAAAACGGAAAAGCCAAAAAAAAAGTGAAAATAGTATGCTTCACCCTGCATTCAGACTCCATAGCTCTTTCTCTGGATGTGAAAAGCATTTTCCATCATACGTCTTCCCCAAATTGTCTTAGATCATTGTTTTGCTGAGAAGAGCTAAGTCAATCATAGTTGATCATCAAACAATTTTGCTATTATTATGTACAATGTTTTCCTGGTTCTGCTCATTTCACTCAGCATCAGTTCATATGATTCTTTACAGATTTTTCTGAAATCTGCCTGTTCATCATTTCTTACAGCACAATAGTATTCCATTACATTCATATACCCCAACTTATTCAGTCATTCCCCTGGTGATGGGCATCCCCTCAATTTCCAATTCTTGGCTACCACAAAAAGAGCTGCTATAAATATTTTTGTACATGTAGGTCCTTTTCTATTTTTTTATGATCTCTTTGGGATACAGACCGAGAAGTGATATTGCTGGATCAAAGGGTATACACAGTGTTGTTGCCATTTGGGCACAGTTCTAAACTGCTCTCCAGAATGGCTGGATCAGTTCACAACTCCACCAACAATGCATTAGTATCCAAATTTTCCTACATCCCCAACATTTACCATTTTCCTGTTTTGTCATGTTGGCCAATCTGATAGATGTGAGGTCGTTCCTTAGAGTTGTTTTAATTTGCATTTCTCTAATCAATAGTGATTTAGAGCACTTTTTCATATGACTATAGATTGCTTTGATTTTTTTTCTGAAAACTGCCTGTTCATATCCTTTGACCATTTATCAACTGGGGAATGATTGTATTCTTATAAATTTGACTCAGTTCTCTATAAATTTTAGTTCTCTACATATTCAGAAACACCAAGGGGGGCAGAGCCAAGACGGCAGAGTAAAAGCAGTGATTTGCTTGAGCTCTCTCCCAAACCCCTCCAAATACCTGTAAAAAATGACTCTAAACAAATTCTAGAGCAGCAGAACCCACAGAAAGACAAATTCCCAGCCCAAGACAACCTGGATGGTTGATAGCAAAGGTCTGATACACCAGGCTGGGAGAGGAGCACAGTTCAGCATGTGCCGTGCGGATGAGGCCCTAGTAAACCCAGAGCAGGTCTCAGAGGATTGAATCATGGGCAGCTGTGGCAGTTTCCAGACTTCTCAACCCACAAATGCCAAAGACAACTTAGAAGGTCAGTTAAAAAGGTCAGTCGGATCTGGGTGAGAGGAGTGCAGTCCAGCCCTGACCCTAGTGTAGCCTTAGGGTGGCAGCCACATCAGCAGCAGCTGCTTCCAGAACTCTTGGCCCACAGACAGTGAGTGATTGAGCAGCTGATCAGAGGGGGATTGCAGAAATCTCTTTGCTGGCACTGAGGCAGGATTCTTTTGCTTTGCCCATGGTTTGATCTGGGTCGCAGTCCTAGGTGGTGGTCCTGGGGTGAGGAGGAGTGCTAGTGTGGCAAAACTTGTAGCAGTGGAGACAGAATCCTCCTCACAGTTCCAAGGCAGAAAAGAGTGCTTGTGGTCACTCTTAGACCAGAGCACCGGCCAGGAAAGGAGTTAACACCTCACCTTTAATCATACCACCTTGGAAGAACTGAAAATTTATAGGTCCCTAGAAGTATCTCTGAAAACTGCTGCACAAAATCCCTTAAGTCTGGGACAGTACACTCTCCACACTAGAAGCAGAGCCCTACCTTAACAAAGAGTTAAAAAGTCAAGTAATTGGCTAAGATCATGGGCAAACAGCAGAAAAAAACTCAGACTATAGAATCTTACTTCGGTGACAAAGAAGATTAAAACATACAAGAAGAAGAAGACAACAAAGTCAAAGCTCCTACATCCAAAGCCTCCAAGAGAAACATGAATTGGTCTCGGGACAACAAAGAGTTCAAAAAGGATCTTGAAAAAAGTAAGAGAAGTAGAGGAAAAATTGGGAAAAGAAATAAGAATGATGCAAGAAAATTATGAGAAACGAGTCAATAGCTTACTAAAGGAGACCTAAAAAAATACTGAAGAAAAAAACACCTTAAAAAATAGACTAGATCAAATGGCAAAAGAGGTCCAAAAAGCAAAAGAAAGACTGCCTTAAAGAAGCAGAATCGGCCAAATGGAAAAGGAAATCCAAAAGCTCACTGGGGAAAATACTTTCTTAAAAATTAGAATGGAGCAAACGGAATCTAGTGACTTTATGAGAAATCAAGAAATTATAAAACAAAACCAAAAGAATGAAAAAATAGAAAACAATATGAAATATCCCATTGGAAAAACAACTGACCTGGAAAATAGATCCAGGAGAGAGAATTTAAAAATTATTGGACTATCTGAAAGCCATAATAATAAAAAAAAAAAAAGAGCCTAAACATAGTCTTCCAGGAAATTATCAAGGAAAATTGCCCTGATATTTTAGAACCAGAGGGTAAAATAGAAATTGAAAGAATCCACTGATCACCTCCTGAAAGAGATCCCCAAAGGAAAACTCCTAGGAATATTGTAGCCAAATTCCAGAATTTCCAGGTCAAGGAGAAAATACTGCATGCAGCCAGAAAGAAACAATTCAAGTACTGTGGAAACACAGTCAGGATAACATAAGATTTAGCAGCTTCTACATTAGGGCTCAGAGTGCTTGGAATATCATGTTTCCGAGGTCAAAGGAGCTAGGATTAAAACCAAGAATCACCTACCCAGCAAAACTGAGTATAATCCTTCAGGGGGAAAAATGGACATTCGATGAAACAGAGGGCTTTTAAGCATTCCTGATGAAAAGACCAGAGCTGAAATAGAAAATTTGACTTTCAAATACAAGACTCAAGAGAAGCATGAAAAGGTAAACAGAAAAGAGAAATCATAAGGGACTTATTAAAGTTGAACTGCTTACATTCCTACATGGAAAGATGATATTTGTAACTCATGAGACATTTGTCAGTATTAGGATAGTTGGAGGGAATATATTTATAGACAGAGCACACCGGGTGAACAGAATATGAAGGGACGGTATCTAAAAAATAAAATTAAGGGGCAAGAGAGGATTTTACTGGGAGAAGTATAAAGGGAGAGGTAGAATGGGGTAAATTATTTCACATAAAAGAAGAAAAAGCTTTTACAGGAAGAGGGGGGAGGTGAGAGGAAATAAATGAATCTAGCTCTCATCAGATTTGGCTTAAGGAGGGAATAACATACACACTCAATTGGGTATAGAAATCTATCTTACTGTACAGGAAAATAGGGGGGAAGGGATGATAGAAGGGAGTGGATTGGGGGAGGGGGCAATCAGAAGTAAATACTTCTGAGGAGGGACAGGGTCAGAGGAGAGAATAGAAAAAACGGGGGGTGGGATAGAATGGAGGGGAAATATAGTCAGTCTTTCACAACATGACTATTACGGAAGTGTTTTGCATTACAACACACGTATAACCTATATGAAATTGCTTGCCTTCTGAATGAAGATGGGTGGGGAGGGAGGAAGGGAGAGGATCTGGAACTCAAAAGTTTTAAAAATGAATGTTAAAAATTGTTTTTATATACAACTGGAAAATAAGATATACAGGCAAAGGGGTATAGAAATCTATCCTGCCCTATAAGAAAATAGAAGCAGAAGGGAATAAGAGAAGGTGGGGGTTGATAGAAGGGAGGGGTATTCTGAATACATGCTATCTTAAAGGTGGGGGGAGGGGAGAGATGGGGAGAAAATTTGGAACTTAAAATCTTGCAGAAGTGAATGCTGAAAACGAAAAATAAATAAATTAATTTTATAACAACAACAACAACAAACACTGGCTATAAAAATTGTTTCCCATCTTTCTGCTTTCCTTCTAATCTTGGTTACTTTGTTTTCATTTGTTCAAAAACTCTTTAATTTGATGTAACCAAAATTATCCATTTTGCATTTCATAATGTTCTTCATCCCTTGTTTGTTCTCTATCATAAATTCTTTAGATAGGACAGGCAAACTATTCCTTGTTTTCCTAATTTGCTTATTGTTATCACCCTTTATGTCTAAATTATGTACCTATTTTGACCTTTTCTTGGTATACAGTGAGAGATGTTGGTCTATGCCTAGTGACAGATTTATTGGTATACAGTTGAGCAAAATAGCTCCTAATTATTGCTTTAATTTCCTCTTCATTGGTGGTGAATTCACTCTTTTCATTTTTGATACTAATAGTTTGGTTTTTGTTTTTCTTTTTTTAAATCAAAGTAACCCAAGATTTATGTATTTTATTGTCCCCTCCCCTGTAAAATCAACTCTTAGTTTTATTTATTATTTTTTTACTTTCAGTTTAATTAAACTCTCCTTCAATTTTCAGAATTTCTAATTTAGTATTTAGTTGGGGATTTAAAATTTGTTCTTTTTCTAGCTTTTTAAATTGCATGCCCAATTCATTGATCTGCTCTTTCTCCATCTTATTCAAGTAAGCATTTAGAGATGTAAAATTTCCCCTAAGTACTACATTGGCTGCATCCCATAAATTTTGGCATGTTGTCTCACCGTTGTCACTCTCTTTGATGAAATTATTGTTTTTATGATATGTTGACTCACTCATTCTTTAGGATTAGATTATTTAGTTTCCAATTAATTTTTAATTTATCCCCCATGGCCCTTTATTACATGTAATTTTTATTGCATCATGATCTGAAAAGGATGAATTTAATATTTTTGCCTTTCTACATTTGATTCTGAGGTTTTTATACCCTAATACATGGCCAATTTTTGTGTAGGTGCCATGTACAACTTTAAAAAAGCATATTCCTTTCTATCCCCATTCAATTTTCTCCACAGGTCTATCATATCTAACTTTTCTAAAATTCTATTCACCTCTTTTGGTTAGATTTATCTAGTTCTGAAGGGGGAGGCTGAGGTCCCCTAGTAGTATAGTTTTGCTGTCTATTTCTTCCTGTAACTCACTTAACTTTTCCTCTAAGAATATGGATGCTATACCCCTTGGTGCATATACGTTTAGTATAGATGTTACTTTATTGTCTATGGTACCTTTTAACAAGATATAGTTTCTTTCCTTGTCTCTTTCAATGAGATCTATTGTAGCTTTTGCTTTGTCTGAGATCAGGATTCCTACTCCTGCCTTTTTTTTTTTTTTAACTTCAGCTGAAGCTAATATATTCTGTTCCAGCCTTTTACCTTTACTCTATGTATCTCTGCTTCAAATATGTTTCTTGTAAACAAAGTATTATAGGATTCTGGTTTTTAATCCACTCGGCTATCTGCTTCTTTTAATATGGGAGAATTCATCCCATTCACATTCACAGTTATGATTACTAATTGTATATTTCCCTCCATCCTATTTTTCCCCTTGTTTATACTTTCCCTTTCCCTTCCTACTTCTGCCCTGCCTTCTATCAGTCTTCCCCTCCCTTCTCTTTCCCCTTCCCCTTCCCCTTCCTACTTTACTGTATGGTAAGAGAGATTTCTTTACCCAACTGAGTATATGTGTTATTTCCCAAATCCCATGAGGAAGATTCAAACATTGTTCATTCCCCTCCCTTCTTTTTCTCTACCTGAATAGGTCTTTCTTGCCTCTTCATGTGATATAATTTACCCCATTCAGCCTCTCCCTTTCCTCTTTTCCCAGTACAATTATTTTTTTCACCCTTTACTTAAATTTTTTTTTAATCATCACATCAAAGTCAACTTATACCCATACCTTCTGTCTAAGCATACTCCTTCTAACCACCCTAATAGAGATACAGTTCTTAAGAGTTACAAGTATCATCTTCTCATGTATGGATGTAAACAGTTTAACCTTATTGAATACTATGTTGTTGTTTTTCTTTCCTGTTTACCTTTTTGTGCTTCTCTTGAGTCTTGGAATTGAAGATAAATTTTCTGTTCAGCTCTGGTATTTTCATCAGTAAGGTTTGAAAATCCCCTATTTTGAATATCCATCTTTTCCCCTGAAAGATTATGCTCAATTTTGCTGAGTAGTTGATTCTTGGTTGTAATCCATGCTCTTTTGAATTCCAGAATATTATATTCCAAGCCTTCTAATCCTATAAAGTAGAAGCTGCTAAATCCTGTGCAATCCTGACTGTGGCTCCTCAATAGTAGAATTGTTTCTTTTTGGCTGCTTGCAGTATTTTCTCCTTGACTTGATAATTTTGTAATTTGGCTACAATATTCCTTTTTAAGTTTTCATTTTGTGATCTCTTTCAGGAGGTGATCAGTGGATTCTTTTAATGACTACTTTAGTGTCTGGTTCTAGGACATCAGGGAAGTTTTCTTTGATATTTTCTTGAAAGATGCTGTCCAGCTTTTTTTTTTTTTATCATGGCTTTCAGATAGTCTAATAATTCTTACATTATCTCTCCTGGATCTATTTTCCAGGTCAGTTGCTTTTTCAACGAGGTATTTTACATTTTCTTCTATTTTTTCATTCTTTTGATTTTGTTTGATTGATTCTTGATATCTCATAGAATCACTGGCTTCCACTTGGCCAACTTGAATTTTTAAGGAATTATTTTCTTCAGTTAGCTTTTGCAACTCCTTTTCTATTTGACCAGTTCTACTTTTAAAGGAATTATTTTCTTCAGTGGATTTCCCCCCTCCCCATTTAGCCAATTTTGTTTTTGAAGGAGTTGTTTTCTCCAGGCAATTTTTGTGCTTCCTTTTCCAAGTTGGTGATGCTTTTTTCACAATTTTCTTGCAAAACTCTCATTTCTTTTCCCAATTTTTCTTCTACCTCTCTTACTTGATTTTTAAAATCCTACATGAGCTCTTCCAAGATGACTTTCTGGGCTTGACAACAATTCATATTCCCCTTTGAGACTTTGCATATAGGCATTTTGACACTGTTGTCCTCTTCTGAGTTTGTGTTTTGATCTTCTCTGTCGCCATAGTAGCTTTCTATGGTCAAGGCTCTTTTTTTGTTTTTGCTCATTTTAAAAAGTTGAGCTCTGGTCCGAGGGTACAGGGGGGACTGTCTCAAGCTTCTTGCACTAGGACCAGGGACCTGGTCACTGGCTTTCTGCACCAGCGTCTCTGGGAGTGACAGTTTGCCCATTGCACTAAGGCGGCCTGGCCTAGTTCTGCCTATTGTGCCTTGAAATTTTGCCTATTGTGCCGGGGCTATGTTGAAGTTTGCCAGCTTCATAGGCCAGTTAAGCTAGAACCACAGGGCCTTGGCTGCTGATCTGTACTGTGGAGAAGAGCCTCCTGCTGTCTCATCAGGACACCTCCTGCACTGGGCTGTTCTCCTCTTTTACCCAAGTGAGACAGACCTTTCCTGAAGTCCTTCTAAGCTATTTTGAGTTGAAAAATTGTTCCACTCCATCTTTTTGTGGATTCTGTCACTCCAGAATTCTTTTAGAGGCTTGATTTAACAGGTTCTGAGGGAAACTGGGGAGAGCAGGTAACTTCCTGGCTTCTTTCCACCATCTTGAGTTTACCCCCTCAATAAATAATTAATAAATGTTGACTGATTATTAGTTCCAGCCATACAGCAGAATAAAATAACATTTAACTATAATACCAAGAAAAAAAGTTCTTTTTATATCTTTTAGAGAAAGGAAAGAGTACATAAATGAAGCAGAAATTCTAAATATTAGTTTTTCTCTATGAAAATTTGGAAACAGACTGATGATTTTATGAGTATACAGACTTCCAGTAAGGAACCTCCTTCTAACAATAGAGATTTTTACTGGCTCTGAAACTTATAGTCTTAAGGGAGCTGCCTGGTGTCCTGAGAGAGTCAATCACTGGCCTTTCTCTTCTTGAAGCTTTACAATAATTCTAAATGAAGAGTGGTGAAATCTAGTTCAAACAAGGTGGTATATTCATACCACCAATGATGAAAATCTTCTTCCTCTCCAGGCAGAAGAAACTAAATCACAAAGAACAATGTCAGATGTCCTCTAAGCCAGAGATTAGAAAATTTCTGAGAACTGAGTTCTTATCCCACTCTAATGCAACAATCTCATAGCAATGAATCCTCTAAGCATAGTTAAAAATATCTAGTCATTATAGTGCTGCATGAATACACTTTTATTTTCATTCATTTTTGCTGAGGTTAGGTGTGTCATTGAGGTAGGAAGTCCCCACTGTCTTGCAATGTTCTAGTCTGACCAAGGTACCTGGAGTCGTGAGGGTTAGGTGACTTTTCCAGGGTCTCCTTAGTCTTCCTGACTGAATGTAGTTGCCAAGTCACTTCTTGAGTTAAATATCACTTTCATGTAACTCTAGGCATAAACTGCTTTAGTATTTTCTTTGTATTCCCAGGGCACAGTGCTCAGCACACAGGAGATGCTTAATAAATGGATAGAATTGTTGAGGTCTGAGAGGTTGGGATCCCTCAAAGACCGAAGTACAGGACAGGGTCATCTGGAATGAATTCACAAACTCAAGCAATCTTTAAGTCAAGTTGGCAAAAAGTTTACTGTTATGCTTTACAGTGGGCAAAGATTCTAAAGGAACCCTGCGATCTTAGAGGGGTACAATTAAAGTTTATATAGGATAAAATATAATAAAACATGTGTCAAATATGCTAACTAGGTGATTCAGGGTGGGATTAGGGAGTGGTCAAGGAGTGGTCAGTTCTTAAAGGAACATGCACTTCTTATATCTACTGCACAGGAGTTTTACCCAGAGTTCACTGGGAAAAGCCCACAAGGCTGGCCACACGGAGGTGTGGTTTTAGGCCTGCTACATCACTAAACAAATCTTTCAATAAACATTTGTTAAGTACCTACTATATCGCCAGGGACTATGCTAAGCACCAGGGATAGAAATAAAGGCAAAAACACAGTTCCAGGCCTCAAGGACCTCACAGCCTAATGGAGGAGTCATCCTACTAAAGAAAGCAGTCAGGGAAAGAGTTGTCCAGTCTGCCACCAGTCAATGTCTTGTTTGACAAGTTAGATGTAGGGAGTATACATATGTCTTAGGTCTAGAATACAGATAATGAGGAGTCCAGGATGTAGATCATGAGGAAGGGCAGTGGTATAGCTAGTCCAGTGGGTAAGATATCTTTATGACCCAGTGCAAAACCAGTTCAAACTAATAATTCCTTCAGGTGCTGTTTGTCACTGCACCAGGGAGAGAGATAAGGGTCTTGCTGGGGCCTACTCATGAGTAATTGCTAGGCACAGTGTCCTTGGGCTGGGGAGAAACTGCCAGAGACAGTGTTTCTGAGGCTAGGGAGAAATTGGGGTCCAAGTACAAGCACCCAAACACAAACACCCAAGCACCCCATCATTATGATCTAGTTCTCCACAGCATTATAAACTAGGAAATTCAGCTGATAATATTTGTGAAATGTTTCACTAATTTAGAACAGGCCACATGTATCAATTCTCACTGGCCTTTTCATTTGACAATATTTTAATGTGGTTTCTGCTGAAAAGTTTCTCTTGGAAAACCAATCATACAAATATAGGATAGGGGATGGAGGTAAGGGGTAGAGGGAGGCCTGCTGACAGCAATTCTAGTTTAAAAGACTTAAGGATAAGGTTAAGTTGACCACAAAATCAATTTAAAGCAAAGCAATGGTGTGGTGCTGTGGCTAAAAAAAAAAAAAAATCTAACAATATCTCAAGTAGTATTAATAGATGGATAGAAATTAAAGGCAGATATCAGCTCAATAAAAGAACTCCTTAAACATTAGTCTCTCAATAAACATTTGGTAAGCACCTACTACATTGCCAGGGACTACGCTAAGCACTGGGGATACAAATAAAGGCAAAAACACAGTTCCAGACCTCAAGGAGCTCACAGCCTAATGGAGGAGTCATCCTACTAAAGAAAGCAGAAAAGAGAGAAGAGGAATGTAGCAGGATAGGAAATTAAGATATGGCTGATCCCTCCTTAAATCCCACCCTGGGAAAAGAGGTGTCTATCTTCTAACCAGAAGAAGAAGAGCCCGAGGGGCAGAGGGCACTGAAGAGGAAGGAATGAGTTCCAAGGATGATGCGATCTTTGTAGGAAGAGGAGGTTCCTGGGGCAGGATGGAGAAGTCCAAGAGAAATCCCAGTGGATGAGAAATGAAAAGACCACTTCAAGCAGACTGGTCTTCTTTGGGAAGCAGTCAAACCCCTATAATTGGAGGTCTTTATACAAAACCTGGATCAATCAATCAACAAGTGTTTTTAAGTGCCTACTATATGCCAAGCACTAGAATACAAAGAAAAAAATGAACTAGCACCTGCACTGAATGAATTTACATTCTACAGAGGATGAAAATCACATATCAGGGTTGTAGAAGGAATTCATGCTTTTGTTGGGCAAGTAGTGGAAATGGGACTAGATGACCTCTGAAGTTCCTTTCAACACCAACAGAACAATAATTCCATCATTTTATAATTATACTGTCTGGGTTAATGGACTTAATTGACCTGTGTACTCTGACTCCGCACTGGTCAGATCACATATGAAATGATGTTTAAAATTCTAGGTGTCACATTTTAGGAAGGCTACTGATCAAGTGAAAAGCAATTTAATATAATGCAGAGAAAGCCTGCCACTGACACACATGAGCCATGTGACCACAGGAAAGGAATCTAACCTGAGGTGCCTGGGCATCCCCTGAAGGAGGGAGTTTTCACATTAGGAATGCTCAACACCCAGGACAGTATGAGCCTGGACCAAACTGACAAACTAGAATGTGCCTAGAAGAGAGTAAATGGATAATAAAGGGTCTGAACTTTATGTTATATAAAGAAAAATAGAAGGAACTAGAGATATTTAGTTAACAGAAACAAAGGCTCTCATGAAGAATATGATAATGTCTATAGATAACAGAGTAATGCCAGAGATTATAAAGATGCAAAAGTAGAACTGATTTAATGAAGAAAACTTCCTAACAGTTGGAGTTATCTAAAAGGAGAATGGTCTGCCTTGGGGGAAAGAAAATAACACCATTCCTTCAGATCCTAGCACCTAAGGCCCTGAGAGAATTCCACTCTGAGACCAAACCCCTATAAAATAATGAAAAGGTTACTGCTTGAACTCATTCCTTGATGATTAATAAGCACCCCATCCCCACCCCTCCTCACCCTAATGATTATTAACCTTTCAGGAATAATTATTCAAACCCCAATCTTGGTTTTCCCATTGTCCAATTCCTTATTTCTATTTGCCTCAACCCAATTCCCCAATGTCCTACTTTATAGCTACCCAACCCTTCCAATGTGTTTTCTGGAATGTCCATTCAATAGGTAACCAACTTGCTTTCATCTTAGACCTAATTCCTCTACCCCACCTCAACCATACAAAAGAATGGTCATAACCATGATCTTGCCATGACCCACAAATGCAACACTTTCAAGTTCAAGAACTCTGAAATTCCCTTATCTGATCACAATCTATTGTCATTCCACTTCTCCCCCTGCTTTGTAAATCCAAACCCTGTTCTTCATCCTTACCATGACTTACCATTGGAAAGTCCTCAACCCCTCACTTCTTTCCAGGCCATCACCTTTGCACTAGCTACACTCACTTCTTGGTGAAGCAATTCAACTCTACTTTGCTTGAGTTCCTGCCCCTGTTATTGCAGTGCCAATTTTGCCCTGGCAATCTTCAGTCTAGGATCACTTTCACCAACTGTTCCTATACAGATTGCTGGAAAAAAATCATGCACCCGTGCTGACTGGGTCCACTATAAATTTATGTTATATAACTTCAATAGGGCCCTCATAGCTGCAAAGCAATCCTTCTACTCTTCTCTAATTAACTCACTATCCCCCTTCTCAGTCCCTTGCATCCCCAGGCCCACCAACTCTGCAGTCTTTCCTGCTGTTCCTCAAACAAGACATTCCATCACCGGACACCAGGAACTTTCAATGGCTGCCCTCCATATATGGGATGTTCTTGCTCCTCATTTCTACCTCCCGGCTTCTCTGACTTCCTTCGATGCCATCTAAAATCCCACCTTCTATAGAAAGCCTTTCCCTATCCTTCTTAATTTTATTGCTTCCCCCCGCAGATTATTTCCAGTTTATCCTGTATTTAACTAGTTTGTACACTGTTGTTTGTGTGTTGTCTACACCATTAGACTGTGAGCTTTTTGAGAGCAGAAGCTATCTTTTGCCTTTCTCTGCATGCTCAGTGCTTAGCACGGTGCCTGGCAAATAGCAGGATTAATAAATGTGTACTGACTGACTGATCAAGAGAAGCCAGATAGTCTTACTGTCTTCTTACTGATTTTGACTACCAATGCTCTATCAATCATTGCTGTTTTGTCATCTCCATACAAAGTTCATTTTCCTTGCCAGAGTGAAAAGAAGCAACATATGAACTCAGCAGCTCTGATTTCTCTCTGTTGTCAGTTATCGGTTTCCAATTCACATCAAGCCAAGGTCCAATCCCATCTTCTTTTTCTCCCAACACAGAAGAAAAGAAACAAAACAAAATAACCAATCAACCAACTGCTCACACCCTTTGGTCTGCAGCTTCCTTACCATCCTTAGCCTATCCCAGAGTTAGCATTTCTGACACAATTTTTATAATAGCATGCCATATCATCATATACATTTTCTGCTACTTGGCTTTGCCTACATCTTTTGTACATTTCTCTTTTCAATATAAATTGGTTGGTGATTGAGCATCATATCAGTTTCCTCAGGGAAATCTCATTTTTCCTACTGTCTAAAACGGTTTTCCTTTTTGTTTTCAGAACTTCATTCTGAGGCATCTTCCATCCCTTCTGGCTAATTTTAGGTCATAGAATCTTACCTAGCTTGCCTCTGAACCCTTTGAAATATGCTTTCCCAAAATCTTAGGTGCATTTCAGACTACGATCTTCTCCTCTAACTGAATCCTCTCACTCCATGAGAAAATGGCCACTTCTCCCTCAGAATTCCCATCATTTCTGCTCCAGTAACTGGTTCTTTTCTGTTAGAGAGAATAAGATCCCAAAGACAACTTTTCCTCCATCTTTTGAAGTATGGAATTATCAGTAAGGCAAGTCAAGAAGTTATTAAGAGTTATGTTTTTTTGGTTCAAATCTTAGATGTCATCTAACACCTATGTAACCTTGATCAAATCACTTAACCTTTCTAGGGGCCTCAGTTTTCTCAACCATAAAATGAAGAAGTTGGATTAGATAACCTCAAACATACTTTCATTCACTCAATCTACATTTTAATTTCTTTCTTGATATAATATATTCATGTACTTTTAAACAGAGAATCATTTTTTTTTTTTTAAAAACATGCTATGGAAAATGAAAGCATCCAAACTGGGCAAGAAACAAAAGTAATAGATCCTAGGAGGGCTACATTTGGTTGAATCTCAGTCTGTATTCCTAGATCAAATATCGAAATATGCTCTATAATTCTTTAACATTTTAAAGTACCTTTATAACATCAAGTACTAAAGAAGTTCTCTGTCTTGTAAGTATGACAAAAGCAGTAGCCCTGGGACAACCATTAACATTTCTGCCTTTGGTCCTGGATTCAAAGGATTTGTAGCAAGATGACTTAAATGAAAACAAAATTTTTCTGTTTCTTAGTATGTTGCTTGATTGTATTTCTAAGGTTGAAGAGATAATACATCCACTGGCCTGCCTTCACCTCTACACAAGTTTCAGACAGACCATCAGGTTTGTAGAAGTCAACACCTTCAAACCTATATTTCAGTTAGAACCATGTGTCTTTCTTATTCTACACACATCTCAAAAAACATTACTCTGTGTGCTATCATTCCTTATTACTAGTATGTGTTGCTATCTCATTTGGTAACCACCTGTTTCCCTTAATTCTTATTATCCATACATACTGTCTTAAGGGCAAAGATGCTCTCTCTATTCCTTATTCACTGTAGACCTTTTCTTCTCCAACTCTTCACTGTTCTCACCAATCAATTACCAAGCAATAGGGCTCTGGGATTCAAATAGAAAAGACAGTCTTTGCCTTCAAGGAGGTTACAGTCTAAGTTTCCCATTGTAGCCCATCCTCCACTGTGTTCTCTAGAAACTATGAAGAAACCTTCCCTAAATATTGGACGTGTTCCACTTACCTATTTGATTCCCTCTCATGATATCACTTCTTTCAAAATATTCTCATATGTTAGAGCCAAAAAGACCTTATAAACAGACAGATAATACCTTCTCTCACTATCCCATTTCCCCTCTCATGGGTCAGAATATTCCTGGCTCCCAAATGCTGATTCCAAAACACACAACTAGGGATTCACGGTCCCAGTTACGCTACTAACTAGATGTATGGACTTGGGCAGATCATTTAACTTTTCTGGACCTTACTTTTCTCATCTATAAAATGAAGAGGTTGGGACCTTATGATCATTAAAGTTCTATTCCATTTCTAATTCCATGGCTTATAACATCTTTCTAAAGTCCATGCCTTCTGATTACACTGTTCTTCTGACCTTTACCACTGACAACCCACTCCCCAAAGACACTCTCCCACCTTCATCAATGACTTTCAAAGGGATTATTTTCTTCTTTCTCTCATCTCTTATCTCCATTCTCCATCCCTCAGTAAGTCATTAGCATAAATGCTGAACTCTCTAGTCTCAAAGTTCTTCAACCTTCTCAACTCCAATGACCTCTATTCACACTCAACTACAGTGCCATACTTTGCACCCAAATATCACTCAAAACTCTACCACTTCTAAGATCTAAACTCTCAAAATCCCGCTTTTCTTTCATCCCTTTCTCTGAACAAGAAATGTTATTCTTCCTTTCTAAGTCTTCCTTCTAATTGTGCTCTTGATTTTTTCTCCTTTCTCCATTTTAGGACCTCTCTCCAATAATAATCTCCTTGGCTCTATTAACCTTCAATTTAATATTTTTTCCTTAATTTTTAAAATTCTCAACTTAACCAAATAAAATGAGCATTTCTGTACATATAATAGAACAGAAAAAGAGGAATGTACATGAAATAGCCAACTTCTATTTTATAGACCTGGCTTTTCTTTTTAATTATATAGTGACTATAATAGATAAATTACAAAGTTGATGGCCTATGATTTTAGCCTTCTTTGTTTTCTTCTCTGAGTTATTAAACAAATGTTTCAATGATCCTGCTTTATTTCTTTTATTTACCTTCTCTTTTGTTTTGGCTATACTATCCTCAATCTCTCTCCCTCAACCCACCAACCCTCAATTGTAAAAAGAAAAAGAAAACACAAAACCTTGTAACAAATATACATAGTCAAGCAAATTCCACACTGGTCACATGCAAAAGTCCAAAAATTGTGCCTTATTCTGTATCTTGAATCAATCAGCTCTCTTAAGAAGAGGGTAGTATGCTTTACTACTGATCCTCCAGAATCATAGTTGGTCAAAGCACTGAACAGAGTTCTTAGATCTTTCAAAGTTGTCTGTTCTATGCTGTTGTGGTTATTGGGTCTATTATTCTCCTGGTTAATCTGCTCATAATTACTCTGTATCTGTTCATATAAAACTTCCTAGGCTTTCCTGAAACCATTTATCATTTTGTCACTTCTTATGGCACAATAATATTCCATTACATTACTATAGCATAATTTGTTCAGTCATTACTCAATTAATGGGCACTCCCTTAGTTTACAATTTTTTGTCACTTCTGAAAGGACTGCTATAAATATTTCTGTATATATGGGTGCTTTCCCTCTTTCTTTGGTTATTTTGAGATAGAGGCCTACTGGTGGTATTACTGGGTTAAAGAGCATGCATATTTAGTGACTTTGGGGGCACAATTCCAAATTGTTCACCAAAATGACTAGATTGACTCAAAGCTACAACATCAAGTACATTTATGTGATTGTAATTTTGCAGCCTCTATAGTCTGATGGATGAGGTGAGCTCTTTATATATCTTGGATATCAGACCTTTATCATAGAACCTGTCAGTATGATTTTTTTTTTTCCAGTTAACTATTTCCCTTCTCAGTTTAACTGCAATGGTTTTGTTTGGTCAAAAGTTTTTTTTTTAACTGTATGCAACCAAAATTGTCTATTTTATCTTTTATGCTTTAATTTCTTCCAAAAATTTATTGATTTTATATTTTTTACATATTACCTTCATTTCCAAACATATGCTTCCCCTCCCCTCCTTAATCAGAGAGCCATCCCTTATAATAAAGAATACAAAATGGAAGAGGTAGAAAAACTCAGTTTAGCAGAATTAACCAGCAATGTTCAACATGTATAAATCCCTGACTCTGCAAAAAAGGGAGAAAGATGCATCTTTAGGGTTCATCTTTCCCTCTCTTTTTGGGGCAAGCTTCTTAATCACAGTTAAATAGCCTTCAGTTTCCATTCACAGCCAGGTCCCAATTAGTGAGAATAATTAATAATGAATTCCTGTGAAATTCAGTTTCACACTGCACATTTCCACTGGGCTGGAACTAATGACCATATTTTTCTTACATTTTCACCTCAAATAGGGTAACCACTTCACTAGAATCATTATTCGCACTAATCAGGACCTGGTATAAATTGCTGTGGCCACTGTATATATTGTTTTCCCAGTTCTACATACTTTGCATCAATTCATAAAATTTTTTTATGCTTCTTTTCTGAGGGAAAAAAAGTTCCTTAAAAAATGGAAAACTCTTTGGTAAAGGTCACAAAGTCCAGAAACACACTGATTTCCTTTGTTTTACTGTAAAGTTGATTTTTTTCTGCTTTCAAATTTTTGTCTGCTCATAAACTGGCAGAAACTGAAACATTTTAAGTTATGCAATTGTACAGATGGAAGAGACATTAGACTAAAAAACAAAAGTTTCTAAAAGTTGACTGAACAAATTACCTAGTAATGTACCATTTTGAACTTAATATTACAATCATTATAATTTTATAAGCAATTATACAGAATATACATGCTACTAAATTTTAAGTTATTTAGTTGGAGGGCACTAAAGAAATTATATTTTGAATTTTCTATTTTTTTCCCTAAGTAAAATACTTCCTTTCCAATTAGTACTCCTACCTTTCCTGCCCTGAAAATTTTGGAAATTTTATTTGTATAGGAACTGTAGCTCTACAAATTTTCCTTCTTTGTACAAGTACTCCTCCTACGTCTTTCTATCTCTTTCATTAATTAGAACTAATTTCTGCACCAGAACCCATCTGAAATGTGTATAATTAAGTCATATAGCCACAAAACAGCTCCTCCTCCCCTCTCAAAGAAGTAGGTGGCAAAATGACAAAGTGCACACTATCCGTGGGGGTCAAATCAAGAATACAGAATCCCAATTTAGGGATTGAATGAGAGGGTAGAAGACTCACAGAAGGTTCCAATGAAGTGAAAATAGGGATCATGATTCCAGTAGGCCACGTCTGTGATTGAGTAAGATTTCTGAAAGATTAGGTCTTCCCTTACCCTCTTAGCAGTCTTATCAGCATAAGAATGGCTGATTTGTCTCACATTCAGAAGTAACATGAGATTTTAAAAAGGTCTGGAATCACACAGATGCCTCATAAGTTTTGTTTTCCAGTATAAGACAGAAGTGCAAAGGTTTAACAAGAATCTGACTACAGGGATAATCTGGAAAAGAAGGTAGACTTGCATCACATTATCTTGTAGAAGGACTTGGGCACATTTTGTTCTATAAAGCTATTAATCAAAAGTAAACTGAATGCTGTTAAAGTAAAGTTTTAAGTCTTGTCAGAGTACACTGATGATGACACGAAGGGTAACTCTATGCATATGCCCACAATGACAAACCCCAAATAATTAGACAGAATCACAGAATCTAAGAGTTGGACGGGAGTTCAGATCTCTTCTAGTTCAACCTGTACCTGAACAAGAATTTCTTTCATGACACTAACCAAAAATGGTTATCTAGTCTCTGCTAAAAATCAATAACAATAAAGAATTCATAATTCTCTGGGGGATTCCATTTCACTTTTAACAACTGCTAGAAATTTTCTTGCAACCAATTGAATTGTCTCTGCAATTTCTGATAGCTCTAAGTTCTGCCTTATTCAGTTTCAAATTCTGCTCATAATATTTACAATAATTCAATGCTGCTAATAGTTTTTTATATGCAAAGTATTTAGCATAGCAGGACTCACTATATTTAAATGACAAATTTCTTCCTCAATCCAATATAATACAAAATCAAGATTTGAATTTTTTTTACCTGTATTGACATCCCCACTTTCCATTGATGGTTTACTCGTTTCTGACGGATTGTTCATTCTTGAATCTGCATTAAAACAGAGGTGAATGCAGTTAAAGGAAGGAAAGAAATAAGCATTTATTAAACACCTACTACATGCCAGGTATTGTACTAAGTCCTTTTTACAAATATAACAAATAGATTACCTTACTAATCCTCACAATCCTGGGAGGTGGGTGCTGTTATTATCCCTATTTTATAGTTGAGGAAACTGAGGCAAACAGAAGTTAACTGAAGTTATTGAAGGTTACACAGCTAGTAAGTGTTTAAGGCTGAATTTGAAATCAGATCTTCCTGACTCCAGGCCCAGTGTACCATCTACATGCTCCCCACACAGGGTACCTCTCCACTCTTCCCTTTTAGTTTCCTTTTGTGTGTAACTTTCCTTTTCTTATTTGTATCCCCAGCACTTAGCACAGTGCCTGGCACACAACAGACACTTAACAAAGGTGTACTGTATTATGTTGTGCTGTACAGAGAAAAAGTCAACTAAATACACAATGATGTCAGGGATAAAAATAGGCCACTTATTTAGTAGAGAAAAGAATTTATAATAAATAATAAAAAAGAACTCCTGTGCTAGTCCTCCTTTGATATTTCACAAGTAAGAAATTGAAATACTAAAACCACGTTGGACAAAGGGGGCAAGAGAAATCTAATGAATAAATACAAGTTGAATGTCTACTGGGAAGCTAGAGGAATGGCATGTAAGAGAAATACATTTTCTATTATGAATCATGAAACTTTATTAAAAGAAATAAACTTCTGGTGACAACTGAGTACTTCATGACTAAATGATGTTACCAGTACAGAATGAGTGTTCACCAGCAGAGAAGTACATCAGTTGGGTCCATCATAGCCCTCCCTCACTTAAATCCAATTCACTTGCAAGTCATGGCATCACCTTCCTGATGACATGGTCCTCTCCAAGAGTGAAGGACAAACAACAAAACAACAAGTACATCAGTAAATCTCTGAGTGAGATGGGACATTAACTTAACCTAATACAGAAAAATACGGCCAGTACTCCAACTTTGGTAAACAAAACATTATTTCAGAGTCAGAATAGATACTCATACACATTAATCTCAAAAGAAAGACAAAATGTAAAGGAACTAAAGTGTCTACCTCCAGTGACCATTTCAGATGACAACCTTTCCTTTTGTTTTCTAAATAAGTGTCAAATTAAGCAAATCCCCGTATCTTTAGGGGAAAGATTTTTACTTGGTTGAGATCATTTCAAAGATGATATATAGGTAAATATGGCTATATGTCTTAATCTGCAAGGATAACAAAATACCGTTATATATAGCCTTAATGAATTTTAGATAAACCTACTGATTTGGGTATTTTTCTTTGTGTTTTTAAAAATTAATGTTGTTCCAGAAGATTTTTTTTCAAGAAATAAAAGAGGGAATAGGACTATCGCAATGCAGTATAAGAATATTCTCCTACTCTTTATCTTTTAAAGTGTCATAAAGCAAATATATTTAAAAAGAATACTTTTTACTCTACATGTACTGGAAATTCAGCATACTCAATTCTCAAACAAGTTGCTTTTTTCCTATTGGGAAAAACTAGTCAGTAGTTATCAACAGACAATGTCGTTGACTTTGGTTTTGTGAAAACAGAAACTTTAAGTCTTTTTAACTTATCTGCCAAAACATGCAACTAGGAAATTAAATCCATCAATACTTACTGGGTGCCTAGTACCTATGAGGGGCTGTGACAGGTAATGAAAATTGAACTATGGCAGCAAAGCACAAGGAAAGTGTCCTGGGATTTCAGTCAGGGCACACCAGCTTGAATTCCCAGATCTGGGACTTAGAATTTGTACGATCTTAGGCAAGTTCCTTCACTTCTCTGGACATCAGTTTCCTCAACTGTAAAACAAGGGATTGAGACTAAAGGCTCTCTGTAAGGTCCTTTCCAGATCTAATTCTAGGATTCTGATATGTTTGTTCCCAGTTGCTGGGTCATCTAACCTTCATCCCCATTATCATGAAAGTTTTAACTCCAAGTTTAATGGATGAAAATTACAAAGATTTTTCAAAAATAAATTCCATTTCCAACTTTAAAAAAGTGCTTTCTGTGACACAGGTTATTATTTGTACATACAAACAAGTCCAAGAATTTTCGAAATTCAAAGGACAAACTCTTGGCTATCTGGAAGAGATGGCCTTCCATCTCTCAAGTCACTTTTGGCCATTAAGACAAAATCTATTGAGAAAATGACCCTAAATGTTTTCTGAAAACATGAAGTGCTAGGATTGAAAGCAGCAGGTGCTTGAGCCTATGACTAAAATCTAACTTTCTATATGACTTAACTAAAGTTTTATGAGACAATGTAGAAAAACAAATGCAATAGGAAGTGTAAACAGCTATTACTCAATGTCATGTACAAATAAATTAGGAAGAATAACTGGAAAGATGATGAACTAGCATTAAGACTTGAAAAGAGTTCAAACAAAAAAAGACTTCCCAAGTAGGACTGGAATAATCTGGGCAAACAATAAGTCTGGATTAGGAAGCAGTAGTATCTAAATATTAATTGTAAAATATCTTCCTAGGTAACCTTAAACAAATGCTTTAATCTTCAATTTATGTTATAGATAGCCAATAGGGATCTTCTGAAAATATCCTATTATGTTTTTAAGAGTGTCACAATCATCACATCAAATCATTTCACTAGGATTTGGAAACCAAGAGGGAGGGAATACAGGTAGAAAGTGTTGGGGAATTCTGATTAATTTATTTTTCTGGCTTACTGAGAATCATACAGAAAAGCCTTTTAGTTTCAACCTTTATTGTTTAAAATCACTCTAAATTAAATTATTTTTAATTTCTGAGTAAAAACAATACCTTCTTTGATGGTTAAGGATCTTATAGGGCCCCTAAGACATTGTTCTAAGCATAATTTCTCACTGTATAAAGCTGAAAATAAAGAATCAAAGAATTCAAAATGATATAGGGAAATTGGATTGAAGGTATACTGTGCCTAAGGCACACCCTCAAAGTTGTTGTTTTTAATAAATGTCTTAAATGAACTTGCTTCTTCTTAAATTCCTCTTTTTCCTCAGAGGAAAGGGAGGTTTCTAGGCAGGTTGAGTTGGTTGAGTTCCAGATAGTAGAGGGTCTATTTTATGCAATTGTATTACCATGTCAGGTTTATGAGGTAATCCTTTTCTAAAAGGACCAAAATGACTTTTTTCTAACCATCTTCACATTCCTTTGAGGATGAGACATAATTATAATGAGGAAACAGAGGAATAAAAAAGCAAAGGGACTTGTCATATACCTTATCACAACCAGGATCTCTGAGGTTCCTTCCAGCTTCTATCCCTAATAAATGCTTCTAGACTGACTGATTCTATAAATTTTAGGTCCTATGAGTCTATGATGCTAAATCACACTATCCTTAAAATAGGTTTCCAGCACCTCAGTGATAGTTTTCTGTTAATAGGAAAATGACCATATATCTGAAAACCAAAGTGTCTTGATGATCCACTTTAAAATACTGACCACTGAAGAGGGTTCAAATGTGCAAAGCTAAAACCCCAAAAGGAATGTTCCAGGTCTCTGCAATATAAGTTGTATTTTGCAGACCTTAAAAATAAGACTTCAAAGGTCTGGGAAGATATCAGTAATTTTCAAGAAATAGGTATAATTATTTGATACAAAGGAAAGCAAATACAAATGGACAAAAAAGTACAAGCACAGCCTGCATTGTAGCATCAGGGGAAACAACTATCCACTTCAATTTTTACTCTTATACACATCATATTTGGAAAATGTTTATGATTGTCTACATAGGGCGTGGTGTATGCTTCTAAAAACCAAGAGACATGCTAAGTTAAGACTTAAGTTTCCATGGTAAGCCAGTTTCAGGAAAAAAAAAATCACAAAGCAAAAATCTCATCCACGAATGCCTCTGAACAACAAAAAAAAAATCAGTAGCAGGGAGAGACTAGCTACAGATACATGTGAGCTTTAGCTTTGCAAAAGCTTCCTTCCCCCTCCTTTAACTCTCCCCACCTCAAGTAGTTGCATATGCGATTAAGCATTTATGCATAAGTCAACCCCCCCCCATTTCCATATTACGCTTATAAAAAAAGAAGCGAGTGGGTACCCACCTAGAACATAGTCACTGCAGTCCAGCATTTCTCAGAAATCCTCTATAGGTTAGAAAGTCCAAAGGAAGGAAGAAAAAAGCAAGGAGGTTGGGGAAAGGAATGGTGTCTCACAAATCTATACTATAGCTCTAAAACAGAATGAGAAAGGGATGAGGGTTAGGGGGTGGAAAGGGGACAGGGAGAAGCAAAATACAACTTCTTCAGTTACACCATAGCAATCTTCAACTGAATAAGGAAACTTCAGTTGCTCTGGGGAGTTTTAGGCTCTCCTACTAGCTAGGACTGACATTGTCAAGGCAACTGAAGCATGAAAAGTTCCCCTTTTTGTAATAAAATAGAAACAAAGATTGCAGCTGGCAGTTTCCATAATGAAGCTTAATCAGTATGCGCATGATTAGGGCCTTATGCAAATCTCCTCTCGTTAGCACAGCAGCCAGCACTTTGAAGTCCAGGAACAATTCATTTGCAGAGTACACTGAAAGCACTCCCTGCATAATTTAAATCTCCACATAAATATTTATCAGCTCATTTGCATATTAATTGGCAGTGCATGAAGGGAAAAATTATCTCCAGAGTGCCAGCATAATAATTAGGAGAACAAAATGAGATTTCTTCCAATGGCTTGGCTTTTCAGACCTACCTCAGCACAGTACCAAGGGGAGAAGGAGGGAAAAAAGACAGAATTCTGTTAAAATGCCACTGAAATGACACGTACAAATTAGAAACAACTCTACAGACTTAAGCACCTTTAATCTTATTCCTGCTGGCCACAATGACTTCAATAATAAAAGGGATTTGCCAAAAGCTTTCTACACAGTCCAAATAATCCCAAGGAAACAATTAGCAAGGTAGATGCAGAACCACGGGCTGCAGGGATGGTACTAGCCTATCTCTATGGAGTTTCCTAAATGTTAACATGAACTGTCAGGAGAGGGTCCCACTTAGAATCAGGGCAACATTAGGAAACTGGAAGCAGATCAGGTCCCATAAAAATTGTCTACGAGCTCCTGGAAATTCGTTATCTGTTAATCTCTTCATGCTACCAGGTTAACAGCAAGGGATTAATAAGCAAGTGCTATTATTCAGTATCTTCAAAAAAAATCAATAGAGTAGAAAACACTATGATAGTTAAAACCCTGGCAAACAGTCAAAAATCAGGAAATGCCAATTGCAGAGCTATCTAACATTTTCTGATCACCCTTATCCGAAGGACATGTATTTATATGAAAACACTTGACTAGGTCACACCAATTTTGAGTGAATTTAAAAGCCACAACTCCAAACCATAACTGTCTACACATTATCGATGCAAAAGAGAGTCTTTAAATCTTTATCTATAACTCCGAGAGAAAAAAAAGCTAATCATCTTTATGAAAACTGGTTTTGGCTATAATCAAAATATTTATCACCCAGTACCTCACTTTCTCCATCACCAAGGAGAATTTTTATTACAACTAAAATAAAAAGATCTTTCTGAAAACAAAGATGTCTTTCATTTTTCATACTCCTTCCACAAAGATGCGTTAATTCTTAAGAAAGGCAAAAGAATAATAACAGTTTCATTTATGTAGAATTTTAAGACTGACAAGTGTTTTGCATAGATTACCAGGTCACTTCCATTGTACATAGATTCAATTAAATGTAGGGATAATCCATGGAAATGTACTCAAATAATAATAAAATATCATTTACCGTATGCCATTGAAATCAAGAATTTCAGCTTGATGAGTGACTTTCACAAGCACACTTTATGCCACATTACCAGTTAACAATAAGAAATGGTCAGTTGCATTCCTAAACTAGATGTCTATGTTCTTTCCATAAAGTATCAACCCTTTACTCAAAATTATTTAATGAATCAACAAATGTTTACTGAGCACCTAAAGTATATTCTGCTAGCCAGTACAGGTATGGAAGTAGTAAAACACAGGATATCTCTTGTCCACAAGAACCTTACAGTCTGGCTAAGGAGAAAAAAGACATGAAATAGCAAATAAGATGACATATAACTATAAAATAGTATGTTACAGATTATAAACGCTATCTATGTATTCAGAGAAGAAAGATCAAGAACTGGAGTAGTAAAGGATGTTTTTATAATACAAGGACAACTTCAGGTAGAATTTAAATGGTTAGGGGTGTGTGTATGTTTACACACATAATTCCCCTGCCCATGTATCTTTTTATCTTGCAGGGAGTCTAGGAGTGAGGGGAAACAGAGTTGTAAATAGGCATGGGAAGTAGGAATGAGCTTGGCCCCACCCTGAATATGGTAAATGTTTGTGAGGGAAAATGAAATAGAATGGAAGATTGAAAATAAAGAATGTTTGGGGGGATGGAAAGAAAGAGAAAATGACAAGAGCTTTACCATGATTAAAATATTATTATGTTTCTCCTACACAATTACTGATTTCATTTAATATTGATTTTTCAAGACTTCAAATACTTTAGAGATTTTTAATATGGGTGGGAAATTTTATATTTAAGCTCAATAGCCCCAAAAAGAAAAGTCAGTCAATAAACATTAACTAAGTGCCTACTATGGGCCATACAACTCACTGTGTTAAGTACTGGGGACACAAAGAAAGGTAAAAGTGAGGAAAAGACTGAGAAACTTGTAGAAGATTCTATGTCAATGCTGTGGCAACAAAACTGAAGCCTCCTAATTATTAAGTTCAGTGTTTTGTCTACATTAGTGATTTTTCTATGTTCTGAATAATATCAAGATTCCATAAGAAATAAAAGGTTCCTTAGGGAAAGGAGATAGGCCTTTTGGCATGGCTTCCTAAATCTCTTAAGTTACTAGGACATAATGAAGAGTGTCCTATTTGGTTAGGTGGGAATGAAAGGAAAAGAAAGTAGAACTATATAACCAGAGAACTGTTTAAAAATAGCCTGAACAAAGTTGGAAGCCTAACTCATAAAAACAAATTTTCATGTGATTTTAGTCTTCTTTTATTTGCACAGTCTCTCATAAATAATTTTGGATCTTACACTTCAATTCTTAAAGGACTCTCCAATACTTTAAGGAGATACTTTCTCCACAGAGGCAGATAGCAAATCATATTTAATTTTGTCTCTAAGAGTTGCAGAAGCTGACGAACTAAGCTCACTAATGTTGTGCAAAGCTTCTCCAAAAAATTCAGGCTGGTGTCCAAACTTAATAATCCATCACCAGGTCCATGCTTAGTCAATCTTGTTTACAAGGATTTATCAGAGTTTATACTTTTCTGAGGGTCATCTTCATGCCCTAATGAGGCCTCAGAGCAGAGTTCTAGTAGGATATGAGCACTTTTGTTAAGAAAGTTTTCCACCATATTTAATTCATTTCAAAAACATTTATTAAGAACTTACTGGGTATAAAGACAAAAAGTCACTGCCCTCAGGAATTTCACTGTTTTTGGGTTGGAATAATATGGACGCAGATAAATAGAAAATAATTTTGAGGACAGGTAAAGTACTAACAACTAGGATTCTGGGAATGGCCTCATTGAAAAGGTAGCATGTGAGCAGAACTTGGAAAGGACTAATGGTTTCCAAGAAGCAGAGAAAGGGAGAGAAGCATTCCAGGCATGAAGGATTTCCTGTTCAATATCATGCATGAGCAACAGAAAAGTCATTTTGGGTGGAAGACAGAGCATGTAAGAGGAATTAAGGTGAAATCAGTCTGGAAAGAAAAGTTGGAGTTAGACTGTGAAGAGAAATAGGAATTTGTTTTTACCCTAGAGGTGACAGGGTACACTGAAGCTTCCTAAGCCACGGGGATGGCATGGTTAGACCTGTTTTAGAAATATCAATTTAGCAGCAGAATTGCAGGCAATTTAGAGAGGGAGGAGGCTGGAGGCAAGATTAAGAAATTTTTGCAATGACCCAAGGTCCTAAGGAACCTTCCTTCTTCCTCAGGAAGCTGCCTTTGCTACCATGTTCCAGTAGCCTTTCCAAGCTAAAAGTTCTTTCAGGCTCTGTAAGGCCTCTCTCCCTTTTTCAACTACCTTTTAGTGTTTGGTCTTCCACCATTAAAATGTAAGCTCTTCCAGGGCAGGAATTGTCTTTCATTTTTACTTCTCTTTTGTAACCTGAGCACTTAGCACAGTTCCTGGTACTTAGTAGAATGATTAATAAATGCACTTGGACTTGAACCAGGGTAGTGATTGAGTGAGTAAAGAGAAAGTGACAAATGCAAGAGATGTCGTGCAGGCAGAATAGATGACAATGGAGTGGGGAACTTGCAGCCTCGTGTGGTCTGGAAGCCGAAGGTTTCCCCAATCCTGAATTAGAACTTCCAAAGATCAGATATAAGGAATGAGGGAGAACGAAGACTCATCATTGATGACTCTGTGCATTGACATGAACGAGGATGTCTATAAGTATGGTGATATCCTTGAGAGAAATAGGGAAATATGGAAAAGGGAAGGGTTTAAGGGCAAAGGTAAGTTCAATTTTTGACATGTTGAATTTGGGATGCAAATTGATCCAGTTAGGTATGGGTAGTTCCCAAGGTAACTAGTGATGTGGAACTGGGCTTGGGCAAGTTAGTTACCTAACTATAGAGGTTTTCCAACCAAAACAGACAGACCAAACTTAACCTTATTACCCATTTATTAACCATTATCTATTAACTATTAAAAATGACCAAGTCCACTGTGACAAATTCTCTTTCAAATATTATTAAAAATAACATTAGTAATAGAAGATATACTTCTATGCTTTAAATCACACATAAATACAAAACAAGTATTGGTATCTCCCCACTTATAAATGGCCCATATACATACATCTGCTTCTATTGCACCTTCCCTCCACTTTCTCATTTCTAAAAAGAACCCTCCCTTTACATCCCTGATAAAAATGAAAGCTCATTAAAAATGTAAACTAGATATAGAAAATGGGGACAGGATACAGAAAGTTTAGAAATTATCCAATATGAGACACTCGTTTTACAGACAGATAAAAAGGCAGAGAAAAAAATGACATGCCTATAGTTAGATGTTGTAAAATAAGAGCTAGGTGCTAATTATAAATCCAGGACTCGTTCCCCATACCACTGGCGGCTTCCATCCCCTACTCTGCCTAATTTTTTTTTTTACCCCTTTATACTGCTTAAGAGTCACCTAATCAAATAAATAAATGAGTAAATAAATAAATAAATAAATGAATAAATGAGTAAAAGATTCACCCAATTAGACCTATGTGATCTACCAAACTGTTATTGTTAGTCCTTCATTCTCAAAGAGGACCAATGACATTGTGAGAGCGATAACTTGACCTGAATTGGATGAGAGCGGAGCAAAGTCATCAGCCTCAATCTTCTAGAGCCATCAGTTCACTGGTAAGACAAAGGTCAAGACAATGGCCCAGGATGCAGTGCATCCTTTTTTTAAAATGCAAAACTCAGCCAGGGCTGTAGTATAGAGAACACTGTGCTTATAATTAGAAAACCTGAATTTGAACTGTGGCTCTGCCACTTACTAGTATCACCCTGAACAAATTTTTTAACTTCCATGGGCCTCCATGTTCTCATTTGATTGGACAAGATTTTTAAAGAAACCATTCTAAATCTAAACGTTCTGACTCAACAATTGGCATTAGTTCTCATCATCTAATTGTTTTCTTTTTAACATACAGATCTAAAGAATTAAAAAAAGAAAATCAGGTCACCTTTTGCAAAATTTTGCCCAATCTGGCCTCATACCCAGTAATGGAGGAAATTCTTGCTACTCTTCCTTCTAGCAGAATGTGGTGGGCTAAAGATTTTCTTCTGTCCTGATTGCATTTGTAGTATCAGTACTATTCTGACACACTTTATGTTAAATTGGTGCTTATGGTTTTATTGATCATAACATTGTAAATTTAGAGCTAGATGGAACAGTTGAGGCAAATAGGTTCAATCCATTCAGATTGAGAGTGGATTTACCAATGAGAAATCTAAGGTACAGAACTGCCTAAGGTCACACTACTATAATGTGTCTGAGGCAGGATTTGAATCCAAGAATATCTGACTCTACAGGTCCAATGCTCTATCTACTATGGCAAGCTCAAATAGCCTGGAAACCTAACAAGTCCTATGATCTTATTTCCATGAAACACTTCTTTAGAAGTTCAAATATCTTTAAATGACCTTTAAATGAACTTTTACCTGTAGAAATACTTTCCAAGTTATACTGGATCAATCAATCAATCGATCAAGCATTTAACAGGCATTTACTATATGCCAGACACTGTGCTAAGGGCTGGGAATGCAAACACAAATAAAAAGAAACAGTTCCTTCCCTCAAGGAGCTTACATTTTAGTGGGGGAACATAATACATAAAAGGAAGTTGAAAGGGAAGGAATTATGATGGAGAAGTCCAGAGTGCAGCCTGGTGATTGATGAAGAGATGGCTGGCCTGGGTGGCCTCCTTACATGCAGGCTCTGGGAAGAGCCATCTAATCAGAGGGAAGGGATGCAGGTGCAGAAGGTACATGTGGACAGGCACTGTGCTAAACAATGGGGATACAAACAAAGGCAAAAACAAACCTTACCTCAAGGATACTATTTTCTTTTTTTATATTTAGGTTATTCTTATTTATTTCTTTTAAAAATAAGTGTTTTGGAGGCAGCTAGGTGGCTCAGTGGATAGAGCACCAACCCTCGAGTCAGGAGGACCTGAGTTCAAATCTGGCCTCAGACACATAACACTCACTAGCTGTGTGACTCTGGGCAAGTCACTTAACCCCAAATGCCTCATAGAAAAAAAAAAGTTTTTTTTTTCTGATATTTTCTTTTCTTACATCACCATAATATCTTATGTAACCTTCCATAGCTCCCTCCTAGAGACCAATCCCATTTGACAAAATGTTTTTTAGAGAGGAAAAAAAAATCAGTACAAATGATTGAAAAAAATCTGCTAACAGATGCAATGTGTAATACCTAAGGTCTTCCCACCTCCACAAAGGGGTGAGTTGGGGGGGGAGAGGTATCTTCTCATATCCCTTCATTTGAGTTTTGTTTCATTTACTTTTGATTTTTTGGCGTACTGTTCTTCCTGTTTACATTGTTTTGGTTACTGTGCATATTGTTTTTGCCTAACTTCACTCTATCAGTTCATATAGATTTTTTCATGCTTCTCTGTATTAAACATACACCCATCATTTCTTACAGCACAGTAATACTCCATTACATTCACGTACCACAATTTGTTTAGTGATTCCCACCTAATGGCATCTACTCTGTTTCCAATTCTTAGCTATCACAAAAAAATAAATATTTTTGAGAACATGAGGATATTTCTCCCTAATCGATGGCTTTCTTACAATATAAATCGAGCAACAGAATCAGTTCAAAGAACAGGGACATTTTAGTCACTTTATTTGCATAATTCCAAATTGCTTTCCAAAATGGTTGTACCATTTGATAGCTCCACCAACAATGTATTAATGTGCCTATCTTTCCACAAACCCAACAAGAATGACGACTGCCATTCAGGGGGTCTTTTTATTTTCTTCAATTTTCAAAAAAAATTTAAAGTTTTGAGTTCCAAATTCTTTTCCTTCCTCACTCTCCCTCTCTTTCCCTTTTCCCCTCCCTGAGACTGTAAGCAATCAGATATATAGGTTATTATACATGTGCAACTATGTAAAACATTTCCATATTAGTCATTTTGTACAAGAAGACTCAAATGAAAGAAAAAAGAAAGTGAAAAATAGCATGCTTCAGTCTGTATTCAATCAAGATCAGTTCTTTCTCTGGAGTTGGAGAGTATGCTAAATCATTAGTCCTTTGGGATTGTCTTAGATTATTGTATTGCTGAGTTTTCTGACCATTGCTAAGTTATTCACAGTTCCTCACCAAATAATATTGCTGTTACTGCGTACAATGTTCTCCTGGTTCTGTCACTTCACTATACATTAGTTCATGTAAGTCTTTCCAGGTTTTTAAAAAAATCATCCTGCTCATCATTTCTTATAGCACAATAATATTCTATTACAATCATATACCACAGCTTGTTTTAGCTATTTTCCCAATTGACTAGCACCCCTTTGATTTCCAATTTTTAGCTATCACAAAAAGAGCTGCTACAAATATTTTTGTACAAATAGGTCCTTTTCCTTTCTTTTCTTTTCTTTTCTTTTTTTTTGGAAGACTTTAGGACTTAGAGACC
The DNA here is from genome assembly GCF_900497805.2 of Vombatus ursinus. Classification (NCBI taxonomy): domain Eukaryota; kingdom Metazoa; phylum Chordata; class Mammalia; order Diprotodontia; family Vombatidae; genus Vombatus; species Vombatus ursinus. The sequence goes on along the minus strand of NW_020954567.1, from coordinate 6,199,667 downwards.
TAGCAGTGGTATTGCTGGATCACAGGGTATGCTGAGTTTTATAGCCCTTTGGGCATAGTCTGGGATCATTTCTGCCAATTTGCAGGGTGTGAGGTAAAACCTCAGGGTTGTTGTGATTTACATTTCTCTTATTATTAGTGATTTAGATAACTTTTTCATGTGGTTATGAATACTTTGCAGTTCCTCATTCAAGAACTGTTTATTCATATCCCTTGACAATATTTGCTATTGGGGAATGGGGATATTATTTTCTAATGTAGTAGACAACACATAAATAATTATGTATATAGTAGATACCCTCAGAATATATGGAAGGTAAGATTAGAGAGGAAGGCTCTAGCAACTGGGGGAACTGGGGAAGTCCTGCTTCAGGTTGTCTCTGAGGACAACCTTGAAGGAGGCCAGGAATTCTAAGAGGCAAAGGTGAAGAGGGAGGGCATTCTAGAGATGAGGAATAGCCTCAGAGCAAAGGCACAGAGAGTAGAGATGGAGTTTCATGTTAAAGAAACAATAAAAAGGTCAGCAGAACTAGATCACAAATTGTGGAGCAGAGTCAGGTGTAAGATTAGACAGTTAGGAAGGTGCCAGGCTGTTTTACAGAGGCTTTTATAACTTATTATGGAGGTGAAAGGCAGCCACTAGTACTTGATGAGTAGGAGGGGGACATGAAGAGACAGCAGTGTCACTAAAACCCAGAAATCAGGGTATCCAGGAAGAGAAGATGAGGAGGAGGAGGAGGAGGAGGAGGAAGAGTAGAGTACAAACTATGTGCCAGGCACTGTGATAAGGATTTTAGAATTATTATTTCATTTGATCCTCACAACAACCCTGGGAAGTAGGTGCTATCATAAGCTTCATTTTATAGTTGGGAAAACTGAGGCAAAAAGAAATTAAATGACTTGCCCAGGGTCACACAGCTAGTAAGTGTCTGAGGCCACATCTGAACTCAGGTCTTCCTGATTTCAGGCTCCACACTCCATAAACTGCACTAACTAGCTGCCTCATCACCCTAACCACTCAGTTCCTCAACCAACTCATTTCCTTAATCTACTCCTCCACCCCACCTCAATTACACACAAAGATGGTCACATCCTTGATTTTGACATCTTTCACAAATGGACCACCTCCATGTTCAAGAATTCTGAAATTCCCTTATCTGACCATAGCCTATTGGCTTTCATCTCTCTTCGGTCTTTCCACACAAAACCCTTCCAGGGCTAGGGAATCTATGACTTCAAGGCCACATGTGTCCCTCTAGGTCCTCAAGGACAGCCCTTTGATTGAATCCAAACTTCACAGGACAAATCCCCTTAAAAAAAGGATTTGTTCTATAAAACTTGGACTCAGTCAAAAGGCAGCACCCAAGAACCTAGAAGGCCACATGCAGCTTTGAGGATGCAGGTTCCCCTCCACTGCACCCTTATCTGCTCCATGACCTCCAATTTCTTGCCCCTTCAATTTCCTCCCCTACACTAGCAACTCTCTCCTCTTTTCCCTATCTCGACCCTTAAGTGAACCAATTCAATTCTACCCTGTCCTCCTTTCTTACATCCCTAGCCCTCATTTCATTGTGCCAATTACATCCCGCCAAGCCTCAGCCCTTGAATCATTCCCACCATTTGCTGCCTTCATTCCTATCTATACACATGCAATGTGGAGAAAATCACTCCACTGTTCCAACTGGGGCCACTAAAAATTTATGTTATGCAACATCAACTGGGTCTTCTCTGCTTCATAAATAAAGTTATCTAATAAATGTTTATTATTTGATTAGGTCAGATGCCAGACTACAAATAAAAATAACTGCAATCTGAAGTCAAAGCTTAATGGGAAGAACACATTTAGAGCAATTAATACTGATACAATATCAGTCTTCTAGCTCTGTAAAGTGGAGGACAACAGATCTAAACAGTATTGAAATAAAAACACATGGTCCATCATCTTCAAGCAGCTATAAGAGAGATTAATACCTTCTCCTCCTCAAAGAAGACTGACAGATGTTCTAACAGCACACAATAAACAGGATAAAAATTTACAAAAAATACTTTTGGAACAAAGTGACTTCATGTTGAAAAGTATCAGCAAAGGCTAACAATAGGAAATGTGCTACTGAATTTGTTGAGTATGACCAAAATTGCTGTATCTCAGAACATAGGCTATAAAATATCTAAGGTCAAACAGAGGATTCAAAAGGTGCTTAAGGGTGTGAAATCCACATGAACTCAACTTACTATACGTCAACAAAGAAGCAGCCAACAAACGGCTGAGTTGTGAGGACTGATTTATAGAAAAGGAGGGTTTTATGATAGTGATCTAGCATCAGATTACTGCCGCAAGAAATTACAAACAGGTTATGCTTTCCTAATGAATGCAGACTGAGCTATGAAGGGCTGGAAACTGTGAAACATAATACCGCAGGTGGCAAAAATGTAGCATCTACCAGTCAGTCAAAAAGACATAAGCAAGTGGCAAGAATGACATGAAATCCTCACTATCCCTTATAAACTAATTTATGACAAATGTAACAAACACAAATGCTAATCTTGACAACTCAACAAAAGAGTTGTACTGGTGCCAGAACATCACTACCCACAGAACTGCCCATAAACATCCACATATAACATTTACCCAACAGAAGATCTAAAGAAGTTTTTAATAGGTATCAGCATACCAAATACTCAATCTCCAAGTTAAGTAGAGTAAAAAGCTTTCAAACTATAGAGACTTAGTAGAAGAAATCAATCACGTAGAAAGATGAGCTACACATCATTCCATTTGCTACCAGAGTTGTCCTAGCAACGCTTTCAAGTCACCTTATAGAAGATGAGCTTATATACCAATACTTTTGTTAAACTCCAAAAAGCATAATAAATTTATTTTGCAAATTTTGTTAATATAAATAATATTTTAATGAAATAAGTTACAACTTGTAAGATATTTAATATAATAAACATAGAAACCTAAATTGTTGGATTTTTAAAAATTTGAACAAAGGCTTACAACATTTGGCTCAATACCAAACATAGTCTTAAATCTGATTCTGCATTAAGTTTCCGTATTTTAATTTTAAACAAAAATGAAGCAAAAATGCCCTCTCACACAAATATGCAGCGGAAAATAGGAGAATTTTACAAGCCCTCTTGCTGAGAAGGAAATTCACTTTTTAGCCACCTAACCAACTGATGAAAATAACAGCTAGTTATGATATAAGAATTTACTTTGTGTGTGTGTATGTGTGTGTTGGATTTTTTTTTTTTTTTTGGTGAGGCAATTGGGGTTAAGTGACTTGCCCAGTATCACACGGCCAGTAAGTGTCAAGTGTCTCAAGCCAAATTTGAACTCAGTTCCTCCTGACTCCAAGGTCAGAGCTCTATCCACTGCACCACCTAGCTGCCCCAAGAATTTACTTTTCTATTTGCTAATGACAAGTACTGTATTAAATGATAAATGTACTTAAAAATTCAAGTGCATATATTCCCTTATTTTTAAGCAATGTTTATATATAAACTAAACCTTTATAAGGAATCTCTTCAGATGTGACATTCTTTTCTTCTACTAATGACACATGTAATACACTCTCATGTAACCTCTACAGAACTGACTAGTGTTGCTAACTACTTCATTGAAAATCTACCAGATAATAGAATACTAATATAAGCAGAGAAGTTGAAATCAAAAAAACAGCCTTAATACTGCAATGAGAGGCAACATAAAGTTTGCTTCTAAGGTATGTTATGTGATGGTCCACGATAGCTTGTAACAAATATACCCAGCAATCATGTTTTCAAATGGCCTGACATTTGGGCTGCAATAACATAAATATCCCTATTATCTTGATCATGTGATTACATAGCTCATGGAGGTAACTGAAGGAAATGAGAAAGCTATGCTAGTGGTACAGTGTACAGCATGCAAATGAGGGGATGCCCATGCATTTGACCATATGAATTGGTTTGCTCCTTAACAGTGAATCCTTGTGGCATTTTGGAAACAATTTGATAACAGGTTGAGAAATTGCAAAAACACACTGTGCTTTGTCAGAAGCAGTCAAGAGTTTGATATAACAGTGGAATGAACACCAAAATTACTTTGTGCGTGACCATGATGATTTCAAATCACTGTAGAAATAAATCTATAATGCTTCAAACATGCACATACTTGTTGTCACAGAGGAAAAATATAGTTGTAATATAACTAGACAATTATTTATTGATCAAGTTGCCATTTAAGAATTTTTGTGAAACCACTAAAGGGGAATTACTGGCCCAGGGTGACACCACAGTATGTGACTGAAGTGGAATCTGAAGTCTTCTCATTTCAGAGGCTAGCTTTGTAATAATAATAGCTCATTAACTAGTACTAAACCTCCTCAGCTGGCAATATATATTCTAAAATGTACAGTGCTGTTGATTGATAATATTATTAGTTAAAGAATCTTTTATTCCCTTTTCCAGCTTGCTTTCATAAAAATGAAAACTTCAAACAGTACCACATATTTAGCTTTTCTAAGCCAGGCCTTTTTTTTAGTGCCCTATTAATAGAATCATGAAAAATACTTGATGACAATGTTTTAGCTCAGTCAGAAAAACTGAAATAATTAGCAATCATCCCATAGGTAATACTACATGTTCTAGTGTTTTGAGAATGAACAAGAAAAAAAAAATCCACAATTAGAATGGAATCTCAGAGTAAATCACTAATGAATAAGGAAGATGAACATGACTTAAAATACCAGTTCCAGAAAACAGAATCACTTGAAGTTGTGGCTACATTTTAAAAAGCCAAGACACTCTGCCAATAAATTAAAAACATTAGCAAGTTTCTTTAATACCCTTAGTAAGTACCTTTAGTACCAAAAAGGGAGTTTACTTAAATTATTCTTTTTAAGGCATTTCTTTCAAGAAGGTGGGTCTATGCTCTCAGAAATCTATTCATCATTTCAAATGAATGTAAATAAAAGTTTCCCAAACACGTTCAAACAGGAAGGACTGAAAATTATTCACATAATCTAATAAAATCATAAAACAAAAGAGTTTTGCTTGATAGTAATATGGTTCTTGGAACTAATCTAATCATTTCTCAAATAAAGTATTAATAATATAGAATATCTTGCACATAGTAAACCCTCAGTAAGTTTGCTAATTGATTTACATATATTAATCAGAATACACAAAAAGGAGTTTTAGTAAACTTGAAAACTTTAATAAACTCTCTTTTTTTTTAGAGAAATAATCAATAGGTTATTTCGGTCACGTGGCTTGGACTTCCATCTTCTTTTAATTAAGCAGATTTATTCCTGAACCCAAAAGAGTTTCCAAAAGACCATCTACTAGCTTTTTAACGAAATCAAAATAAGACACTGGACAATTAATATCTATAACCTCATCAAACAAAATAAAGCTGTCATACAGATGTAATTAAATATTGTATATACTAATGCTTCATAAATATTAAGCACTAAATAAATGTGCACCATTATTATAATACCTAAAAACAGAAGAACAATAACAACTACTTTTAGTGGACTGGTCAAATTTAAGGCAAGACATTAAACTACAAAAAAGTGTTCTTTATAATGAAAGATTTCTTGGGAAAAACCACTGTAGGCTATTTGATAAGAAAGTGTAAAGAACAGCTACCATAAAAGAATCAAAAACGAATGTTACAAAATTACAAAAAGCAAGCTTAGCCGCAGAGAAAACACCTCTTCCAATTTCTTTGCAGAGGTGAGGGATCCGTGGTTACAGATCATCAGACAATGTCAGATTTTTTTTTTCAATCACAGTATTGCTTGATTTTGCTAATTCTCTTCTTCCTCTTTTTCTTTATTTGTTCTTCCCCACCCCTAAAATTCTTAATACATAACTAACAGGATTCACCACCTAAAATATGTAAGATTTTAGTAAGACACAATCAGCTACAGTTGTTCCATGAAAGTAATACAAATCAGACCTAATATTAATTTTACAAAATAACAACCAAAAGCAATACCTACCAATCAGAGTTTCTGTTTTAGTCTCATAATGGAGGCTCAATTCTTTCCACAAAAATGTTATTAATACAAGCAACATGTGTGTTAAGCATGAAAAACTATGGAATTTATAGGCTTATAAAAAATGTTAACCTACATGTTAGAGCAGTCATTCTTTACAAATTTGCTTTGAAAGGCCCTAATTTACAATGACCAGTAATAACTGTTCTGATTTTCTGAAAAATGGAAACCAGAGATTCTATAAGAGAAAAACAACAGTACTCACTCTACTTAGAAGATTTTTAAGGACATAAAATTTTCTATTAAAGAAAGAGAAACAGAAAAAGCTTTTTTCTTTCAACCAATCAACAAGCATTTACTCAGTATCTGTTATATGCCAGGAACTATGCTAAGTGCTGAGGATACAAAGACATTAATGAAAAATCTCTGTCCTCAGTTGCTCATGGGTAGGTTGAGCTAATATAATAAAAATAACAATTCTACCTAAGCTAATTTATTCAATGCCATACCAATCAAACTACCAAAAAATTATTTTATAGAGTTAGAAAAAATAATAACAAGATTCATTTGGAAAAACAAAAAGTCCAGAATATCAAGAGAACTAATGAAAAGAAATGCAGCGGAAGGTGGCCTAGCCATTCTAGATCTTAAATTGTATTATAAAGCAGCAATCATCAAAACTGCTTGGTACTAGCTAAGAAATAGGGTGGTGGATCAGTGGAATAGGTTAAATATGCAAGACACAGTAGTCAATGACTATAGTAATCTATTATTTGATAAACCCAAAGACCCCAGCTTCTGGGATAAAAACCCATTCTTTCAATAATACTGCTGGGAAAACTGGAAAAGAGTATAGCAGAAACTAGGCTTAGACCAAAATTTCACACCATATACCCAAATAAAGTCAAAATGGGTACATGATTTAGATATAAAGGCTGATACTATAAACAAACTGGGAGAGCAAGGAATAGTTTACCTGTCAGATCTATGGAGAACAGAAGAATTCATGACCAAATAGGAGATAGAGAACATTACGAAAAGCAAAACAGATAATTTTGATTACATTAAATTGAAAAGTTTTTGCACAAACAAAGCCAATGCAACTAAGATTAGAAGAAAGGTAGAAAATTGGGAAAGAATTTTTACAACCAGTCTCTCTGATAAAGGCCTCATTTCTAAAATATATAGAGAATTAAATCAAATTTATAAGAATACAAGCCATTCCCCAATTGATAAATGGTCAAAGGATATGAACAGACAGTTCTCAGATGAAGAAATTAAAGCCATCTATAATCATATGAAAAAATGCTCTAAATCACTATTGATTAAAGAAATGCAAATCAAAACAACTCTGAGGTACCACGTGACACCTATCAGAATGGCCAACATGACAAACAGGAAAATGATAAATGTTGGAGAAGATGTGGGAAAATTGGAACACTAATGCATTGTTGGTGGAGTTGTGAAATGATCCAACCATTTTGGAGAACAATTTGGAACTATGCCCAAAGGGCTATAAAAATCTGCATACCCTTTGACCCAGCAATAGCACTTCTAGGGCTATATCCCAAAGAGAAACCTACATGTACAAAAATATTCATAGCAGCTCTTTTTGTGGTGGCAAAGAATAGGAAATTGAGAGGATGCCCATCAATTGGGGAATGGCTGAGCAAGTTGTGGTATATGAATGTGATGGAATACTATTGTGCTATAAGAAATGATGAACAGGCTGACTTCAGAAAAACCTGGAAAGACCTGTATGGTCTGATGCTGAGTGAAGTGAGCAGAACCAAGAGAACGTTGCACACAATAACAGCCACGTTGTGTGATGACTAATATTGATAAACTTAACCCTTCCTGGCAATACAAGGATCTAAGCCATCTCCAGAGGCCTTGTGATGGAAAATGCTATCCACATCCTAAGAAAGAACTATGGAAGTTGAATTGTTATTTTTTTTTCCTCTTCTGTTGAGTTGTGTTTCCTCTTTCTGATGATTCCTCTGATTGGTTTTAATTTTTACTTACAACATCACTAATGTGAAAATATATTTAATATGAATGTAAATGTATAGCCTATATCAGAACGTGTGCCATCTTGGGGAGGGTGGTGGGGAGGAAGGGAGAGAAAAATTTAAAACTCAAAAGCATATGGAAGTGATTATTGATAAATCAAAATAAATTAATAAAAAAATGAGAAAAAAAAAGTCTCTGTACTCAAGGAGTTTATATGCTATGGGGAAGCAAATACATACACACACACACACACACACACACGTCAGGGGTTCTTAACCAGGGATTCATAGATAAATTTCAGAGGGTCCATTACCTTAGATGGAAAAAAAATTACATCTTTATTTCAATATAGTCTCCTTTATAATATATTTTATATTATGCTTTTAAAAGAAATATTCCGAGAAAAGGTGCACTCTTATCTGAAATGGACAAAGTAGCGTCTGATGAATGTAAGTGTGTGCACACATACACACAAATGGTATAGAAATATATCTAACTCAATAGGGAAAAAAGTGGGGAGGGGGGATGATATACGAGGGAAGAGATAATACCAGGAATAGTCAGAAGCAAAACAAGTTTCCAGATTCTGAAGAAGGGTAAGGTGGTGTGATGCGTATATATGTGTGTGCGCACATGCACACCTGTGTGAAGAACTAGAATCCAAGGGTGTGCAGCAGTGAGAGAATGGCAGAACAACTTGTGGTGTAAAAACGAAATGGAATATAATGGCACCATAAGAAATAAGGAAAGAGACAACCTTAGAGAATCCTGAGTAGTACAAAAACTAAGAGGGAAGGGAATAGAACCAGAACAATTTATACAAAGATAACAACATTGTAAAGAAATAACAATTATACAATATATTCTAAGAATGTACAGTACGTTGTAAAGAAGTATGAAAGACTTAAGAACTTCAAACCATGCAACTATCCACCATGCCTCCAGGTGACCTATGAAAACTGTGTCCTAACAAAGAGGTGAGGGTCTCAAGGTATGGAATGTGACATACATTTATGGATATGGCCACTGTATGGATTCATTTTTGCTGGAATGTACTTATTTTTGACAAGCTTTTCTTTCTCTAGGTTTTTTTAGATGGGGGAAATGAGGAGGTTGGAAATATTAATGCAAAAAAAAGGTGATATTGAAAAAGTCTTTTTTTTTTTAAATGCACAGAATGGGATAAATGGAAGGCGGGAGGGGTGTGCAGAAAAGAACTAAAAACTACTGTCTCATAGACAATTAAGAAATGGTTGACCAAATTATAAAAATGAATGTAATGGAATATTATTGTACTGTAAAAAACAATTAACAATTTTAGAGAATCCTGGTTAAGTACAAACTAATGCGGAGTGAAGTGAAAAAAAACCAAGAGAATGATACAGACATGGACAACATTATAGAGAAAAACAGTTTTAAAAGATTTAAGAGGTTTTTTTTTTTGATTAAAGCATTGACCAATCATGTCTCCAAAAGTCAGAGGAAGTATGCTGGCCACCTCTTAGGTGAAGAACACAAAGGGTAGAGGCTATATTTTTGGACACAGCAACTGTAGTGATTTATTTTGCTTGAGTATGCTCATTTGTTAGGAGAAGTTTCTTCTCCCTTTCAGTTTATGGGAGGAGGATGTAGGGAGTTGAGGGGTCAGCAGTAGATGCCAAAAAAGGACAGCCATTATAATATTTTAACTGTCAATATAATATGCAAAATTTATTACATACCTAAAAAACAGTGTGAAAAGGAGATGTATGTTTCATACAAAACTCGTGTGTGTGTGTGTGTGTTCAGCTATGTTTATGGATTAAGTGCTCTTTTTAAAATGCTTTAAATTCAGAATAAAAAATAAAATTGTTTTTTATAAAAAGGTCCAATGATCTTTGGGAATAATCTTCTTTAATGTAATTTCCATCAATAAAAGAACAAAGCATATTCCTTGGTTCCTCATCTCTATCATGACCATATAACCTCTACTCCTCCGAAGTTCAGTAAATTTATCACCTAATCCAGATCCTGGTAACCATTATCTACTGGTCCCCAAGACATTGTTTCCTCCTTCACTGAATTCAGTGTATGGATCACAGTCTTTCTCTTCAACCCAACATCTGTCCTGTACTAGGGAACTTCAATATACATAGATACTTCTTCAAATATCCTATTATTCTAACCTTCCAGTTTTTCAGTCTACTCAGTTCTCACAACCTACCCCTTCACTCCACTTTAAGTACATGGATGGTAACACCCTTGATTTCACCATCTCTCCCAAATGTCCTACCTCCATGATCAAGAACTCTGCTATTTCTTTGTCTGATATCTCCATTTCATTTCTTACTATGCCACATTCTTCTTAAACCTATTCTCTGAACTCACCATGATTTCTAATCTCTCTACCACTCAGTGCTTTGTAAGGTTATTTATTTCCCTAGCTCTGGGTTACATTTTTCACCCTTCTCAATACTGACCCCTTCAACTGTTCAACTCTACACCTCCCTCTGTTCTCTGGTCCTTTCGTTCTCCTGTTCTGCTGCTACTTAGGTATTGCCAAACATCAAACCTGTATTATTCCCACCGTCCACCTCCTTTGCTCCTGAACAAGATAGAGGAAGTAATCAACTGTGCTGCTAAGTCCACTACAAATTTAAGGACCCTCACTGAAGCAAGGCAACTTTTTTACTTTTCCTTAACTGAGTTTATAATCTTGCTCCTCACAGACACTTTTCTGAACCTTTTCTTTTCAAATACACTGTCACCTCTCCCTTTAAAGTAAAGTGCTAAATTTCATATTTATTGAGAAAATTGAGACCATTTACAACAAACTTTTTTTTTGGCCTCTTCCTAATCTTACAACACATTGCCTACATGTACTTCCTTATTTGTTGTTTTATTCCATCAATCTTTGATGAAGACGTGAGCCTTCTTCCTCACCAAGGCAGACCCTTCTGCTGCATGTACTCCCTTGATCCTGTCCCTCGTCTTCTTTGGCAAACTGACCCCACTATCTCCTCTAACCTTCTGCATATACTCTTTTAGTTCTATTCCTTTGTCTTCTCCAGCAAATAGATCCCACTATTTTCCCTAATAGTCTCCAATTTTCAATGTTTCCCAACTTCCTGGCTCCTTCATTTATCTTACAAATATACCTAAGTCTCCCCCAACCTCAAAAAGAAAACTCTGACTAAATCCCCCCATCCCTACTGTCATCTTATAACTCTCCTCTATTGGCTAAATTGCTTGAAAAAGCCATACACATTTGTTGTGTCTACTTCCTCTTCTCTAAACACTCTATATTTTGGCTTCTGACATCATCATTCAAATGAAATTCCTCTCTCCACAGTTACTTCTGATATCTTCACTGCCAAAATGAATAGTTTTTCTCAACTGATATCCTTCTTCATCTTTCTGCAGCAACTGACACTGGTGACCACCTTCTTCTCCTAGGTACTCCTTCTGGGTGTTCCTGATACTTGTTCTCTCCCTGTTTTCCTTTAACAATACTGACCTTTGTTATATCCTTTCCTGGGTCATGATCCATATCACACCCATTTATCATCACTATGCAGATGACTTTCATATTTATATCTAACCCTACTCTCTCCTCTGAGTTTCAGTTCCACATTACCAATTGCCTACTGGATATGTTAAAATGGATGTTCCATGGCCATCCCAAACTCAATAGAACTCACTCTCTTTCTTCCCATACATACTCACCCCTCTTTCAAACTTTCTTAGTGATATTGAGAATCCCACATACATCTAGTTATCTATGTTTACAACTTCTGTGGTACCCCTGATTCTTCATTGTCACCCACCCCATACATTGGTTACTTGTTAAATTTTGTCATTTCTATGTGATCTCTCACATATATCTCTTTCTCCAAATTTTTACAATTATCACCCTAGTTCAGGCTCTCATCACCTCTTACCTGCACTATTTTTTAAATTTTTAAAAATTTTTTTATTAATTTATTTTGAGTGAGCAACAATCACTTCCATAAGTTTTTGAGTTATAAATTTTTCTCCCCCTTCCTTCCCAACTCCTTCCCCAAGATGGCATGCAATTTGATATAGGCTATACATACACATTCCTATTAAACATATATTCACATTAGTCATGTTGTAAGGAAGAATTAGAACCAATAGGAGGAACCACAAAAAAGAAAACAAAAACAAAACAGAAGAAAAAAAAGGGACAAATAGTATGCTTTGATCTGCATTCAACTCCATAGTTCTTTCCTTGGATGTGGATAGCATTTTCCATCACGATATTTTTGGGGATGTCTTAGAACCTTGCATTGCTGAGAAGGGCTAAATCTATCAAAGTCAGTCATTGCACAACGTGGCTGTTACTGTGTACAAGGTTCTCCTGGTTCTGCTCACTTCACTCAGCATCAGTCCATGCAAGTCTTTCCAGGTTTTTCTGAAGTTTGCCTGCTCATCATTTCTTATAGCTCAATAGTATTCCATTACATTCATATACTACAACTTGTTCAGCCATTCCCCAATTGATGGGTATCACCTCAATTTCCAATTCTTTGCCACCACGGAAAGAGCTGCTATTAATATTTTTGTACATGTGGGTCCTTTTCCCATTTTTATGACCTCTTTGGGATACAGCCCTAGAAGGGCTATAGCTGGGTCAAAGGGTATGCACATTTTTATAGCCCTTTGGGCATAGTTCCAAATTGCTCTCCAAAATGGTTGGATCAGTTTACAACTCCACCAACAATGCATTAGTGTTCCAATTTTCCCACATCTTCTCCAACATTTATCATTTTCCTGTTTTGTCATGTTGGCCAATCTGATAGATGTGATACTGTATCTCAGAGTTGTTTTGATTTGCATTTCTCTGATCAATAGTGATTTAGAGCATTTTTTTTTCATATGACTATAGATGGCTTTAATTTCTTCATCTGATCTCACCTGTACTATTGCATAAGTCTTCTAAGTGGTTGCCCTAAAATAAGCCTCTCCTCACTTGAATCCATCTTCCACATAAGTGCCAGTGCTTTTCCTAAAATGCTGGTATGATCACACTGCCACCTTACTGAACAAAGGTCAGTGACTCCTTACTACCTCAAGAATCACATATAAATTCTTCCACTTGAGGAATTTAAAAATTTTAAATTTTTTCACAACTTGGTCCCACCCTATCTTTCCAGTCTTCATACGCTTTTCTCCTCTACATGTACTTGACAGCTCAGCCATACTGGAATTTGTCATCTGACATTTCTGTGCCTTTGTGCAGCTGTCCTGTTCCCCATGCCCAGAGTGTACTGCTTCTTCACTTCTTCCACTAAGAATATCTGGTTTCTTTCAAGACTCAGCTCAAACGCTATGGTCTACATGAAGCCTTTCTGATTCCCTCAGCTATGAGCACACTCCTATCCAAAACTATTTCGCATTCATTTATATATTCTGTGTATATTTACTTAAGTACATGTTATTTCTCCCTATAGAATATAAGTACCTTGAAGACAGAACTAATTTACTATTGTCATTGTAATGCCAATGGCTGATACAAAGTAGGAGTTTAAAGAATGCCTAATGAAGTCAACTCATCTTTCAAATGAAACTACTCTTCACAAAGGTCTCAATAATTTCTTTTTTATTCAACTGGAAGATCAGTAATCTTTTCTCAATCTACATCCTTCTGACTTCTTTGCAGCATTTGACATGGTGGACCAGCTAAATCCTAAAAGCTCACTCCTCTCTGGCTGTTCAAGAAACTGCTCACCCCTGATTCTCCTCCTACTAGTCCCCATTCTCTTTGGCTAGCTCCTCCTAGAAACCACCTGCCTACCCACTACAACTAGGTGTTGGTGTAGACCAAGGCTCTATCCTAGGCCTATACTCTATCTACCCTTTCTTTCTAAATAATCTTCCTCTTATTTCTCCCATCAGCATTCAGTTTCAATTATCATCTTTAAACCAAAGAGACAGAGATGAGGGGGAAGAACATTCTAGGTACAGATATGGGAGGGAGGTGAAGGATAACATGCAAGCAGTAGCGAGGAAGGTAAGTAGATCATAATTATGTGGAGAGGAAGTAAAATGTGTCGACTGAAAAGTAGTAAGGGACCAGGTTATGAAGAGCTTTAAATATCAAAAAGAAGTCTTTATATGTGATACTGAAGGCAATGGGAAGCTACTGGATCTCAATGATTTTCTAAATGTAGGCATTACTTCCTCCAATGTTTTCCCGTAAGTATACCACAGACATTCTATACAATTTGATGGAAGTTGGCCAAGAAAATGGCCTCCAAGCACAATGGAAGAATAAGGAGTATAATTTCTAATTGATGTGAACCCCAATTTATTTACTCTAAGAAAGAGACAAACGAAATTGGGAGTGTGTCCACAGTTTAATTTCTCTCAAGCTGGCTTGATATGCATCATATGGGAATTCAGTTCAAAACTGGGCCCCCCCCTAATCAGAACTGACTTGGTTTGGGATTCTGGGGTATAGCCTTATATGCCCTTTGAAGAGTAGATGTTCCTAAGGGATGCCAATCAACCATGATTGGCTGATAAACCAGGAGATGGGGATATTAAAGTGAGGTCTTGAATATGCGCCTTAGATCACTCAGTCCACAGAAGTTGATATCGCCCACCATCCAAGGAAATACCACCTCCAGTCTTGGGAGTCTGTCTCTACCCAAACCAGAGTAGGATAAAATCAATTCAGGCCTGAGTTGGAGTTTGACCAAAATAAGAAGATTCAAGGCAATCTCATTATCAGAGATGTCCTTCTGAAGAACTTTGATCAGAAACAGGGGGAGGGGGGCACGTGTCTCTGAGTCTCCAATACACAGATTACCAAAAGAAATCATTTTTCACATTGGCATAATATATTTATGGAGCATTTTTGGAAAAATTTCACAAATTCGTCACACGGGAACATCAGCTTTACTAGAGATTAATCTGGGTGCCAATAAAAATGTAACTTCTAAGAATAACTGGATGTTACTGGAGCAACCAACAATTACACCTTTATTATACAAATTACCAACAAATAATAAATTTCAGGGATAAAGGTAAAGATATCAAGAAATACATTTCTTTTTAAATGAAGTCACATTAGTGAGTTAGAGAAAAACATGTTCATAGGGTCATAGGATTTAAAGCTAGAACGGCCTTCAGGACATCAAGGCTTGGGGAGGTGAAGAAACTTGCCCAAGATCATATAAGTAGTAAGTATAGGAGCAGAAGAGTCAGTATTTATACCCAGATTTCTTGACACTAAATTTAATGTTCTTTCCATTACTGAAAAAACAGGGCATGTTTAGGTTATAACCTATTTTTAATTTATTATACTGAGAAAAATAGTTTGGGAGTTGGAAATGCAGAAAAACCTATTTTCTTTCCCAATCTACAAATAAATAGGAAAAGAAGGTAAAATTGAGATAGATGTATGATAATATTTTAAGGAAAGGCAATGTAATAAGAGACTTTGGTTCTAAAATCCTGGCTTTGCCTGAAAGATCACTCAATTTCTTTGTGTCTCAGTTTACTATGCTATAAAATAGGAATAACTATGCCTGTCCTACATACATACCCAAATATATAGATCAAATATATGTAAAAGGTTTTTTGTGGGGGTTTTTTGTTGTTGTTTTTTGCAAATACAACATCTTTAGTGTTATTTTAAATTCCTCATGTTGACCTAGCTGGACATTGTTTACATAGTAACCAAAAGTTTAAAGCATTTAAAACAGATTTGCTTATTGTCAAAACGAAAGAAAAGCATCCTAGACCACGAGTTCAGTGAAAATGGAGGTGTCTTTTTCTTCTTTATCCCACAAAACAATTTGCACCTAGTAAGCTGTTCAAACAAATGAATTACTATTTTAGTGACATAAAACAAATTTAAACGTATTGCCTTAATGACTAAATAAATATAGCTTAGCAAAAAAAAAACAAAACAAAACAGCCTAATACCCTTATTAACCTGTTGAATTAAAAATGGCTTGCTTTCACTTGATTTAATGAGTCTTTTTTCAATGAGTTTAGCAAATAAGATGAAAATATCAACTGCTTTTCTGCTGTAGCTACAAAAATTAATGTGAAAAGTATTTTAAAATTCTATTTTATAATTTTAAGTTTGCTTTTGAGACAGTATCCATTATATCACTTTCTGAATTATAAATATAAAATCAAGGTTATGAGAATACACAGATAAAAATTAAGTTATTTCTTATAAATTAAATCACTTTAAATCTATCCATATTTCATATAACTGTACCTAAAGCTTATACAAATAGTACATATAATTTTATGTTATATTTATAACTACCTCAAGAACCACTTAGTGTCTGCCAATGACTTAGGGTCAATGTTTCAAATAGAATAAAATCCGTGAAAATTGTTTGAATGCCTTCTTAGAAAGAAAATGCTGGTTATTATAAAAGAATGGGGTCATAATCGCTAGAATTGTTGTAATGTGGAGACTAAAGGAAAATTCTGCCTTAATTCTCCTACTGTGCTCATACTCACTCTTCCACAAATTAATATTATGCCACACAAGAGACTACACTTAAAAAAAAAAATCTAGTCAATATACATTTAGTATTCTTTAAGCGCTCAGAGATATCAGATTTACTGGGAAATGGTAATATTGTATTACAACAAATAAGCATAGAAAACTGCATCATAATTTAAATTTCAATAAATACATCACAAATGCTTAGAAAGCCATCACCTTTCTTTCCTTCTTAGTTCACTGTGATGGTTACAAAATGACAAGCCCTTTCTGGCTGCCCACTGACAAATCTACACTCTCTTTTTCTTCTTTTGAATTTTCCCCAACTTAAATTGAATGCAAATAAGCCAGGTGTGGTCCTTAGCACAGTAATCACACACAGACCCCACTGAGTTCCCATAGCAACATACACAGCTGGCAACGGGAAAGAGATTGAAATGGTCTCAGATTGGTTAAAAAAAGTTTAAACACTCAGTGAATGAAATGCCAATTATAGTATGTTTTTGAAAGAAAATCCTTCCCCCACTCCCAATAACAAATCCCATCCCCTTCCTTGACAAATCAAAAATAAAGCCAAGTATTTTCTGGTAGTCCAACAACTGCTCAAAATCTAGGAAGGCAACAATTAACGTTTCCTGTGCAAAATTTAGAAAGTGCCATGTTAGAGATGTAACCATGTTTTTCATGAACAAATTTGATTTTAAAGAGATTATTCTCTTTGGGTCAAGTTGAACGTAGTGATGACAACCAGAAACATCACAAATTCTAACATCACAGTGCTAAATACTAACTCCCCTTTTCTATGCATTTCTTTCAACCATCAACTAAAAATGACCACACTTTCTATTAAAAGCCAAGTTTAGGAAAAAACTCAAATTTTAAATAATCAGTATGTCACTGTACCCTATACCCCACTCAAAACCAAACAGTATGTAATGATTACAATAAAACAGAAAAGAGAACTCACAGGCCTCAGTTGAGTTGATGTCCCATCTTCAAAATGATACACAGTGATGACCACTCCCCTGGCTTTGTAGTTGCTGTTTTTGTTTTTAAATTAAACTATTCCCATCCATAACAGGCACCCAAAAGGATGCTGAAAGTGTCCATGATCAGTTAGGGACATAAGGTTATTCACTCGCACATACAGTACAGTACTCCATCAACCTCCTACCATTCAAAAGGACTGCTGCTGAGTCCTTCATTCACACAGCGCCAAGTCTGCAAATGCACTTATTAATTTATAAAAGAATAATTATTTTCACAAGTGAGACTTAATATGTATGTAAGGATGAAAAAAGTTGAGTCACCAATGTTATCACTGTAACACCACTTGTAGGATTTTTTTCTTAAATAAAGGACTTCTCTAGAATATAATCCATTGACACAGTTCCATAATTCTTCATATCACAGAAATCAACCCGCTACTTTTTGCTTTAATTTCTCCCCCTCTATATATACTTACAATTTCTTCCTATATTTCCTTTCAGGCTAATGGGCAGTGCTTCAAAGAAACAGCTGAGCTAGTGACATTAAAGTGACCAGAGACACACAGAGAGATTTAATGGGGTACAAACCACTGGGAAAGTGAAACATGCCATATGCTGTTAAAATAGATGAATTCAAGCCAACAGAATAAAGAGTTTTCTGCAGCTCATTATTAAAAATAAATTACTAAATCCCTTCAGGAGAGGGCTGGCACAATTTATACTTCTGAAAATACAACATAAGAAAATTTGAAGACACGTCTTAAATTAAGAAAACCCAAAAAACTCACAATAAGTTTTTTCCCTTGTTCATAGTTCACTTTGTAAAATAATTTATGATGAAAAAAATGTGATGATACTAACACAGAAGTCAGATCCTTCACTTTAAAAATGAGGCAGAAAACAAAGAGGGCAAATACTATTTGATTGTATTCTGCTGCTTTACTATCCTTTTTCTTCTTAAAATTACAGAAGAGGGATAAAAATGAGAGGATGAAAACCTTCTGATACACTCTTACCTCAGGCAACCCCAAATTTCAATGTCTAACGGCTAGACATTTATTTGGCTAGACTCTAGCTAAATAAAATCGTTAACAAATTTGATTCCCATAGAAAATTAAATGCAAAGACAAATCTTGAGGCCAAAAGGTCTAAAATCTTGAGACTAAAAGAGAAGTTTGACACATTTTGTTTTTCTATGTGAATATAAAAGAAGGGGACGGAAAGGAATAAGCTTCTATATAGTGCCTACACAGTGCCAGGCACTGTGCTAAATGCTTTACAAATGTCATCTCATTTGATCCCAAAAACAACCCTGGGAGGTAAGTGTTGTTGTTATTCCATTTTACAGTTGAGGAAACTGAGGCAGACAGAGGTTAAGCAATTTGCCCAGTTTCACACTGCTAGTATGAACTAGTTGCATCTGAACTCAGTTGTCCCTGACTCCAGGCCCAGTACTCTATCCATGGTAGCACTTAGCTGCCTCTAAAAGTGAATAAAAAGAAGGGGATTCCAAAGAATGAGTAGAGTTTAGTAATGATAAAAGCCTTTAACATATCCAAAAATTTAAATCTGGGAGTTAAAACTGCTTGAATCACAGAGAGATTAGATCTTAAGAGGCCACTTTTTGGGTAATATCTATACCCTGTTAGGGAATAACATGGGTTCCACAAGTATACAAAACTCTAAGCCTCTTGAGGGCAGGAATCATGTTATTATGTTCATTGTAGTATCTTCCACAGCTTTTAGCATAGTACCTTACAGAGTAAGGATTCAATAAATATTAAATTTGAATACATGGCTAGACTTAGCCACACAAAAATGCCGATTCAAATAACTGCCTTTTACACATAACATGTTATGTAACCATGTACAACTCACTTAACCAAGCTGAGCCTCAGTTTCTTCATCTGTAAAAGGAAATGAGACCAATAGGAAAAGCCCTTTGCAAACTTATGGGACTAAATTAATGACAGATGCTTATTATTTACGGGATAAATGGATAATAGTTATCTTTATTTTCCCAAGATCTTTTGCTAGGTTCCTGGAATTTGACCAGGGACCACTAACTAGTTTGATCTTCCTCCTCCTTCAAAATGCCCAAAGGGGTCTTAATGTATAGCAGGAGGAGTCAATTTTCACATTATTTTACTTTAAGTAATTACACACAAATACACAGTAGTTAATTGTGATATCCTTATTCCACAAAATGAAGGACTATATCTTATTTAGCTTTTTAAATCTCTCTTAGTACAATGTTCACAAAGCACCGTATCTCAATAAATTTCTTGAATGACTAAATGAATGAATCCTGGCTTAGTATTTAAATCCCTAGTCTAAAACCTCTGAGAAATTTCAGAGAGAGGATGGTAGAATATAGGACAGATTAGAAGAGGCAGGGAGAGAATGGAAGCAAGGCTGGTTAGGAGAGGACAGCACTAGTCCAAGCAAGATTACTGCAGTATTAGTTATTAACCACAAGACTAAAGGAGGCCAGATAAAAAAAGTGGATTATAATATTTGTTTCATTTAGCTGTGAAAGCACTCCACATAAGTTTCTCCCTCTATTTTATGAAGATTGAAAATTAAAAGTTTAAATTTAAAAATTATCTTAAAGAGATGGGAGAAAACAATTAAGACAGTACAAGAACCCTGCTAAATGATGACAGCACAAAGAAGAATGACACAGTGATTTCCTCACAACAACCATATGAGCCAAGTACTGTAATGACATCCCTATTTTACAGAAGCCAGGAAATGTCAGGGCCAGAACAGAAACCTAGGTTTTAAGTATAAGACCAGCCCTCCTTGCATCATACCATGTTGCTTTTCAAATGGCTAACTCTCAAAAGCTACAAAGTAACAGAACCTTTTTCATCTAGGTTCCTACTTCAATAATTTGCTCCCCCCAACCCCACCCCTTTTCGGTGGCAGATGGGGAAAAACAAACGGCTTGTTGGATTTTTAGAATATATTTTGTCTATTGCCAGAATCTACAATACTAGCAGAGAACCTTTCTCCATTTTTTCTATTCAGGATAGTGATTTTGGAGACACAATGGTACTGGACTGATAAAATTTCTCCCACTTCTTTCTCTTCCCAACAAGGATGGATCATTATTAAACAGGTTTTGCTTTCATCCTAGGACATTTTATTCAGTAGAAAAATAGGAAGTAAAACGTAGAGAGGTAATCTGGTTAAAAAAAAAAAGCAATCATTTAGGTCAGAGTTGTAAGACACAGGTATATGTCAGTGTACAGGCTTCAAACTGGACCTGTCCCCAGAATTTGGTATCAGTTAATAAACATTTATTAGGTATGTGCTATGTGCCAGTCACTGTGCTAAGCACTAGGGATACAAAAAGCGGCAAAAAAACCCAAAACAGTTCCTGCCTTCTAGGAGCTCACAAGCTAATGGAAGAGGCAACAAACAAACAAATTTGTACAAACAAGCTATATACAGGATAAATAGGAAATACTTAAGAGAGAGAAGGCAGTAGAATCACAAGGGGTTGGGAAGGGCTTCCTATAGAAGATAGGATTTTAGTTGGCACTTAAAGGAAGCCTGGGAAGTCAGTAAGTAGAGATGAGAAGGGAAAGTATTCGAGGCATGGGGGACAGCCAGAGAAAATGTCTGGAGAGGAGAGAGTGTCACGTTCATGGAAGAGCAAGGAGGCCAGGGTCCCTGGATAGAAAAGAATGGTGCAGGGGAGTAAGGTGTAAGAAGACTGGAGGATGCTATGTTATGAAAGGCTTCGAAAGACAAACAGAGGACAAGATTAGGTCAAGTCAAACTAACTAGCATTTATTAAGAATCTACTATGTACCAGGCACTTCATTAAGGGTAGAGGGTAGGGGCAGCTAGGTGGCGCAGTGGATAGAGCACGAGCCCTGAAGTCAGGAGGACCTGAGTTCAAATCCAGCCTCAGACCAAACACTTGACATGTATTAGCTGTATGACCTTGGGCAAGTCACTTAACCCCGATTGCCTCACTTAAAAAAAAAAGAGTAGAGGGTAAAAAGAAAAGTAAAAAACTCTCTCTCCCCTCAAGGAGCACATAGTCCAATAAGAGAGACAAAATGCAAACAACTAGGTACAAACTATACATATGCAGAATAAATTGAAGGCAGTCTCAGGGAGATAGCACTAAGATTACGGAACACTGGGAAAAGGCTTTTTGAAGAAGTTACAATTTTAACTGAGACTTCAAGGAAGCAAAGGCAGCCAGGAGGTAAAGATCTGAGGTAGAGAGCTGCAGACATGGGTGGACAGCCAGTGAAAATGCTTGAAATAAGGAGATGGAGTACTGTGTTTGAAGAACAGCAAGGAGATCATTAGTAACCTCAGAGAGAGTGGTTTTGGTTGAATGATGAGGTCAGAAGCTGTACTACAAAGAATTAAGAAGAGAATGAGAAGAAAGGAAGTGGAAGCACCTTCACCACAAAAGGGAGGAGAAAGAGATATAGGACAATAGCTAGTGAAGACAGATGGATTAAATGAGGCTTTTTTTGAGGATAAGGAAGAATTGAGAATGTTTGTAGTCAGTAGGAAAACAGCCAGTAGAAAGGGAGTGATTGAAGATAAGTGAGAAAGCAGGGATGATATAGGAGACAATATGTGGAGAAGACAGGTTAAAAACATTCACACTAAAAATCATGCTTATTAAGAATCAACATTAAGATAGTTAAAATTAACCATCTGCAGAAATAAGACTGTAGAACAATGGTGCCAAACTCAAATAGGAACAGGTCCCTATGGGGCTACATACTGACTTAGAAAACCACAAACTAACATTATCTATTATATTGTATTTTCATTAAGGGTGCCCATCTATTATGGCATACTAATGTAATGGAATACTGTGCCATTGGAAGTGATGAGATGGACAGTTTCAGAGAAAACTGGGAAGACTCTATGAACAGATACAAAGTGAAGTGAACAGAAATGGTAGCATAATTTGTAAAATGACAACAATATTATTAAAAAAAACTTTCAAAGATTTAGATCTCTGATCAACACAATGATCCTGACTCAGAGATGATGACGAACTTAAAATTCAGAATGAGACACAGATTTTTGGACATAGTCAACATGGATATTCGTTTTTCTGGACTACATATATTTGTTATGGAGTTTCATTTGTTCACTTCTGAAAAGAGGAATATGGGGGTGGGGTGGGAGATAATGAATGTGGGTAAAAATAGTCAAAATACAAAAAAAAATAGGTCACTAATGAAAAATGTAACTAATGGAAGAAAAACTGTAAATTTGGGAATTTTAACACTTCGAGCATGAGTAGGTATTTTAATCACAGATGCTGCACAGTCTCAACTTCCTCACCTTCCAACAATTTATCACTCCTTATAAGTCTGGCTTCTAATTCTCCTTATCCTACTGAAACTACTCTCTCCAAGGTTATCAGTGACCTCTTAATTATTAAATCAAATATCTTTTTCTCAGTTCTCATTCTTCTTGACATCTCTGCTGAATGCAGGTGTTCACAGAGAATAGGCCAACACACCCAGACCCATGTGGCCCACACTCTATGTACACCTATGATGCTGCTTTAAACACTGTTGGCTACCGCCCTTTATCCTGGATGCTCAGTCTTCTCCTATGACACACTCCCTCCAAATTCACCTCTCTTATTAGGCTGACCATTCCTTCTAGGTTTCCTTTGCTGAATTATCATCCAAGTCTCATCTCCTAAGGTTGAGAATACCCCAGAGCCCTGTCCAATACCCTCTTCTTTTCTCTTTCCACATTTTACCTTTTGGTGATCTCATCAAGTCTCTGAGTTGCAATTATCCTCTCCACAAAAATGAATGCTAGATTTATAAACACAGCTCTCATCTCTTGAGTTTCAGTTCTATGGCACCAATTGTCTGACATTTCATAGGCATCTTAACCTCTGCACGATTAAAATGGAACTCTTCTCCCTAATTTGTTTTTCCTTTAAACTTTTCTATTTCTGTTGCAGATACTACCATCTTTCTGGTTACTGAGATATATAATCTCTGATTCATCCACAACTTCTCCCTCACCCCCATATCTGAACAGTTGCCAAGAGCTGTTAATTTCACTTCTATTATCATCTCTTGAATCCAGGACTTTTTCTCTGCTCATTCAGCCACAACTCTGGTTCAGGTGCTCATTATTTCTTTCTAAACAACTATAACTGGATTCCCAGGTGGTGAGTAAAAGAAAGTAGACAAAGTAAGGAAATGACCAAACAAAAGAAAACTACTAACACAACGAAGAAATGCTCCATATGTTATGTGACTCCCAGAATAAAACTATAAAGAGAAAAAATAATTCTTCAAGAATTCCAGAAAAGACTATAGAATGGTCAAAAAGACTTGATGAATGGTTCAAAGCCCTAATAAAAGAACTGAAGGAAAAGACAAATAGTGGAATAGACAACTTAGAAGGGAAGTTGGAACTCCTTGACAAAAAGCTGTGGTCAGTGGAGGAAAGGGGAGGGAGGAATGGAAGCAAGAACTAAAAAGTGCAATGGTACAAAAATTGATCAAACAATAGACAAATTCAAAGAACATGTGAAATATCTCTCAAAATAAATGACCTGGAAAACCAGTCATGGATACATAGTTTATTTTTTTCTTTCATAAAATTCTATTAAAATATTCTCTTACCTCCTTCACCCTCTGTGCTTTAAACTGTCATAATCATGAATGAGAATGAGATTAATTCACCCATAAAACAGAAGAGGGAAACAAACTGAATCAGAAAGCAAAACCCAACAATATTGTTGACTGAATCACTCTTGATACTCACATCTCATTAGTACCATCTGACACAGTGACTAGACCTTTTGACTGGAGGGCAGGACCATGGGCTTCAGTCAATAAAAAATTAATTTTAATTTAAATGGAGGCTATAGGACCTCTACTTAAGAAGAGGCCCCCCCTCTCCCCCACACAGTCTTCTCTCCACTTTCTACCAGCCAGTCTGTTTTTAGACTTCTTTCAATTTCTCCATTACACCTTTCCTTCCCCAAGAAATTCATCTTTGGGAAATCTCATTATCTTGCAAGACTGAATCAGTTTTGGTACTAATATCTTATCAATAACCTCTCTCTGTCTCTCTGATCAGATCCTCCGACTGGAGGGCCTCTATTTAAGTAAGGTAAGCATAGCTCTCTCCAAATTTCCCACTAGCTGCATTGCTTTTGGATTTCTCCATCATGCAGGTAACTTCTTTTTTGTATGTTTTCTTCCCTCATTAGATTACTAAGTCCTTAAGGTCAAGGACTGACTTTGTTTTTATTTACATTTGTATTTCTGCACTTGGGATATAGTAAGTACTTAATAAATATTTACTGACTGATTATAAGAAACGTGCTTAAAACAAAGATTCACATCAAATTTAAAATGGAAGGTTAGAAGAGAATTTATTCTATCAATAGAACCTAAAAAAAAAGACTATATTTCAGAGAAGTTAATGATAAATATAGAGATGTTAAAGACATAAGTGAGAGGGCTACATTATACTTAAAAACACCATTGTTAATGAAACTATCTATTGTTCCTAATTTGTCCTTTCTTCTCAAGAGGACCAAGATGTCAAGAAGGTGATATGATTTGCAAGTGAATTTGATATAAGTAAGAGAGGTCTATGCAAAGTCACCAATCTCACTCTCTCCACCAGGGTAATCTGAGTCCAGTGGCCAAGATATAGATCAAAACAACTGGAGATGGCCAGAACGCAGTGGAGACCTTGGCCTTTTAAATTAAGGTCTTTCCCAGGTCTCAAGTTTGACTGAGACAAGCCCATTCAGTGATATGCTGAATGACAAGGCATTTAAGTACTTAAAGCTAAAAAAAATTACAGGAAGACTCATCTATTAAGTCAGTAACTACTGGGACTTCAATCAAGTGACAAACCCAACAATTAGGAAGAATTAATAATCTAGGGGCAAATTCCAGAGATCTAGAATTTAATGATTCAACCATCATTAATTATAAAAATGATATCTGACATTTACATAGCCTTTTAAAGTTTACAAAGCACTTTACATATATTATCACATTTGAAGGCCCCCCCAACAATACAATGAGGCTGGCACTACAAATGGAATGCATCTTAAACACTATTTCTAAGATCTCTTCCACATATAAAATTCTGTGATTTTACTAAATTACTGGGGCTCTGCAACAAAAAACAAAACATTCATTAACACAAAACTGAGCTTAGAAATTATATTTCAAGGAGAAAATACAAGTAGCAGCCTGGTCAACTGCCTAGAGATTACATCACAAGTTGGCAAAAGAACTTCAAATTGAGCTTCCAGCTAAATGTGTTTCAATATAAATTATAGTGGAATCTTGCTAAGAAATGATGATGAAAAATGAAAATGAAATTAACACTGGAGTTATTTATCTGTAACCTAGCTTGGTAAAGGATGACCAATTCACTAGAACCACCTCACAAAGTAGATAAGTATGTGGATCATGAACAACCAGTATGATTTTACATCTTCAAAGAGTCAATCAGTCAACTTTTTAAATTAAACATCATATGTCAGGCCCTATGCCAGGCAGTGAGGATACAAAGACAAAATAAAACATCCCTACCTCTAAGGAACTTACCTTCTATTGTTGGAGATGTTTACATAGAAATATATATACATGGAATCAATTATTTGAAATGAATATTAGGTATCTGAGTGAAGGAGAGCACTAGGAGATGAGGAGATCAGGAAAGGTTTCATGACAAAGGTGGTGCTTGATTTGAGATCTGACGGAAACAAGGGATTCTATGAAGCACAGTTGAAAACATATTCCAGCACGGTTGATAGCTAGAGAAAAGAAATGGAGAAGAGAGCAACAAAAAGTCTAGTTTGGCTATATTTCAAAGTGCAAAGGAAGTGGAATAACAGATAATAAGGCTGGAAAAGTATACATACAAGTGTGTATAATATTCATGCCTTTTGACATACTGATCATTTTTGTCTGTGTACCTCCAAGGCTTAGCATAGCACCCAACACACACAACAAATGTTTATTGAAGAATTGATCCACTAATTGGGCATCTTCCCCAGTGAAATCAATGAAAGAAAAGGGCCTAAATAAAGTAATCATGGCAGCACTCTGTTATCAAAAAAAGCCAAACAATCAAAAAAAAAAAATCCCAACAAAATGGAAACAAAAGTGTAGCACTGATTAAGGAATGAATGGCTTATTAAACTGTTGTATATATAGGGGTGGAAAAAGCACTGGGCCTGGAGTCAGGAAGACCTGAATTCAAATTTGGCCTGAGACATTTATTAGTTGTATGACTCTGGGAAGTCACTTAATGTCTGTTTGCCTTAATCTACAGGAGAAGGAAATAGCAAACCACTCCAGTATCTTTGCCAAGAATGCCCCCTGGACCCCATAGTCCAAAGAGTCATGAAGAGTTGGACAGGACTGAATGACTAAACAACAACACATATTAATAGAATGGAATCTTAATTGTACTGTAAAAATGATGAAAATGAGGAATTCAGAGAAAAATGAGATTTGTATAAAATGATGGAGAATTAAGAAAGTATAAGCAAGAAAACTATATACATGAATAATAATATAAACAGAGCACTAAAAAGTAGTTGAATTCTGATGAACTGTCATGAATCCAAGAGAACCTAGAGGCCTGAGAGAACTTACAAGGAAATAATAAGTATATTGCCCTGCTTTCAGTTCAGCCAAACTGGCCTTCTCTCTGTTCCTCAAATACAATGCACCATCTCCCATTACCATATCAGAAAAGCACTCCTTCCTCACTTCTAACACTCTTACAATACCTTCCTTCAAGTCATTATCTTCTACACAAAGCCTGTCCTGACCTCCCCACCCCTACATCTCTTCCCCAAATCTCCTGTATTTAACTTGTTGCATAGATTTTATATTTATGTTATATATACTTTATAAATACATATGTGCACATATATACACATGTGAAGTTGGGTGGTATAGTATTATCTACTAGACTTGGAGTCAGGAATACCTGAGTTCAAATCCAGCCTCAGACATCTACTAGCTATTTGACCCCAGGCAGCATCTCAGTTTTAACTTTCCATCTGTAAAATGAGAATAATAAATAATAGCACCTACCTTTCAGGATTGTTGTGAGGATACAGTGAGATAACATATGTACAGTGCTTTGCAAACCTTAAAGCACTGTTAGTGCGCGCAGGCACGCACGCAGGCATGTGCACACACACACACTGTCTTACTCTACAATATGCAAGCTTCTTAAGATTAGTGACTGTTTCATTTTTTTGTCTTTATTCACCAGTGCCTAGTGCCTGGCAAATAATAGGCACTAAATAAATGCTTCTGATTGACTGATTTCAGTTGAGTGGTAGAGACTATGGATATGCAATGCAATTGATGTATACTCTCTGCTTTACTAGTTGGTTTTGTTAAAGAAGTTTTCTTTGCTATAGGAAGAGTTAAATGGGAGGGGAGAAATTTAGGGGGAAATCACTATAGTGTAAAAGGAAAAAAATTTATATTAAAAATTTGATTTAGTCACAAAATGAATTAAACAACCCTTCAGGCCATTACAACTGAGATTAAATTCAAGGACCAATTTTGGCTCCTGGGAACTGAAAATAATGATGTGCACTTTCTGATTTTTGGTAGACGGAATGTTGCATATACCTTGTCAAATGCTGTAGCTGGGATGGTTTGTTTTCTTTAAATCATAATCTTTGGCACAAGGGAAGATTTAATTTGACAGAAAGTTATTAGGAAGTGGTAGAGATATTAAAAACAAAAAACATCAACAAACCTTGAACAAAATAAATATGGGAGAATCAAGGAAAATTATGAGGTCTCTTATTCAGAGCTAATGGAGCATTTAACTTTCTGAATGAAAAGCTATTGCTTCTACTTGGTAAAGGTTTTTACCATCCTCCACGTTTGCTCTTGGTAGCGGAGGGCCAGCTACATGACACAGGAAGAAGAGAGGGATCAGCCCTACCATAGAGTCTTCCTTCTCTGAGGAGTCTGAATCATTTATTGACTTTAGCTATCTTTCCTTCTGGTTAGATTTTTCTGTGTGCATGTTCATAAGGTTTGAGGAATAACTTTCTCGAGTTCATTTTTGTAGTCTTGTGATTTTCTTGTCATTGCTAATTTTTGCTTAATTTCTATGAATTGATGAGGCCATCTTTCAGAAAATATTCCAGAGTTTTGCTTATGCTACTTTATTTGATTCTCTTAGGCTCCCAAAACAGGTAATACTGCCCCTGGGGGGCCCTGGAACAATCCAGGGAGGTGGCAGTAGCCTGGGCTGCAATTGAGGGGCATTGAATAAAAATAAGGGGGCAGTGGAAGCATAAGTAAAGAGAAGAAAATTTTGAAAAACTCTTCATACATGTTTCTTCTGTTGTGTAACAGAGTTAAAGTCGTAATGATTACATTATTTTCCAATAAACACACAAAATGCAAGTTATAACAGATAAAGTAGTCAAGTCTGCCAACAGGTCTTAACAAGCAAGTGTCAATGTCACACATTGTCAGGAAAACCAATATGCATGGGCAGGAATATGTGTGTGTAATGACTTGTTTACAATAGATACTCTATGGTTACATGATATAATATTGCATTATCAAAATTTCAATGCAGGAAAAAACCACACATGTACAATAAATTATTAAATTTAAGATGTCATTTTTAAAAAAAATTTATATATTTTTTGAAATGATAAAATTAAAAAAAAACATGAAAGAGTTTAGAAAGTAGGTTTCCAGGGGGGCATTGAGTAATTATCTTTTTGAAAAGGAGGTGATAGGCTAAATAAGTTTGGGAACCTCTCCTCTAGAGGATTTAACAACATTGCAATTCTTTGTTTTGCTCCTATTTAATTATAGTTTTTTCCTTATCATTTGTGTTTCTTTTTATTGTCTTGGGCTCTGTTAGGAACTTGATTCCCTTAATCCTCTTGGTTTTTGTAGTTTTAAAACTATTCATTCTTTTTTCAGTTTTATTTTGCTAGGTACTTATATTTAAATATCAAAACCAGTTGTTTATTTCCTCTTAAAGTACACCTGTTCTGTATTCTTTAAGTATTGTCTATATGATGAAATCATGTGCATTAAATCAATACTACCATTGAAAAAAAGTATTCTGGCATTAAACTGGATAACATTGATCTTTATTTAATTAAACAAAAATATACAGAGTGTTTATTGATCATCAATTAATTTAAGCATTTTATTAAGGAACTACTACGTGCCAGGCACTATACTAGGAACTGGAGACAAAAAACAAAAAACAAAAGTTCTTGACAGCAAGGGGGCTTACATTGAGTTGAGAGAGACAATTTATATATTAAAGTATATACAAGATATACATATGTAAAATGTATAAAAGGTATTTTGGGGTAGAAATTACTAGAAACTTTGAGGATCAGCAAAGGCTTCATCTGGAAGGTGGTACATGATTTTTGTTGGCAGATGCTTATGCATTCATTGCAGCCTCTGAAGCCGAGATGCAACAAAGTATGGATTGATTCTGTTGCCTGTGCTTGGCCTAACAATTAACACCAAGAAAACACAAAGTCTCCATCAGCCAGCACCACACCACCCATCCATGAAATCCTCAGTTCCGACGGAGAAGTAGTGAATGCTGTGGATAAGTTCACTTACCTTGGCAGTATACTTTCTAGGGATGAACACATAAACAATGAGGTTGACATCGAGCTGGCTCAGTGTTTGAGAGGCTCCAAAACAAAGCGTGGGAGAGAAGAGCAAGACTGTCTACAAAACTGAAGGTCTACCGAGCCACTGTGCTGAGGACAGCATCTCTGCGCCATGCCAGGAAACTAAATCGCTTCCATTTGAATTGTCTTAGGAAGCTTCTGAAGATCACCTGGCAGGATAGGGTACCAGACACTGAGATCCTCTCTCAAGCTACACTGCCAAGCATTCAAACTCTGCTGCAGAAAGCCTAAATAACTCTGATGGGCTGGCCACACTGCTAAGAATGCCAAACACGTTTGCCTAAAAGACTGTTTTATGGAGAACTCACACATGGAAGTCAGAAGAAGAATAAGGACACTCTCAAGGTCTCTGAAGAACTGTGGAATTGATTACAAGACATGGGAGACGGTGGCACAGGACCGCCCAGCATGGCGTGCCTGCATCCAAGAAGGCACTGTGTTCCACAAGTGAAGCAGAATTGAAGTAGCTCAAAAGAAACGTGAGACACAAAAATTTAGAGGATCCGCCCCAAATGTTCACACGGACTATTTGTGCCCAACCTGTCACAGAGCATTCCAAGCTCATATTGGTCTGATCAGCCACAGTCAGACGCACTGTAATTTGACTCTAACATAGTGATGTCATTTTGGTCCTCTTTGAGAAGGAAGGACAACAAATGAGTTGAGTTTTGAAGAAGACTAGGGATTCTAGGAGGTAGAAGTAAGAAGAAAGTATATTCCAGGTATGGCAGATGGCATGTGCAAAGGCACTGAGAAGAGAGATTTGTGTATGAGGAAGAATAAGAAGGCCAGTTTAGCTGGACTGGAGAAAGTGTATATAAAAGTAAGGTATAATAAAACCAGAACAGTAGGAGTCAGGTTGTGAAAGGCTTTATTTTATTTGATCTTAGAGATAAATATGGAGCCACTGATTTTTACTGAATAGGGTAATATAGGTGAGCTCTGTACAAAAATAATTTCTCAGCTGTGCGGAGGATGGATTAGAGAGCGAAGAGACTCGAGGGCTGCAATCTAATTAAAAGTCTATTACAATTCATTCTCTGGCCAAAGGATATGAACAAACAGTTCTCAAAAGAACTACAAAGAATTCATAACCACATGAAAGAATACTCCAAATCACTAATAATTAAAGAAATGCAAATTTAAAACAACCTTGAGGTTTCACATCACCCCCTCCAAACTGGCAAAAATGATAAAAAAAAAAAATAACTGATATTGGAGGGGTTGTGGAAATATAGGCATGCTAATACATTGTTAGTGGAGCTATGAAATGGTACAACCATTTTGGAAAGCAATTTGGAATTCTGCACTAAAAATGCCCATATACTTTGAACCAGACTCCATAACTGAGATTATTTGGCAGGAAGCCATTGATTAGAAAAAAAGTCCCTATATACTCTAAAATATTTATTACTGCCCTTTTTGTGATAACTAAGAATTGGAAACAAAGTAGATGCCCATCAAAGAGGAAATGGCTAAACAAAGTGCCACATGAGTGTAACGGAACAATATTGCATTATAAGAAATGATCTATGTGTGATGAATACAAAGAAGCACAGAAAGAGCTATATGAACTGATACAAAGTAATCAGAACCAAGAAAATAATATACACAATGACAACAGTGTAAATGAAAAGAAAGTCACCCCCTAATCAAAAGTAAATGTAACAAATGATAAAGATCAAGGGAGACTCAAAGGAAAAGGTGTGAGAAGATAGAGGACAACCCATCCCTTTGCGGAGGTGGGAGATTCAATGTGTTTACACATTGCACATGTTTTCAGATTTTTCAATGCATGACTGGTATTATTTTTCCATTAAAAAAATATTTGTTATATGAGATGTAATTCTGGGAGTAGGAGCGGAGGGATACTACAGATAACTATGATGATGTAAGAAAAAGAAAACATCAATTAAAACTTATTAAAAAAAAAAAAGATTATTGCAGTAGTTCAGAATGAAAGGTGATAAGGGCCTGCTAGCAGGTGGCCATGTGAGGAGAGGGAAGAGTAAATAAAACTCCATACCTGAGGGCATGTGTGGAAGAGTGAGCATTCAAGGATGAGACCAAAAAGGTAAACCCTGGTGGCTGAAAGCATGGTGGTGTCCTCTTTAAAAATAGAAAAGTTCAGGAAAGTGGTGGATTTTAGGGAAGTTACCTTCTATGCTGAATCTGAAATGATTACGGGAAATCCAGCTGTAAAAGTTCAAGAGGCAGTTGGTGATGAAGTACTTGAGTTCAAGAGAGACTAGATATGGATATATATAAATCTCAATCATCTGCAGAGGTAAGTGTGTAAAGAGGGAAGAAGAGAGCTCACAACATAGAGCCTTGGGGGTATACTCACAGTTAAAAGGCATAATGTAGCTGATGGTAGAGAAAAAGCAGGCTAAGAAGAAAAGATTAGACAGACAGGAAGAGAATCAAGGAGAAATGTCATGAAATTCTAGAGAAGAGGCCAACAGTATCAAATGCAGCAGAGGGATCAAGAAAGAGAAATACTGATACAAGCCCATCTTTCAAACCTTTCAGAACTTCTTACTATTCCAGCCTCAGTACACATGATTTTCATTTATACCCTCTGTAGGATGCAAAGAGCAAGCCTTGCTTTTCCTCACACACAAATTTCTTGAACCTCTGTGCCTTTGCACATGCCATCTCCCATACCTGGAATATACTTTCTTCTCACCTCTACTTCTTAGAATCCCTGGTCTTTTTCATAATTATTATTATCATTTTTTTGGTGAGGCAATTGGGGTTAAGTGACTTGTCTAGTCACACAGCTAGTGAGTGTTATGTGTCTGAGGCCAAACTTGAACTCAGGTCCTCCTGACTTCAGGGCCAGTGCTCTATCCACTCTGCCACCTACCTGCCGCCCCCCTAGTCTCTTTCAAAACTCAACTCATGTATCACCTTCTAGATGAAGTCTTTCTTGACCCCTAATAATCCCTAATGATGTCTACTGCCTCAAATACTTTTTATATACTTCATAGAAAAACATCATATATATTTTACATGTACAGTACAAATAGACTCAAGAGTGAAAACTGAAGTATGGGAGGAGAGCTGGCTTAAGAATTTGTTTTCGTCAATTACACAGGTTTTCTTCCTTTCTCAATGGGGACAGAAGTTGAAGAGAGAAATTTGGAACAAAAAATAAAATACAATTGAATTTATTTTTTTTTAAAAAGCATAGTTCCAAAGAAATGAGAAAACACCTCTACCCTACTACTTTACAAAGGTGGGCTGTCCACAACTGTGTTCCACTGTACATATTATCATTTTTACACTGTACATTTGTATGTACATTGATCATTTACTTTTTTTTTCCTTTTTTATCTTAAAAATATTATTTGTTATATGGCATGGTTGTTTGGGACAGGAAGGAGGATGGATACTGGGAAACACTTTGATGATGTAAAAAACACCAGAAGACATCAATAAAAAAAATTTTTTAAGGGGGGGAAGATGAATAACAGAGTTCCTTAGTCAAGAATTCAAGAAAGATAAAATTTTGTATAGCAGTGGGGTGATGAGTGAAGGTATTCCTAGTAAAAAGAGCAGCATGAGGAAAGGCACCAAGGTATGAAAGGTACAGGGTTTTTGCCCAAAGTTTTGAGTGCTGTTTGACAGCTAGGTGGCCCAGTGGATAGAGTACCAGGCCTGGAGTCTGGAAGACTCATGTTCCTCAAATCTGGCCTCAGAATCCTGCTAGCTGTGACCCTGAGCAAGTCATTTAATCCTCTTTACCTCAGTTTCCTCATCTGTAAAATGAGGTAGAGAAGAAAATGGCAAACTACTGTATCTTTGTCAAGAAAACCCCAAATGTGGTCATGAAGAGTTGGACGTGACTAAAAACTGAACAACAAAGTGCTGTTTGACTAGAACATGTAGGGGAAGATAAATCTGCAAAGATGGCTTGGGAATAGTATGAAGAACTTCCATTGACAAGCCAAGGAATTTATACTTTATTCTGCAGAACATGTGAATTTTTTTAAGAAGGCATTTCTTCACCAGTGGACTCTTTAGGACAACTGAAGTTTAACAGAACAGTATTGACCCATTTCATTTTCAAGTCAAGTCATCAAGCATTAAGCGCCTATTATGTGCTAGACACCATGCTAGTTGCGGGGATACAAAGAAAGACACATGTTAATCCATTTAATCCTCAACAACCCTGGAAGGTAGGTGGTGCTGATGGAGTATGGATCCAAGCTGAGACCTTTGCCCCTTGCTCCAAATAGAATCTGGGCCCCAGAAAACCCTTAAACTCACTCAGGTCTCAAATCGTTACCTGAGACTATATTCCACTTAATGGCTTTCCTTAAAGATTCTCCCTATGTCCCTTTGAAAACCTAATGAAGCCCTAGATCTTACCCAGACCCCATTCAAACCTCTTCCTTCCAGTTCCCTTCATTATCTATTCCCATGGTCTATTCACCTCCCAGACATTGTAATTGGAATTCTCCCTAAACTCACCCCAGCTTCAGGATCTTTCTCCCAGCCCCTCCTCTGAACATCCAAAGTTATTTGAGTGTATACAAGATCCACCCCCATTTAAACGCTGAGACTTCTTCACGCAGCTCATCCTTACCGGCATTACTAAAGTTCAGATTCCTTAAGAGTTGTATCTCCAAATAATACACTGTCTCTGGCTGAATGAAGATTCGGGTTGAATTCTTTCGGGCAGGACCCACTGTGCCATTTTGGGGTCCCAGAACCCCAAGAATCTAGACCTCATCAGTGCATTAATATCCCCATTTTGTGGACAAGGAAACTGAGGCAGGCAGATTTGCCCTGGTTAGCAGAGTTACTAAAACTCTGAGGCAGAATTTGAACTGAAATATTCCTGACTCCAAGCCAAACACTCTTATCACACAGAAAAAAAAGCACTGATATGAATATTTTGGTGTAAATGGGACATTTCTTTCCTTCTCTGACCTCCTCGGATTCTATGTCCAGCAGTAGGATCTCTAGGTCAAAGAGAATGGACGTGTTATTTACCTTTTCACCATAACTTCAATTTGTTTTCAGAATGGTCAGAAGTCCCAGTTCACAACTCAATCAACCATCAGCATGCCCTTCTTTCTTCAGCCTGCTTTGACCGTTTCCATCTTTTCTTATATTTGCCAATCTGTTGTGTGTGAGGTGAAACCTCAAGAGTAGTTGTGATTTGTATTTGTCTTCCTTTTGGGCAACTTAATCTTTCACATAGTCAATAACAGCCTATAATTCTTCTTTTAAGAACTGTGTTCACATCCTTTGTTTCATTATCCATTGGAAGAATACTTTTTGGTCATATATTTTTGTCAGCAGTTTTTGTATTTTGGATATCACACTGTTATCAGAGGTAGTTGATGCAATAATTTTCCCCCAATCTATGCTTTTCTCTACCCAAGCTGCATTGTTTTTGTTCTACAAAAGCTTCTCAATTTCACATAATCAAACACAGATCTTATTTTTATTTCCTCTATAACTCATTTGGTTTAAGAATTTTCTGCCTATCTGTAACTGCATAATGTGCCTAATCTTATTCTCTTCTAATTTTTTTAATGGTATGATCTTTTATAATCAGGTAGCATATCTATTTTTAGCTTATTTTGGTGTATGGTAACATAAGATTATGGCCTAAACTTAATTTCTTCCAAATAGCTTAAATTTTTCCCAAGAGTTCTTTGTCAAATAAGTAGTTCTTTCCCACCCAAATAGTTCATATTTTCAGTTTCACCAAACATTTGTGTGAATTCAATGATCGTCATTTCTTCCTTATTTATCTGTTTCAAGAGTCTAACTTTACATTTTTAAATTATTAACCAATAGTTTTAATTACTACTTTATTATTTGAGGCCTGCAAGTGCTATTCCTCCCTTCATTTCTACCTTTCCACCTCCATTATTTTACTAAGATTCTAGATCTTTTGTACCTTACAATGAATTGTTACTATGTCTAATTCCAAAAGGAATTGGTAGTTTGATTGCTTATTGCTTAAGCAGTAAGTAAACTTGGGTTATATTGTCATTGTTATTATGTTGGTGGAACCCTAATCATAAACAGTGACCACCCCATCAATTATTTGTAAACCTTTAATTCATAAAATGCTTTATAATTGTATTCATATAATCTTGAGCATGTCCTCTTAGGTAGATTCTCAGGAATTTTATATATTCTGTAATTATTTTGAATGGGGTCTCCCTTTTAATACTTCTTCCTTAATTTCATTATTGCTACATATAAAGACATTGATATCCTGTATTTTTTTTTTAATCTTGCTACTATGCTGAAGTTACTGTGTCATTTGTTGATTACCAGGGGCTTTCTATATAAGTCATACCAACAATACATAGGGATAATTTTGCCTCCTTTGCCAATGTCTATATCTTTATTTTTCTGATTATTATCACTAGCATTTTCAGAACTGTCAAATAACAACTTTATTTTATTCCTATATTTATTGCTAAATTTTTTTAGTGTTTCCCTATTTCAAGAAATCCTACTTTTTTTTGGTGTTATACACATGATGTATGGGCAGCTAAGTGGCACAGTGGATAGAGTGCCAGCCCTGGAGTCAGGAAGTCCTGAGTTCAAATTCAGCATCATACAATTAGCTATATGACCCTGGGGAGAAGGAAAAGGAGAGCAGAAGAGAGAAATGGAGTGAGGGAGTGAGTTTCTAGTGGGAGCTTAATGCACTACTTTTTTTTTTTTTTTGGCCAATTCTTCCATTCATGTGTCTCATATGAATATTGATAATGCCAATGAACTGATATTGAACTAAGTTTCCTTTATCTTCTACTTATTCAATTTATTGTTTGAACCTAAATGAAGGACTCAATATTTCTTCCTGGGATATAATTTCAGCAGTTGTAATCACTTTGGTCCATTATTCTGTCATCTAACGTAAATATTCCTTTGCAGTCTCATGTCATACATAATTAAAATTAGGAAATTAGGAAAAATAAACAGAAGGCCAATGAAAGAACATTATGTCCCACCATTAGAATCCTTTCTATTTTTAAGTTGTTATTGATGTCTTTTGTTTTACATCAGCAATGTTTCCATTGTTTTTAAATTCCTCCTTACAGAAAGCCAGTCCATATAATAAATAATATTTTTAAAGACAAAAAGAAAAAAAAATCAGCATAAATGATCATAATCTCAAAAAATGTCTGAAAATATGTACAACATGTAATACTTATGGACCTCCTACCTTTGTGAAGGGATGATTTGGGAGTATATTATTTAATCTTTCTTTGAACCATGCTTATTTTACATAATTTTGCAACATTTATTTTTGATTGTGTGTGTATGTCAGTTTTTTTTCTGTTTAAAGGTAATATATTGTTTTCTTGACTCTCATTACCTGACTTTGTACCAGTTCAGATCATTCTTCATCAAATTCATCTTCCTCCCATACAGTAATATTCCATTACATTTATGTATCACAATTTGTCTTCCAATTGATGAGCATATATTTTGTTTCTAATTCTTTGCTATCACAAAAAGTACTGCAAAAATATTTTGGTGCAAATGGGGACTTTCTTATCAGTGGCCTCCTTGGGGCATAACACCAGTAATGGAATCTCTGGTCAAAGGGAATAGACAATTTATTCACTTAGTTTCTGGTATTCCAAATTTCTTTTTCAAATGGTTGTACTGATTCAGAGTTCCACCAACAATGTACCCTTAACCCACAACCCTTCCAACATTATAGGTCCCATCTTTTATCAACTTTGCCCGTTTGCAAGGAGTGCAAATACTCAGGGATACTTTAATTTGCATTTCTCTTATATTTATATAAATTTGAAGCATTCCTTTATGCGGTTAATAGTTGGCAATTCTTTTGAGAACTTTTTGTTCATAGTCTGTAACCACTTACATATTGAGTGTTGGTTTTTTATACATACACACACACATGTGTGCGAGTGTGTTAATTATTTATGTATTGGATGCTAGAGCCTTATCAGAAAAATTCAATACAAAGACTCTTCCCCTATTCAACCTCTTCCCTTCTTAAGCCTAGGTACATTAATTTTATCTGTACAGAAACTCTGCAGTTTCACGTATCCAAAGTTATGTATCTTTTGAAATTGCTTCTATTCTTTGGTTGGTCGAGAATACATCTTTTAACCATACCTGCGAGAGGCATGTGATCTGCTCTTCTAAGTTATTATATAATGTTTAATATTAAAGGCTAGCTCTGCTTACAATGTATGGTACACGATGTTGATCCAAACCCAATTTCTGACAGATTGTTTTCCAGTTTTCCTAGCAGATATTAGGGAATAGCACATGAAGCAGTATAGAAAGTTCTTCCCTATTAAATAATTTGTGTTTTCTACTTTATTGTGCTGAGTTTAAGTTCCACTGCTTCTGAACCTCCCTTGTCTAATCTGTTCCACTGATCTACTTATTTTTCAACCAATATCTATCACACAGTTTTTATGACTGCTGCTTTATAATACAGTTTGAGATATGGAAGTTCTTTTCTCCCTTCACTTCTTTTCATTATATCCCTTTATATTCTAGATCTTTTGTTTTTCCAAATGAATTATTTTTTCAGGTTCTATAAAGTATCCATTTGATATCGTGATTGGTAAAGCATTAAAATAATGAATTAACTTTGGTTGGATTGTTATTTTTATTATATCAGCATGGCTCAGGCAAGAAGAGCACTGGATATATTAAGTTGCCCTTTATTTCATCAAGGAACACACTGTAATTTAACCTGTATGAGTACTTGTGTACTTTCACAGATTACTCCCCAGACACGGCAAAGCATTTTGTAGTTGTTTGGAATGGGACTTTCCTTTCTATTATGCCCCCTATTACCATATAGAAATTATGTTATTATATTGAAATGTTGTTATTTTTGAAGGTTTATTTTGTAGCCTGAAACTTTGCTGAAGATATTATCTTCATTAGTATTGTTGCTGATTGCCTCAAAATTTCTTCCCTGGGTCCATGACCTTCTACTGTTCTTGTTAGTTAGTCAGTGCCTCAGGAGCTGGGATCAGCCTTCTCCGAAGGCAGGATGACTGGTCTCACTAAGCACAAAGTCTCTGCAGATAATCCCCATTGCTAAGTCCCCATCTCCCATCACTGAAACAAGATTCACACCCTTTTCAATCCTTCTGCCTCCATGTTCAATCTCAAGTAGGTTCTCTTCTTCCTCAAAGATTATGGCAGTTATTCTCCCTTCACTGTAAGCCTTTGACTTAATTAGGGTACATCTAACATTACCCTCTCTCCTTCCTTCTTTCTTTCTTTTAATCAACCCTTCCCCCGCTTCTGCAATTTAATCCCACCAAAAAACAGATTCACTAGTAGGTAGAGTGCCAATAGGTTTAGTTTATGATGTGTCAGACCTGTTTCTCCACCACCACTTCTATTGGATTTCTACTTTTACTCCTCTCCTGGCATACATTTAGAATAAAATCTCTCAGTACTCTCTGTTATTATTTCCTTGGTTATTGTATTTATTTGTCCTTCTTGTATTTCTGCTATCTGGGGTGTCTGAGAAGCAAATAATTCCTTCAGGTCTGGTGTTTCTTGGTTTTTTTGGTTTTGTTATTTTTTTTTTTGGTAGTGAGGCAATTGGGGTTAAGTGACTTGCCCAGAGTCACACAGCTAGTGAGTGTTATGTGTCCGAGGGTGGATTTGAACTCTGGTCCTTCTGACTCCAGGGCCAGTGCTCTATCTACTGCACCACCTAGCTGCCCCCAGGCCTGGTTTTCTTTGTGCAAATGTTTTAAACATCTCTTTTTAAATTCAATGTCCATTTTTTTTTTTATTTTTGGTTATGCTCAAATTTGCAGGGTTAGTCATCTTGGGCTGTATCTTGAGCTCCTTTGCTCTTCTGGACACATTATATCATTCTATTCCCTTCTGTGATTTCTTGTGAGTGCAGAATAGCTTCATATTCAAATTTCCTTTCCTTTATATTTGAAGGTCTTTTTCCTGGATGCTTACAGAATTTGGTGTTTGTAGGTAAAATTGTTAAATTTAACCACTATGTGTCTTGGAGTTTGCAACAAGGGTTCCCCTCCACCTCTCATCTATGAATTTTTTCAATTGACACTTTGTGTTCAGAGATTCTGGGCAGTTTTCTTGCATTGTGGTGTTGATGTTTTTTGACAAGTGTCTCTGGGAGAGTTATAATCCTTAAATAGTCTCTTCACATTCTGTCTCTGAGATCAATATGCTTTTTGCTTTGTATGGAGATCATACTTTCTTCTAACATTATTGCTTTTTGTTTCTCTTCTTCCAGATTGTCCTTAACCTCTGTGAGTTTTTGCATTCCCAATCAATTACTCTCTCTTTTGTTTCTATGGTAAGACCATTGTGGATTCGTTTTTTTTTTTCTTGCCAATTATTTCTACCATATCAGTCATCAGTTCAGTTTTCACAATTCTTCTTCTTAACCATTCAGGAACATCCTGCTGTAGTTCCATGCCTGGGAATCCAGAGTCCTCAACCTCGGCAGGTATTTGATTCATTTTGGTCGTGCAAGACTTATTCGTAGATGACTGAACTCTTCCCTGATCTGGAGGCCATATTTCCTTCTGCTATTAATATCTTCTAAGTTGGTTTATCTGCTTATGTTCAAAGTTTTAACTGAGTTTTCTTCCTTCTCTGAGCTCTGATAATTTCAGGCTCATCTTATTTTCTCCTATTATTCATTTTCTGACACTCTTCCTTCCCCTTTGATGGTGGTGTCCCTTTACAGTTGGATTTCAAATAGCCCACATTGGGCACTTCATGGTTCACTGGCCTTGATCTTCCTCAAGTAATTACTGAGAGGGGGAAGAAGGGAGTGGGAATGGGGAGTAGAACTAGCCCCAGCTGGAAGTTTAGTGGAGTGTGTGTGTCCTACCCCTATTCTCTATATTCCAAAGCACAGAGCACTGCCACACTATCACAGCCTGAGTAGATTTTCGCTGTTTGGAATTTGGATCTCCGAGGCTCTGGAAGGAAAGTGTGGAACTGGGGGGTAGGGTTGAGTTCAATTAAAAACACAGACACAAATCCATTCTCTATCCCATTCCCTATCTTCCTCTGTTTTCTGGCTAAGTTCTATTGTGGTACATATTATTTTTAAATTTTATTTGTTTTTAGTTTTAAATATTTACTTCTATAAGATTCTGAGTTCTAAATTTTCTCTCTCTCCCTCTGGCTCCCTCCCTCCCCATTACGGTGTGCAATCTGCTACAGTCTATACATGTACAATCATACTAAACATATTCCCACATTAGTCATGTTGTTAAAAAAAAAAAAAAAGAATTAGAACCAAAGGGAAAAATCACAAGAACAAAGGAAAAAGAGAGAGAGAGAGAGAGAGAGAGAAAGAGAAAGAAAGAAAGAGAGAGAGAGAGAGAGAGAGAGAGAGAATAGTATGCTTCAGTCCGCATTTCAGACTCCATAGTTCTTTCTCTGGATGGGGATAGCATTTTCCATCATAAGTCTTTTGGAATTGTCTTAAATCCTTTTATTGCTGAGAGTTAAGTCTATCAAAAACAATGTGGCTGTTACAGTGTACAATGTTCTCCTGGTTCTCCTCACTTCATTCAGCATCAGTTGATATAAATCTTTCCAGGTTTTTCTGAAGTCTACATGCTCATTTCTTATGGAACAAAAGTATTCCACTGCATTCATCTTCCACAACTTGTTCTGCCATTCCCCAATTGATAAATGATTAAAGGATATTATGGCACATACTACTACCACTTCTTGCTGCTGGTTCCACTTCTTGATACCGTTGAAGCCTTAGAAGATATCTGCTGTTCTGAGGCATCTGAGGTATGGGGAGAAGGGCAGGGGATGGGGAGTTGAGTTCTCTCGCAAGTGCATGTGTTGGCTCCTGCAGCCCTGTTACAGGCAGTATGGTGGGTGAAGTGCTGAGTATGAGCATCAAGAGTTAGGGATTAGAAGGACCCACATGTGGGGCAGCTAGATGGCACAGTGGATAGAGCACCAGCCCTGAAGTCAGGAGGACCCGAGTTCAAATCCGGCCTCAGACCAAATACTTGACACTTACTAGCTGTGTGACCCTGGGCAAATCACTTAATCCCAACTGCCTAAAAAAATAAAATAAATAAAATAAGAGGAACCTCATGTACAAAAATATTTATAGCAGCTCTTTCTATGGTGGCAAAGAACTGGAAATTGAAGGGATGCCCATCAATTGGGGAATGGCTGAACAAGTTGTGGTATATGAATGTAATGGAATACTATTGTTCCATAAGAAGTGATAAGCAGGCAGACTTCAGAAAAACCTGGAAAGACTTGTATGGACTGACGCTCCGTGAAGTGAGAAGAACCAGGAGAACATTGTACACAGTAACAGCCACAGCGTGATGACTAACTTTGATAGACTTGGCTCTTCTCAGCAATGCAAGGATCTAAGACATCTCCAAAAATCTCATGATAGCAAATGCTATCCACATGCAGAGAAAGAACTTTGGAGTCTGAAGGCAGATCGAAGCACATTATTTGCTCTTTTTTTTCTTCAGTTTTGTTCCTTTTTTTCTTGTGGTTCCTCCTATTGGTTCTAATTCTTCTTTACAACATGACTAATGTGAAAACGTGTTTAATAGGAATGTATATGAAGAGCCTGTATCAGACTGCATGGTGTCTTGGGGAGGGCTGAAGGAGGAAGAGAAAATTTAAAACTCAAAAACTTATGGAAGTGAATGTTTAAAAAAAAAAAAGGACTTAGTTTCTTGGCATCCTAGATTATGGACAAAATTGTAATTGCTTGCCCATAACTTCTATTTTAAGGA
This sequence comes from Vombatus ursinus, assembly GCF_900497805.2. Lineage (NCBI taxonomy): Eukaryota > Metazoa > Chordata > Mammalia > Diprotodontia > Vombatidae > Vombatus > Vombatus ursinus. The sequence continues at coordinate 6,156,691 of NW_020954567.1, read as the reverse complement.
GGTAGTGAAGATCAGAGAAACATCTAGCTCTCCATCCAGTAGGTCACATAATCTAGAAATTCTCATACCTTCTTTCACATTGATCTGCTGAACAACTATCTTAGTCACATTGGTGTTCAACTAGTTTCTAATCCACCTAACTAAGCCATTATTTAGACAGTGTTTCTTGATCTTGTTTCTATTACAGGCTCTCAAGAGTTGAAAGAGCCCTTACACTCGAATCACCTCTACAACATAAAATCCCTGAAAGGTGGGCCATCCAGACTCCACTTAAAAAGCTGCAGAGGGGGAACCCATTACTGTTCATCTCACTTCGTTATAGCTCTAATCATTAGTAAGTTTCTTCCTTAATATCGAGCCAAAATCTCTCTTCAACTTCTGCATATTACTCAAAGTTCAAGTCAACAAATACTTATTTAGTGCTGCCTATATATGCAAGGCACTATGCTAGACCGTGAAAACCTAAAGACCAAAACAAAACAGGGCCTGCTCTCAAGGCATTTACAACACTAGTCCTAGAACAAGCACTGTGAAATTAAGATGCTGTGCATTATCCAGGGATAAAAACTTTTAAGGAATGGCAAAAGGTTAGGGAAGCAATAGACACTAAAGTAGTTAAGTAGTGGAATCCAGGCTGAGTATGGAGGGCAGACTGGCATAGACAGACTGAAGAATGAGGGTTGTGTAAGAAAACTAGAGTTCCTAACAAAGGAAAGAATAGGATCACTTTGAATGAGAGTACGAATGAAATAGAAGATAAGCTGTGGTCAGAAAGTGTAATCTCAATGCTTTATAACTTGGACAGAACAAGATTCTAATGGATAGGCAGTCTAAGATATGACCAGTATGTGGTCCCCTGGAACTAAGAACAGGTTAAAATCCTTCTATGTGAAAGTCCTTTACATACTTGAAGACAGCTGACACATTTTCTCCTAGGTTATCTTTTCCTCAGGTTAAATATTGCCCCTTCTCCCTTCACCTGTACATCTATGTGTCTCTCCACCCTGGTTCCTCTCTTTTGGATATGCTCCACTTTTAATGTCCCTCCCAAAATGTAGGTACCAGAACTAGGTCATTTGCCCAGGGCAAAGTGTAGCAGAACCATACTATGTTAGTTTAGAATAAGATGGCTTTAGCCCTTGTTTGGCTGCCATGTCATATTGCTGACACTTGTTAAGCTTACAGTCAACTAAACCTCTAGACCTTTCACATAAACTATTGTCTAGCCAGAACTCCCACATCCTATATTTATGTAACTGCTATTTTGAATTTAAATTCCAAGATTAAATTCATACCTCTAAAGTCTGATCTCCTCTATTTCATCAGATCCTACTCCGATTCCTCACTGTGACATTGAAGTAACCCTGGTATATGCCAGAAGAGCTAGTGGTGTTTTTTGCATTCCTCAAAATTGTCTTCCAGAATAGTTGGACCAACTCACAGCTCCAATGTATTATTTTTGTATCGCCACAGCCTATCTGCCCCCAAAGTGACTTTTCCTACCTTTTCCCATTTGATGGGTGTGAGATGAAATCTCAGGGTTGTTTTAATTAGCAGTGATTTGGAAAAATCTTTCAAATGATTATCATTTGCATTTCTTTTTGTGACTTCAGAGCTCACAGAAATGGCACTTGGTATTTCTATGTGTATCAAATCCCTATATATCTGAGGTAGGAAATTTTTATCAAAGATATTTGACTGCAACCATTTTCCCCAACAGCTTCTCTTCTTATTTGTGCTAAGCTAAAAATCTTTTCATTTTATTTATAAAACATATACACACATATATAATATACCATATATTATAGTAAAAAACCATCAGGATTGTATTTTGTGATTGAGATGATTCTTATTTGATTTTCTCCCCCAACCCTATAAGTCCTGATTGTGTCTTTGTAAGTTAGCGCTTAGATATTTTATGCATTTTCTAATTTTGAATGGAATTTCCCTAAAATTTTTTCCTTTTCTTAAGCACTATAAAGAAATGCAGATGATTTTTGAGGACCTACTTCATGTCCTGTGACAACTCTTTTGTCTCAGTTTCACTTCAATGATTCTCTGGGATACTCCTATCACCAGCAAATGAGGATAATTTTGTCTCTTCTTTGCTCGTGTTCGTAACCTTTATGTCTCTCACCTTATAAGGGCGACATGCATTTCACAGCAGTGAGGAGCATCTTTACTTTGTTCCGTAGTAATTGGGAACAGAGATAGCATTTCACCACTGCAGATGATTAAGATGATGATAATAATAATAATGGCTTTATATAGCACTTTCAGGTCTGGAAAGCACTTTACATCCTTCATCTCATCTTATAAGATTTCAAGATGGAAGGAAACTTTTTGAGACCGAGTCTGACATCTCCATTTTACATGTGAGGAAACAAAGGCTCAGAGAAATTAACTGATTTCCACAGATCACCCAGCCAGGAAGTGTTTGAGGCAGGCTCTGAACCGAGGATTTCCTGCCTTCAATTCCAGGAGGCACGGAGTGTCATGAAATGTCTATGTGGAGGTGGGAGAAAGGGGGGAGAAGAGGTCCCTTACAAGTCTAATAGTTTACCCAGGGGCAACAGGAAGCTACTAGAATTGTTTAGGTAGGGAAATGACACAGCCAGATTTGCATTTAAGGCAATCACTTTGGTAGATGTATATAGGATAGACTATAGGAAGAAAGACCTGAGGTGGGAAGACCACTTAAGAGGTAGTAAGGGGAAATCCAAAACTGAAACTGAACTGAGAACAAAGCCAAGTCCTGGTAAGAGCTAAGGATGGAGAAGAAATCAAGTTGAAGATGGTGTCAGAAATGGGAATGTGACCTATCACAATTCCAGAGGATCAATGACCAATGCCAACTACTTCCTGACAGAAAGATAACAGACTCAAGATACACAATAAGACATATATTTTTTGACCTGGCCAATGAGGGAATTTGTTTTGTTTGATAATGCATGTTTGCTAAGAGCATTTTTTTTCTTTTTCTTCTTCCAATGGAAGAGGTGTTAGGATGAAGGGGAATGAGGATAGGGTAGCCAAAAAACAAAACAAAAAACTTGAGATGAAGCATTCTTTTACACGCAGAAAAAATAGAAAGCAAGCTAAAAAGAATTACAGAAAAGCAGGACAGCTTTGAAAGTTATGTGTTGAATTTACCACATACTTTAGAAGAAAAATAAGCTATATACAACAGAAATTCAGTTTCAGGAATAACCTTCTAAGCCCAGAAATTTCAGAGAAGACAGGGCCCATACTGGTGCAGGGAGTTTCCTTGGGGAAAACCTGAACAATAAAAGTACAGGTCCAGTCTCCATTGTGTCCTATCTTACAGATGAGTTAATTGATGTTCAAAAAAGTTGCAAACTGCCCATGGTCATTTTTTAATAATTGGTACAGCTAGTGAGGTTTTTGAACCTCAGATCTAGAAATCCAATGACATGATGTTCAGAAGATCCTTTTCCTGAGTCATAAGAGCTAGCCTGGAGTCTTCTTTATGGTCTAGATCTAAGGTTTCTTCAACGTGGGAATTCTCAGCCTACACAATTTCTAATCCTCTACAACAGTTGTGTCAGTCTCAAATAGTGACTATCCCTATGGCCAGTTGCATACTGACTTAGAAAACCACAGATTACCATTATCTACGTTGTACTGTATTTATTTTTTTTAAACATTTCCCAGTGACATTTTCACCTGATTCGTCAGGCCACTCCACTGTAAGTTTAACACCACTCTATAACATCATGTTTACAAGGTACATGACACTCAGAGGTTGAATGAGTCAAGGTTCTATGTAAAGTCAAATGCATAGCTATACATATAGCATAGGCCCTGGGAAATGTTCACATTGGCCCTTCCTCTTTACTTTAGAAGAAGGACAAAGGGAACATGGACCCAGGGTGCACTGGCACCCTTGCAGTTTATGATGAATTTGTAAGAAGATATGAACTAAGCACAAGTCCAATACTCTATTCACTACGCGTCTATGTAGGCTGAAGTGCTTTTTCCTAAAAACATTACGCTACATTGGCCCACACATTATTTATCATGGTTCTATGCATGATTCTTGGTGTTTATCCTTATCAGCTTGACATTTCGCCATAGGAAGAATTTCATGTCACCTGCCACCTTGGAAGTGCTGTTCATTGTACAATCCATCTTCCAGTTACTACCACCATCATTATCACCACTCAATCACCTGACATTTATTAGTGCTTTAACATTTGCAAATGTTGGTAAAAGCAGTGACTTGCTTGAGCGATCCCCCCAACCCCTCCAAATACCTGTAAAAAATGGCTCTAAACATTTGCAAATATTTTATATTTATAAATGTTAAATAAGATAAGGTGGGACACTTTATCAACAGGGTACTCCATTGTTTATACTTTTCAATCTAAATCAATGCCTGTTTAATGCTAGACTTTTTTTTTTGGTCATATCTCTATTAAATACAGAACATTCTTCCCAAGTTCTAGAGATCAAATCCAGAAAACTAGATTATTTTCCTTAGTTTCCCTCACTGAACACAAAATTTTTATATTATTAGCTATGAAAATTTTGATAAAATGACTTGCAATTTTGAAACCAACAAAGGCACTATTACTTTCTTAAGAAAACGCTCAGTATCAAGACCACAGATAGAAGAATACTTAACTGTCTTGATGATAGTGATTATTTTTAGTATCTAAGACAATAATTTATAAAAATTAAGCTCAGGACGCATGTTGGACCCAAAAAAAAAAAACTTTTCTACTCCATATGAGAGGCTTAAAAAGCAAGCTGAGGCAGTGGAAAGCAAATATCTAGGAAACCACTTCAACAAATAAGAAGGTTCAAGAGGATTCCAAGTACCTAAGTTAAAATAATTTCAAAAAAAATTTTAAAAAGCAAAATTGGTTTATAATACATCCTAACATTCACCTTTGAACAAAGTGAGGATCACATAAATATGTTAAATATCTTTTAAAGGTGACTGTCATGAAATTGTTTATATCTTTAAGTAATTTTGGTTGAGTTAAGCATAGAACAGCTGACTAAAGAAAGTGCTTTATTATGAATATAACAAAATGATTCTCTAATAGGGCACATTCAGAGTTGACATTTTTCTACTTTTTTTTAATGGTTTGTCTAGGGAAAAAATCTCTAAATAACAATAATAGTAATAAAACATCTTTTTAAAAATATCAGACTCAAATACCATGTAGCTTTACTATCCTTTCATATCCTTTTTAACAGAGTAACATCATGATTTTCTTGTTCCTACATCTAATTTTATCACTGTATATCTGAAATAAACTAAGTACATCAAGAAACACTTTTAAGCTCATATTTCAAAGTTCTCTACTAATTATTATTCTCTTTTTGCATAATATCTCAATATCTGGCTAGAACTGTTCACCCAGGCCAAATATACCTGTTTGCTGGTCCCTACAAAAAGAACTTCAAGAATGCTCTTTACCAGAAGAAATTATGTTTCTCTTCTTCACCTTTAAAATTCTACACAAAACTTTAGTCTCTCATGAAGCTTTTCGTGGCTTCTATAACTCCTATCAATTTCAAATTCCATTCATTCATAATCTATTTGCAATTATTTCTTTGCAGATTCAGTAGAAAGTAAACTCCTTGAAAGTAGGAACTATTTTGCTTCTGTCTTTATATGCTCAGAATCTTGCTGCAGCAGTATGCTGTGACCACAGTAGGTCTTTAATAAATGTTTGCTGAAATGAACTGAACATCCAGAGTCCAAAGCAGCTCTCTTTTATGTCAAGCCAGGAGTCTAATTTCAGAAGCAGGTAATTCAGAGAGCAGAACGTCAATTAGTACAATTAGAGACCACATCCTTGTTTGAGAAAAGATTGCCCTAATCTGAAAAAGTAAACTCAGTGCTGATAGCATGGCTTCACTGAGGTTCAAGTTACGGGTACAATCCCTATTTAGCTTTATAGAAGAAATAACCTGTAGCAAACTTCTCAGGTCACAGATTGTACCTCTAACTTGTCTACTATCTCGGAAATACATGTCATGAATTTTAAGGGAGAACTAGAGATAACTAAATGTAATAACTACTCATCAAGTGTTTACTAACTACAAGGTCTGGAGAATAAAAAAACAAAAAGGAAACTGCCTCTATTCTTAAGGAGTCTAGATTTTTACTGGGAAATAGAACTTATTCACATGTCAGTTAACATAAGGTAATTTGAGGAGAGCAAAGGCACTGTTAAATAGGGTGAATCAGAAAAGACTTCATGGAAGAAGTGGTAACTGAGTACTGAAAAAAAGACAAAGATTCTGAGAGTAGGAGATGAAAAGAAAGGAAATTTCAGGCACAAAAGACATCGTGTGTGAAAGTACAGAAGTGAGATAGGGACTGCTTATTCTGGGGAATGGCTGGATAGTTGAAAAAGTACAAAGTTATACTAGGAAGGTAGATGAATACAGACTGCAGAGGGCCTCAGATGCCCAATTTAAGAGTTTGTGGGTATTTTTTTGGTTTGTTTTTTTAAAATTAGCAATTGGAAAACACTGAAGAACTGTGGCTTTAGGAACATCAATATGGAATGTGTAAATGCATAAATAAAAAAGCATTAAGTGTTTACTACGTGCCAATTGGGTCAGCTAGGTGGTGCAGTGGGCCTGGAGTCAAGAAGACTCATAATTCTGAGTTCAAATCTGGCCTCAGACACTTACCAGCTGTGTGACTCTGGGCAAGTCACTTAACCCTATTTGCCTCAGTTTCCTGATCTGTAAAATGAGCTGGAGAAGGAAATGGCAAACCACTCCAGTACCTTTGCCAAAAAAACCCCAAATGGGGTCACAGAAGAGTCAGAAATGACTGAAACAAATAAACAACAAATGTGCCAAGTTCCCTCAAATGGAAGAATGTGGTATAAATACCACTACCACTACTATCTTCTTACAAAATATGTTGAACATGATTATTAACCAAACTCAGTTTTTATGGAAAAGATAAAGTTGGGGGGGGGGGGAAGAGATAGGGAGGGGTAAAGCAGGTAGAAAGGAAAAGGAAGAATATGTCTTATATTTGGAATAATACAGAAGGTGTCATGTTTATCAAATTTTCAGAAGGCACAGAAGCTAGGAAAGTAATTAAAGAATCTAATTCCAAAGAGACCATGATACGCCGGAATGATGGGACTAATAAAGTAAAGATGAGATCTAATGTAAATGACATGATCAGACCTGAAACTTTAGGAGTATCTCTCTGGCAACAGTGTGGAGAACTGACTGAAGAAGGGAGAAAATGGTGCAAGGAGAGCAACCAGAGGGCTACTGCGATAGTCCAAGAGAAAGATGATGAGACTTTTAGCTTAGGGTGGCTGTGGTTTGAGAGGAGGGAAGGGGACAGGTGCAAGAGCCACTTAGAAGTGGAAGCGGCAAAACTTAGAAACTGACTAGTCTAAGTGGTGAGGGTAGTGAACGAGAGAGACGACGAAGGTTGTACACCTGAGCACCTGAAAGGAAGGTGGTGCCGATGACAAAAATGGGCAAGTTTAACAGGACAGGTGTGTAAAGAGAATGAGTTGTGCTTGAACATGTTGAATTTTACAATCTTATAGCACAATCTGATGGAACTATACAACAGGCAAATAAGGACTTGAGATAGGAGTTCTGGACAGAAGTGAGGACTGGACATAGGATTTGGGGTTCACTTGCATAGAAATGATAGCTGAATCCATGAAAACTGATTAAATCGTTGAAAGAATTTAAGGAGAATGAGAAAAAAAATCCAAGCTAGAACGCTAGGGGTTCACCCATGGAAGATAAGGATGATGATTCTGAAAAAGAGAGTAGTTATAACATAGAAAGAACAAATGTTGAGAAAAACAAAAGCCCTTAAGAGTTATGAGGCAACCAAAGAACTTTAAATGTCTATGTACCAAAGTTTAGGCAACAGTTGGTGAACTAGAGGTCCTGCTATAAGGAGGCAAATTTAATCTTACATGTATCACTGAAACCTGATGGGATGAAATTTATTACTAGAATATGGCACTACATGGTCATACTTTATTCAAAGTAATTGTTGTTCAGTTGTGTCTGACTCTTCGTCATCCCATTTGGGGTTTTCTTGGCAAAGATACTGGAATGGTTTGTCATTTCCTTTTCCATCTCATTTTAGAGATGAGGAAACTGAGGCAAACAGGGTTAAGTGACTTGCCCAAGATCACACAGTTACTAAGTGTCTGAGGCCAAATCTGAACTCAAGAAGATGAGTCTTCTTGAGTTCAGGCCTGGTGCTCTAATCAATGCACCATTTAGTTGCAGCTAGATTAAAAAAAAAAAAAAAGAGTATTTGACCACGTAAAAAGGGAGTAGTGATCTGGGAGAACAAACAAATGAATTATTGAAAAAGCATGCATTAAGCACTTACTATGCCAAGAACTGTGCTAAGTGTTGGGAATAAAAATGTAAAAGACAGTCCTGGAGCTCATATTTTTAATAGAGGGAAATGATACACATAAGAGATTGCAGCTACAAGTCAGATGGAAAAGGCCCAATAGTCCTTAAGACATAATGATACGACATCTTCTTTGATGTCATTTCCATTCATAAAACTCTTATCTAATTCTGAGGCTGAACTATTTGACAGAGCCAAGGACCTTGGTGGCAAGAAAACTCTTTTCTGGATTTTCCAGGATGCCAAGTCCACTGTTCTGAAGGATTTATTCCTTAGACAATGGCTGCTGGAACATGGCTGAAAGTGTGCGGGTTGCTACTGTTCCCAAAGTTCTCTGACAGCTAGGTGGCATAGCAGAAAGAGCGCTGGGCCTAAAATCAGGAAGAGCCGAGTTCGAATCCAGTCTTAGACACTTACTAGGCAAGTCATTTAACCTCTGTCTGCCTCAATTATATCAACTCTAAAATTGGGACAGTAATAGTATGTACCCTCTAGGGTGAGTTTGTGAGAATCAAATGAGATAATATTTATAAAGCACACATAATTATATTTGCAAAGCCAGGCATAGTACCTGCCACACAGTATTCATGTAATTAATGTTTGTTCTTTGCCCTCCCCCTCCCCTTCCCTTGGCTTATCGGCCATTGGATGGAAGTAGGTTGGTGGTGGAGATGGTAGGACAGGAGCTAATCCCCTTGATGATGGCTGGAGACGCTGGGCTAGAAGTAGGATTAGTAGTAGCCTGAAGGGGGGCACTTCTATTCTCAAAACTTTGATGCTTGCCTACCAATTTGGTGCAATATTTGAAGGTTGGTTATCAGTCAGCCAACAAGAATTTACTAAATGTCAGGCACTATGTTAAGCACTAGGGATACAAAGGAAGGCACAAAAACAGTCCCTGCCTTCAAAGAATTCACCAGTTTACATTTGGTTGAAAAATCAATAGATCAATTGAGGGATAAACAGAAGCAGTTATACCAGTATAACATGTTATCACCTAGTTAGAAAGAAGTAAAATCATGGGGGAGACACCATGCAAACAACTATGAACATACAAAATATATGTAGTAATTAATACCGAGAGAGAATGTCAGAGAACAAATCACAGTAGGTAGGGAGACTGGGATAAACCTTCTGCAGAAGGTAGCATTTGAGCTAAGTCTCGAAGGAAGCCAGGGAAACTAAGAGGCAGAGGCAAAGGGGAAGAACCTACCAGGCATGAGGTACTGCTAATACAAAGACATGGCGATGGTTAAGCGGGATGCCATATGCAAGTAATAGCGAATAGGACGGCATAGCTGAATCACAGAATGCATGAAGGATAGCAAGGCCTAAGAAGAATGAAAATGTAAGAGGCAGTCAGGTTATGAAAAGCATTAAATGGCAAATAAAAGACTTTATATGTATCTTGGAGGCAATAGGAAGCCAATGGAGGGAGGTGGGTGATATGGTCAGACATGCACTTTAGGAAAATCACTTTGGCAGCCAAATCTCCATTCAGCTGAACTGGAGCACGGAGAAACTGGAGGCAGGGAGACAAGTTCAAGAGAAGGAAGACAAGCCATGGACTAGTACTGAACATCTCTTATATATGTCCCCTTCTGTCACGTCACACACAGGGAACGTTATAAAGATAGGAACAAGCTCCAGGAATGAACGGAGTATGTGGGTGAGGGAGACTGAGGAGTAAAGGATAATAAAGACAAAAGATAATTCAGACAAAAGATTCATGCAAGCTTGAGTGACTAGGGAGAATGGTGGTGCCCTCAACAATAACAGGGAAGTCTGGAAGAGGAGAGGGCTCTAGGAAGGAAAGATAATGACTTATATTCTGGACAAGGTTACTTTGAAGTGTCTATGCCACATTCAGTTTGAGATATCTAAGAGGCAGTTGGGGGCGTATGACTATAACTCACAGAGAGAACAGGGCTGGATACAAAGACTTGGGAATTATTTACACAGAGATCACTGAACTTACTAGCCCTGATAACTAAGTGACATAGCATAGAGCAAAAAAGAGTGCAGGGTTTTAAGGGATACCTATAGTTAGTGGGCATGACGTAGATAAGAGAAACAGAATGAGAAGAAGCAGTCAGCCAGACAGGACAACCAGAAGAGCAGTGGTGTTGGTGAAATGAGAAAATTCAGGAGCCCAAGTGGGGAAACATGAGCGTTTACATTTGGTTGAAAAATCAATAGATCAATTGAGGAATAAACAGAAGCGATGTTATACCAGTGTAACATGTTATCACCTAGTCAGAAAGAAGTAAAATATGTGACGTTCAAGAGACATGATTACAATCCTAGCACACTGGCATCATAAACAGCGAGGTTGTCGTGGTCAAGTCATTTTAGTCGTATCTGACTCCTCATGACACCGTGTGAGGTTTTCTTGGCAAAGATACAGGAGTGGTTTGCCATTTCATTTGCCAGCCCATTTTCCACAGCAAGAAACTGAGGCAAACAGTGACGTGACTTGCCCAGGGTCACACAGCTAGCAAGTGCCTGAGGCCAGCCTTGAACTCAGAAAGATGAATCTTCCTGACTTCAGGCCCGGCACTTCATCCACTGAACCACCTAGCTGCCCCAATAATAGCAACAGGAAACTTCAATTACTCAGGTATCTGCTAGATCTCTCTGCCAAAAGCAAAGAAGATATCACGTTCGTGCCTTGTCCTAATGATAATTTCAGTCTTCAAACGGCAGAGGAAACAACAACGAGAAATTATACTCGGGACCTAATTCTCACTATCAGGGAGGAACTGATTGCTGCCGTGGAAACGATAGCAAACTTGGGGTAGAAGTGACCCTTACCCTAGAATGTGATAGATAAAGAGAAAAAAATCAGAGACAGCCTGACAGGTATCCTAGATTTTGGCAAAGCAAGTCAAAGGGTAGTAGATTTAGAGTTGGAAAGGACCTTGTAAAAGACCATCCTGTTCAGATCCCTTATTTACAATTGAAACTGAGAACCACAAAGGTTAAATGACTTAAGCAAGGTAACACAGATAGTAAGTAGCAGAATTAGGATTTGAATCCAGCTCCCCTTACTCTAAATCCGATTCCCTCAAAATGTGCCCAAGGTAACATAGGGAGTAACAGAATCAGGATTAGAACCTATGTTTTTTACTTCAAATCCAATGCCTGCAAGAGGCATGGACTATTATTACTCTGCATGGCAAGTCTGAACAGGTAGAATATGAATTCTCAAGACTGAAATGATGAAGACACAAAGGTAAATAATTCTGACGAAGAAAGGAAAATGGGAAATGTCAGAAAAGACCAAAATGAATGCAGAGAGAACTCACCAACTAATTAAGATTTTTACAAGATAACTAAAAACAATAACTGCAAAAGTAAGTAACAAAGGACAAAATGCAAAAATGGGGCATGATCCTCTAAGAATAATGTCAGAAGTGCTAAACTCATAATGGGTGACACTGATGGGAAAAGTTAAGGTCAACAAAAAGGACTGTTAGTTTTGAGTTTTTGATATTCTGGGGGAAAGAGTTATCTCATAGGACAGGGTGGATGAGATAACAATAATGAGCAACAAAGAGAAAAGTAGAACCATTCCATTTCCATCTTGCTTCTACTTTCTCTGCACAAGAATGAATTTTAGCCTACAAGAACAACAAAAAAAAAGGCTAATCGGGAGTTGACAGCCCATACACAAATAAGAGTGTAAGAGAGTATGTGTCTGCCTCTTATAAATCCCAGTCATGTGGCCCAGATGAGCACCCACTGAAAGAAGAGTCCTCAGCAACACCAAAGAATGAGGGCTGCAGAGCTGAAGAAGGGCAAATGGCCCTATTTTCAAAGAAGGGAAGAGAAGAGCATCAGAAAACTGGGGGGGGGGGAGTTATCTTGACTTAGATTTCCATCCAAAAAAACTGTCTTAATTGGCACGTCATTTGATAACTACATTAAACCTCATAGCAGGGAGCAGGTTGCTGATCCCCAACATTCATTTCATTTCTAATGCACTCTTAGTAAAACAACAAGTCCTGAACATAGCTAGGATCCATTGCAAAAATTTCAATATATATCTCCTTTCAACATAGAAAAAGTAATACCTATATAAAGATAAAAAGGTGGTAGGGCCAAGGTAAACACATAAATGGAAAATTAATTTTCAAAGGACCAAAGGCTTTAGTACTTCTAAGTTCACAATTACATAGGATCTTTAAGGTAGGATCCATTTGTAAATACTCTACACATCTTCCCAAACTTTGAGAAAAAAATATTGCTACCAAGTAAAAGCAGGTTTCGAGAGCCCTGTCTCTAATGATGACCAGATAGAAGGTAATGACGTAACTGACAAAATACCCATTGAGGTCCTACAGGCCACAAAAGAATACTAGAACTCTCTGTAACCGTGCTAACTAGATTTACTTCTAGAATCCAAAAGGGACTTCGTCTAGTCCAATTCATTCATTACGGAGTTGTAGCAACTAAGACCTAGAACATTTAAATGACTTGCTAAAGGCTTTGAGATCAGTAACAGCTGGAATTCAAACTCAGGTCTCCTGACCCCAAACTTAATGCCTCTATGAAGATGAGCAAAATATAAATTTTTTTATCCATCAGCATTTCTAAGTCCCTAAAGTGTTTTGCTATGCCTTTGGGGTTACCAATTTCATACTGAAGACTACAGAATTTTCAGCAAAAACATAATATTCTTTTAAGAATTGGTAAAAGTGATTATGATCCCAATTTATGCTTTTCTTACCCATGATGAACTATCAATTCCTAAAAACTTTCATAGAATTCCAGGACTTCCCAGATACCTTCAAATCAACCTTCATATTCTGTTGGGAATAGTAGGAGGAGACACCAAAAACAGGTGGGTAAGGCCAAAGGGAAATTAGAAGTTATACCAGATGGTCATGTTGAATGTGATTTCACTGTAAATCCTTAAAATGAAGAGAGAAAAATTAATGTAAGAATAGCTCAAAGACATGTCTAGAATGAAATCCTCTTTGATTAACTTAAAGTAATAATGGCTTGTAGATTTTGGACAGCAGGGTATTTCTAAGGATTCTATAGGACTACATTGACTTCATTAAAAGGAAACCTTCCCTGGGAGATATAAAAACGTATGCAATCAGAAAGTCATAATCACAACGATATTTTAGAAAAGGAGTTCATTTCAAATTAAATTTAAAAATTCAAATGATCCAAGTGCCTGAGTCTCTCCACATAATAACAGTACTGTACATTATTCTTCTGACATCCAGGGGATGAAATGTAACTTCTTTCTAAGGGGGAAAAAAAAGACTAGAATAGCAGTTTTCTGGTTAATATTAAAATCTTGGACAACTTAAAATAGGAAAATAAGACAAGTCCTAAATATAGTTTTGTCTTTAGTTTCCTGGTGAACAAGTAATACAAAACCTGAGCCCATTACTTACTCTGAGGACCAAAACTGCTACAAAGAAAAATCAAATGACTAAAATAATCAATACACAGTTTGGACAGACTTTTTGAAAAGGAAATAAAGAAAAATTATTTCTAAAAATGTACTAGTGGTAATCATTTTAAGACTCAGAGGAAAACTATTTTAGTGAACACTTTGCTCACCCAATCATATGGCAGTTTTGAATATAGTGATCCCTATTTTTCTTAGGGAGCTTGGACAGGTGGGGGAAGATACTCACATGCATATGAATATACACTAACTTCCTTTGCAGTTTATGAGGTGTTCATGGAGGACTAACGCCTTTGGTGAGAGGGCTTACTGAGCCCTTTCCAGGGCTGCTCATCCACCTCTGGTGTCCACCTGGCACTTCAACTCTCATCCGCGGCTCCATGAGGCTGTAGTGTGGTAGACATACACAGGTAAAACTGTCTCAGCAGATGGGCTAAACCAGGCTGAGGGCAACCAAAAGACCTCAAATCCATCAGTGAGTGAGGGGAGTGTCTACTCCAAGCATGTGAAGATTTTCCCTGCAAGTATGGGCAGATGAGAACAATTTATTCCAGTGGCCATGAAGACAGCTGAAGCAGAGGCTGTAGAGCACTCAGAGCTTTGTCAGATATCAAAGACACCAAGGGCACCCACTGCATTCCAGGCCATCACCAGTCATCCTGACTTTTGTTCTGCCACTATGCATAATGATGCTGGAAGGAGTGAGGCTGATGACTCTGTGCAACTCTGCCTCACTTAAATACAACACACGCACAAGTCAAGACATCACCTGTGATATCACTGGTCCTCTTCAAAAATGAAGGATAAATAACAACTTCCTTTAGAGAAATATTAGCTTGCCTTTACAGGACTTCTACAGAACCTTTAATTACCATTTGTTCCCAAAGAGACAGTGCTTTGTGTCTCCAAATAAAAACTCATTTCAGAAGCCAAGTTCCACTGGCCCTTATACTCGTTCAGTTGTTCCATTCACTTCAGTGTTTCCCCATTTCATCCTCCTAAACTCCCTTTCAGGGTTAATTCGAGAACAGAGTGTTTGGTCAACATTATTATTCCCTTAAATGGACACAATGAGATGACTGTAAGATCTTAGTCAAGCAGGGCACATTTGGTTGAGAAAGCTTTTAAAAAATGAGAGGTCTGACTTGATGTCCTCTAACATCTCTTCTAGCTCTAAATTCCTACAATTCCATGGCAGGTTTGGGTTGTAAATAGTACTGGTGTTAAGACAATTCCAAAGAAAAAGGTAGTAATTGTTCAGATGACTCTGAAGGAAACCTGAGGAAACAGTCATTATCATTATGACTCTAAAAGTTAGCTTTCTACCATCTCAGCTAAGTCACTTCTTTGGTGAAGTGAAACACTTTTAAGTCTTGACACATTTCAAATTTAAAGGATGGTCTCTTTCCAAGTATTACATTATTTGAATAATGAAGAAAAGTTCAGACATTTACTTAGTTCAATAGTGAATACCATTTAAAATAGTTAAGGTAAAATTAGTCTATCTCAGAGAAGCATGTTATTAAAAACTTGAAACATAAAGGGAAATTGTTTACTTAATTTAAATGATCGTAGACATCAAAACTGTAGAAATATGAAGCCCTACTCCTATACTTTGAAATTAACATATAAAAACATGAAGAATCAATGAAAAGCCAAGGTGTATAGAGAGTATTCTTTAAGATCAGGAGATGAAGCAAAAAAGAAAAAAGTAAGAATTTACTCTTCATTCCTATACAAATCTTTAAATGCACCTATATGAAAATTGCTCACAAACTGAATTCAGCTCAGCAGTAACAGCCAAAATGCCATAGCTCAACAATCCCTGCTTGACTGTGCAGTGACTTCTATTTAAGACAGATGCCACTTGCAGGAACAAAAGCAGAAAAACAATCCAATGTCTGAAAGATTAGAACTGAGAGTCTCTTTCCTCTCTGAGACTCTTAGGCTACATCTTTAGAACATCCTGCACAGACAACAGAAATGGTAATTTCCCAAACCCTGTACAAAGCATGAGGCTCAAGCTGCTTTATTCTGTTGCAAAGACTTGAAACCAAAGCATTCCTGCTGACTATGATACCCCTCCCCACAAACCTCCCTTTTCCTCCCACCTCAACACCAAATAATATGGTTCCTGAAAAGCAAAATGCCAAGACCCACTTAAGGTCAAAATGAAAGCATTTTCTCAAGCAGTTTACATATATAATTTTTACCACAGATGCAATGATAATTTTCAAAACCAAAGCTATGGAACCAAAATGGGAAAAAAAAAAAAAGATTTTTCAAGAGTGACTATCTTGATAAAAAGGAAAAAACAAGGCCTTGCAAAATTCTTTCTACAACATATTAAAAATTTTTTTTTTTCTATCCAAGACAGTAAGGCTTTTTTTCTTTGTATCATTTTTTCCCTTAAATCCCACCAACGAACAAACATTTATCAAATACCTACTGTGTGCCAGACATTGGGCAAAGTGCTGAGGATACAAAAACTAAAATGAAACTGTCCCTGTTATCACTGCTTCAAATCAAACACTCTGAAACAACTGAAGCCAGAGATCCAACAAACTAATAGGAATTTGAGGGTGGCTAAATGAAGGCCACAAGAATTCTTTGACAGACCATAAATAGCTAGCCCACAAGCAACAGTTTAGAAAACACCAGCGAAAAACTGTTTACAAATTCAATTTCAGGTAAATAAAGATCACATATGCTGTTCATAGGGAGAGAGAACCTGGCTTCAATACATTAAAATAAAAGCTTTAAATTATAAATTTCATTTATAAAAAGAACACCAAGAAAACAAAAAATCCATTTCCCCCCCTTCTCCTTACCATCCCTCACCAAATTCAGGACTATTCCCATTCCCTTTAAGTAATTGAAAAAAAAATACACAACTGTAGTTATAAAACCTATATAGTTTTCAAAGTGGATTTTTCAGTTTTACAGTAAAAATGAAAACATTTTCCCCCATGATTAACAGAAAGTACATAGCTTCTAAAACCACACATACTCCATGCCAAAAGCAGTTGGCATTTGTCAGGAATGTTAAAACAACTGTATAATAGATAAATTAATTACAAATGTCAGTGTTCAGAGCCTGAAGCTCCAATAGTTTTTCTCTTCTGAGTTTTATGCTTCATTCTGCACAGGTTTCTCTATTTTTATATCCCTTTAAAGTTTTATATGTAGCTTCTCAGTACACCTCCAATGAGAAGTAATTTTAAGACAACAAATCTACAGTTAAAGCCATCCACATTAAACTAAAAGGCAAATATGCAATGAAGAATGTGAGCAGATTAGCAAGAATTTCTCATTATTAACACAAGACCTGTTCTCAGAAATTAAAAGTGGTCCCATTCGTCTGTTTTGTTGCTTAACCAAAATAGAAGTGAAACTAATTCACCTACCTACTAACTCATCTACAACAAATATAATGAAAATGAATAAAGAGGATGCTTAAAGGCATAGTAAAGAAAAAAAAATATCTGCGTGGTCTTTGGTTCCTTCTACGTGCCACAGATTCCTGAGCTGTAATTTCACTAATAGCTATTTTTCCTCATTTCAGGTCTTTACATGGTATGCACTTTTATCTACTTCCATTCCTACCCCTACAGTTTTTTAAAAGGAGGAAAAGTGCCTATATAAGAATAACTGCAGACATCAAAGACATAAGGTCCTACTGACAGGATGTGGAAATGGCTTGGTAGAGGAAGAAAAGGAGAAAAACGTGAGGTAATGAGGATCTACTGTATTTACCTTATGTGCAGGGCATGTGGACAACAATGGAAACCATGTAGGGAGCACTTTTGGTCAAAAAAGAACAGGGCAGCCTAATGGGAGGCCTTTGTTCTTCCAAAGGGTCTCCTTTCCCCTTTTGTGCTTCACTTAATTCATGGCATCCGAGCTGCTCTTGAACTTGACAGACGGGTGAGAAAGGGAGGGAGGAGTGAGGGGTAAGCTAGAGACACAAAGAAAAGAAAAAAGGAAGGGCTTTAAAGAGATTTCATTTGAAAAATACAGTTCTGTTGCTTCTGTTGATTAAGTTTCTTGGCTTTAATGGGGCCAGAAAAGTATGACCTCCATGATAAAAATCATTTTAATATTCCCAGAAAAATGCAAGGAAGAGTGTATTAAAAAAAAAGATAAATATGACAAATTATTACCTTCTAAGAACTTTCCAAGTATTTTCTTTTCTCTGAATCTATAGATTAAAACAATGCCAAGAAAACAAGTTGACAGTGAACTAAAAAGATTTTTTTAATCAAAAAATTCCCAGCACGTGAAATTTTTATTTGAATAAAAGCTATAAGGAATTCTAAATAACAACCAGCGCCATCTGGAGGAAGTAATGTACTGAATTTTTCAAAAGAGCAATAAAAAAAAAACAACAAAACCAAGTATTTATAATTAACTCTTGATATATTTTTAAGCAAGCATAGAAAAACTTTCAAAATACAATTAACCACACCAAATAACAGACAAGTAGTCAAATGTCTAGAACATTCTAGAAGATTTTAGATATTAGAATTAGGAACTCATTCCCATTTCACCCCTTTAAGAAATAAAGAAGAAGCAAGAGTATTAAGAGTGGCTGATAGTTTACAGAACATAGTAGTACTAGTAGCTAACCCACAAGTAATGAAATTGTTTAAAATGTAGGCTGAACCTCTAAAAAATATATATCTTTGGAAGAAAAATTAACAAAAAATCTATCTATATAGATAGATATAGATATATAAGCATTTAATGAAAATAAGATAGTCAGAAGTCAGCGGTACAGTGGGAAAATACTCTGGAGTCCAAGAACATGGATGAAAATCCCACTTCTTACACTTCTTTCCTGAGTGATCTTGTGTAAAGGCATTTAAATTCCCTGGGCCTCAATTTCCTTAACTACAAAATAAGAAGGTTGTATTGGAGTCCTTTCCAGATCTAGACATATGATCCTATGATCATGTTATCATGACATGTTTGGAAGGGAAAGAAGATACCAGAGTGACCTAGATTCATATTAAAAACTTTTCAGAATTAATAGGCTCCATTTTTCAGGAGTCATTTTAGGTGCCTATATATACCCATTCCAACAAAGTTAATATTGTTCAAAATAGTCTTGGAGTTCTTTGGGTACTGCCCTCAGTGCTTTCAGAGGCTGTACCTGGTCTCATTACAGGAATGTCCGTTTTAACATTATTAATTGGTTGCACAAAAACACATTTTTAGGCAAAATGATGAAAAGAACAATCAGTTCCATGATAGGGACAATGTTACAATGTTACAAATGGGAAGTCAGGAGAACATTACAGGGGAATTTTATGTTATAACGACACTGAGTTCCGAGACATTAATTAACAACTTTGTGAAATGTTTGGTTAAGGAAACATTATGCAAAGTATCTTTATAGTTGCACCTTGTTCCATTATTAACGTAATATACTCAGCATGATTACCCACCTACTCACCAGACTTAGCCAAAAATTTTACGTCTCCAAAAATCAAATCCACCTTCAAAAGACAAAGATTTGCCACTACTAAGAATATTCAGTATGTGTCAAATATGAAAGCAATTCCAAGAGTCACAAATTCTAACCATACTATGCATGAAGGAAGGGAGAAGAGAGAGAGGAAGGAGGGAGGAAAGGAGGAAAGAAGGAGGGAGGGAGGGAGGCTTGATTAAGCTCTTACTACGTACCAGGCAAGGTACCCAGCACTTCACAAATATTTCATTTGATACTCACACTAACCCTAGGAGATAGGTCCTATTATTATCCTCACTTTACAGTTAAGTAAACTGAGACTGAGGTTAAGTGACTTGTTTAGCATGTGCCCTGTATTATACAGGAAAACGATATATATGCAATCACTACAAAAATGAAACAACCACCAAAAGAAACTGAATACTGTTCAACTACAATGACCATTAAGTATGGCCCTAGAAAAAAGTTAAGCGTATTCATTTCCTTCCTTTCCTTGCAGAAGTAGAGGATCATGGTACAGAATATTGCATAAAAGCATAAACTACCTTATTTGGTTGACATTGGTTTTACAGAACTTTCTCTCTCATCTTACACAGAAAGGCTCACTGATGAAACAGATGCAACGTAGACTCATGTCCTATGAATTACTTATTAGATCTTCCTTTACCAACTGCCTCTCTAAATGCAATTTCTGTGCACAGCAAGGGTCCATGGTTTCAGTATTGCAAGTGCTCCCTTCCCCCAATGGTCCAGCTACCATATGATGAGTCTCACTAAACATAGCTAGCCTGGTCTTGAAACAAAAGACTAAAAAGTCCATTCAAATTGTTAAAATCTGACAATCAGTCAACAAGCATTTATTAAGCAACAACAGACAGTTCTTGCTTTACATCCATTATTCCACAGTCTTCTATGTTTACATAAATCAAATCTGCCCATGGACATGGGGGAAGGAGGCAGGAAGAAAGCCATCTGCCCTTGGAGGGACAGTTCAAGGCCACACAAGGGGCAGGGACAAAGAAGTGGAGTAAGAGAGAGGTGCCAGCCACATACTAGAGGACCTGGCCAGAACCGAGGAAGATTGTGGGGGGTGGGGGGTTGAAAAAGGCAGACACAGACAATGATAGGAGAGAACAGGCAGCAAGAGAAGGAACAGAAAGGAGAGCAGGGAAACATGTGGGTGGATGGGCTGAGTGGGGCAAAGGCCTCCTCTCTTGGCCTGGAGGTCTCAAGTCAAATATCAGATCGTGGGGCTGCAGTGGCTACCTCTCTCCAGTTGCTTGTTCTGATTTGTACTTGGAAAGGTCTTTTTTTTTTTTTAGGTTGGGTTTTTTTTGGGGGGGGCAGGAGTGAAAAGAGAGTACAGTATTGTAAAGTTAAAATGGGTGGTTTTTTGGATTGTGGATTTCTTTCAGAATTCTTTATGTAAAATAAAATTTGCATAATACAAATTTACATAAAGGGAGAAGGTTTTACTACACACCAAGAACTATTCAAAGGAGTGCTGGTTGGTGATGGTAGACAACTCTCTCTCTCTGTATACATACATAAAATAGATACATTGTAATTTGGAGGGGAAAGCCCGAGCAGTTAGAGGATCAGGAAAGGCTTTATGTGAAAAGTAAAGCTTGAACGAAGCCTTGAAAGAAACTAGGCATTCTAAGAGGAAGAGGTGAGGAGGAAATGCACTTGAGGCATGAAGGCTGGCCAGTATTATTGCACAGGCATGAGAGGTAAAACATTGCAAATCAGAAAGAATAAGAAGGCCAGCTTGTCTGATCACAGCATACATAAAGGGAATTAATATGTACTAAAGCTGTTAAACTTGCCAGCTGTTACAGTGGATAGAGCTGGACTTGGAGTAAGGATGAACTGAGTTTGAATCCTATTTCAGAAGCTTACTGTGTGACCCTAGAGAAATCACCGAATCTGTCTCAGTTTCCAATTCTATCAAATGGCAATAATAAAAAATACCTATTTCATAGTGTTGCTGCGAGAATCAAATGAGATTATATGTGTACAGTGCTTTGTAAACCTTAGAGCCTGGTGCGTGTATGCATAGCTATTTTATTAGTAGTAGTATTAAAGCAATTTGGTAATTTTAGTATATATAACACCTGAAGGTTTGCAAAGTGCTTACAAATATCTCATTTTAATCTCACAATAACCCTACAGGTTGTACTAAACATAATACTACATTGTAAAGAACTTTATATATGCCAAAGATGCTTAGATTTGATCCTAGAGGTGACTGGAAGTCACTGGAGTTTACTGAGAAAAGGCGTGGCATGGTCAGAATCACTCGAGGAATATCACCTTGGCAGCTATGTGGGGCACAGGCTGGAAAGGAGAAAGGTTTGAGAGAGGGACACCAATTAGAAGAATACAGAGTAGTCCAGGACCTGAGCTATGATGGTGGCTGTGTAAGTGGAGAAAAGGAGAGATACAACAGATATTGCAGAGGTATGAAGGTCAAGATTTGGCTAATGACTAGGTAAGTGGGATGAAGCAGAGTGAGGGGTGGAGGATGACATCAAGGTTGTGAAGCTGGGGGTGCTGTCATCAGAAAGAGAAGTGTGGAAGAGGGGTTGGTTTGAGAGAACAATAAGTAATCCAGTTTTGGACATATTGTCTGAAATGCCTATGTGGGTCTGGAGCTTACGAGTGAAAGTAGGGGTTGATATATACATCTGGGAATCATATTTTTAGAGATGATTATTAAATCCAGGGGAGCTAATAAGATCACCAAAAGAGTGAATGTAGAAAGGGAAAAGAGACCAGAACACAAAGTACAGGGTATATTAAAGTTAGGGGACACAAGGCCACCGGCCAAATGACAGAAATGAGAGAAAAGGAAGTGGAGGCAACAACAAACAGTAGAGCAGTTGCAGGCTTTCTTCAAGGAGACACCTAGAGAGAAGACTTTGGAAAGCAGCAAACACATAAAGGAGTCAGTACATCGACATGTGCTTGAATTTCAGTTTGTTTTCGGCTTGTCTCTATAGAGAATTTAGGGGATTTCTACTGATGTGACATCAGGACTAAGCTACCTAGATAACAGTATATTCTAATCTGTATAACTTTTCTGATTTCTGTCTGCTATTTGGACAAAAGGGATTATTCACTTTTTTTTAAAAGAGAAACTAACATGTTTATTATATACTTCTAAAAAAGCTACACATTATAAATTCAGTTTCATATGTAATCCTCTTTTCTGTTCTCCTTTGTAAATAGAAATAAACATATTTGATGCTTGTCAAATGCAAAACAAATAATATTTCAAAAAAAATTAAATTGGTTAACTGAAGGAGCATGACAGGAAGTATTCTAAGATAAAGAGAAGGTGGTTTTCTGGATTAGGAGCACCAGAGGATACAGTGGAAGGGACATGCAGAATTAGGAGGGGAAGGGCTGCAGTGGACACATAGCGATAGTTGGGGAGAGACAGCTGAGAATTCAGTATCATTAGGATTGGGTGAGCAAAAAGGGGTAGGAGTTTGCTAGCTATAGGAAATTAATTTGAGGAGAGCTGCTAGTAACAGCAGGAAAGTAAAACACTCCCAGTCTCTGCTCCTACTCAGACCTAGAACAAACTTCCCCTCCTTCTCTCTGTTTATTCTCTTCCTACCAGGCTCAGTTTAGGTGCCACCTCCATAAGTCTTCCCTGGCTCCCCCAAGAGAAAGATATCTGCCCCTCTCAAATTTTTCCAAAGTACCTGGTCTGACCCCGTTTTGTCCTTATCATACTCAACCTTGTATGGCACTTTAAGGTTTACAAAGCAGACTGATGAAATCACAGATCTCTGAAGTAATGAATTAATACTAGTCTAACACAAGAATCTAGTGTGTACTAACAATAAAGTACTTAAATAGTCACATGAAAATGCTTTTAATTGTAGTACTCCTATTCTTGTCATCTGCTACCCAAATTAATCTCAAAATTATATGTGTGTGTGTGTGTGTGTGTGTGTGTGTGTGTGTGTATAAATAAAACTTTCACACACAGGGAAATGAATAGAAAGATGAGATCTGACCATGTCCTTCCTCTGCTCAAGAAGCTTCAGTTGTTCCCTAATACTTCCAGGAGAAAATGCAAACACTTGTGTGTGGCGTTTGATGCCCCTCACAATCAGCTCCAAGCTATCTTTTCACACTGATTTCACTTAACTTCCAGACATCCCCTTCCCCATTGCATTTTAACCAAACTGTCTATTTCTGTATAACATTCCATGAACTATCACCCAAGCCTAGAATGCATTTCCTCACTTTAATAGTCATTGTGGGGGCGGCTAGGTGGTGCAGTCGATAGAGCACTGGCCCTGAAGTCAGGAGGACCTGAGTTCAAATCCAGCCTCAAACCAAACACTTGACACTTACTAGCTGTGTGACCCTGGGCAAGTCACTTAACCCCAATTGCCCCTCTTAAAAAAAAGTCATTGTGCACTGCTCTGGTTAAAAAAAAAGAAATACGTTACTTGGTAGACAACTTTCTAAGTGATGTATCTCTTCAAAATGAACCGGGCTAATCCTTTAAAGGCAGATGTACTGTCTAGTGGCTGCACTTTCCAGCTTGATAGAAGAGAAACTTTGAACTCTGCTGGCATAGTTTCAGGAACCCAGGGTCACCTCCATGCCATAATAAATCTTCAAGATTAGAACTTTAGTAGAGATCAATATTATGCCCATTTCACATCAGACTTAAGACAACTGCGTTAGAAGTTCGTGCTGTATTTCTTTGTTCATCCTGAGTTGACTAAGTGCCTGATGCCAATCTAGTTATCTCAGTTGTGTGGTTTTCTGATCCATTCTGAGATGGAATTTCAAGGTGTAGAGATTATTTACTCCAGCTCCCTTATTTGACAGGTGAGGTAACTGAAGGCTGCAAGAAGTGTCACACAGCATTCAGAAATAATGTAAGGCATACAAACCACAAGGACAAGGAGCAGACCTAGACCTAGCCCTTTGGTGACATGGCGATGGGGCAGTCAAGTAGACCAGGAAGTTCTGAGACAGGAAGGAGAATGCTAGCAATCCCAATGGTTTTCTTCTACATGAGGGAGCATCTCAACCCAAGGGTAGGGCAAATTTTCTTGGCTATCAATAGTCTGTATCAGTTCTTATTGTATTCTTTGTCACATGTAATAAATCTGTCTGATACTGGATGACTTGTTAGCTGGTGCCTACAAGGGAACTACAGACAGACATGTAGATGAGAACTAGAAATAATAACAGAAGAGACTCTGGAAGGGGAACAAGTCATAACCTCTAAGACTGAACCTGGTCCTGATCTGTCCAGAGTTTTGGTTCTGAGAAGTGGCATGTTAAACAGACATAAAAAGAACAAGACAGCATATGACAAAGTGCTATAGTTAATACAGTACTGTTCTAAAATATGTGGTCAAAATGCCATAAGCAGTCAGGAATGGAAAAGATTAACTTCTGTCTACAGTCAATGAAGAAGACTTCATAGAAGTAACAGAAGTAACTTTAAAGAATTGGTAAGAGGCAAAGAGATTATAAAAATGGGAAAAGGACCCACATGTACAAAAATATTTATAGCAGCGCTTTCTGTGGTGGCAAAGAATTATATATTGAAGGGATGCCCAACAACTGGGGAGTGGCTGAACAGGTTGTGCTATATGAATGTAATGGAATACTATTGTGCTGTAAGAAATGATAAGCAAACGGACTTCAGAAAAACCTGGAAAGGCTTGTATGGACTGACGCTCCGTGAAGTGAGAAGAACCAGGAGAATGTTGTACACAATAATAACCACACTGTTCAATTACTAACTTTGATAGACTTAGTTTTTCTCAGCAAGGCAAGGATCTAAGACATCTCCAAAAGTCTCATGATGGAAAATGCTATCCACATCCAGAGAAAGAACTATGGAGTTTGAATGCAGATTGAAGCATACTATTTGCTCTTTTTTTCCTTCTGTTTTGTTTCCTCCTTCTTGTGATTCCTCCTATTGGTTCTAATTCTTCCTTACAACATGACTAATATGAAAATATGTTTAACAGGAATGTATACGTAGAGTTTATATCAGATTGCACACCATCTTGGGGAGAGAAGTGGGGAGGGAGGGGGAGAAAAATTTAGAACTCAAAAGCTTATGGAAGTGATTGCTGAAAACTAAAAATAAATTAAAAAAAAAAAGAATTGGTAAAATATGTACAGACAGCAAAGTGGGAATGAGGCCAAAGGTCAATCAGTTTCCCCTCAAGTTAATCAAACTGCTTTGTCTACCCCGCCCCTTTCATTTTGCTGAAGATACTGTATCTCTGATTTCATTTCTATTTTATGAATCTTTTCTCTTGTGGGTATTGACATTGATATTGCTTATAGGTATAAGTCACTAGATATATTATGAAAAATAGAGCAACAAATTAATTATTTAAAAACTCAAGTTACCTCACTTTCCAAAGGAGTTAAAAAAAAAAAAAAGAAAGAAAAATACATGACATGAATTGCTGCTTCAAAAAGGCCAATTTAGATTCAGGCCAACTCCATTAAGTCCTACGCTATACCCTGAAAACTAGCTTTCCTGGGCTATAGGCAAAATAGACCCAAAAGTGGCAACAGATGACCATGAAAGAAAATTTACTCTTATAATTACAAAATAAATGCTGGTTGCCAGTGGTACCTGGAGGACTAGAAATTTCTGGCTTTTTCAGGACAATGCTTTGGGAATCCAAACAAGACAGTTCTTCTGCTGGGAGTCTCAACATTCTATTTCTTCTAATACCTTTAAACCTAAAACAGCCTTTGACACAACTTCTACTTCATTTGTCTACACAATTCTCCATGTGTGACCTACATCTGCATCAATGAGCTCTACATTTTCAACTCTTCCAGTAGTAAATGGATATTCAGAAACTAAGAGAAAAATTTTTACTCCTGGAAAGTTTTTTTTTTTTAAATTTCTACGACATTGTAATTTTCCTAATTGTTATCTAGTTCTAATCATTTGGCTATTACACTATTTGCTATTCTTTCTCATTTCTAATATGTCATAGAATAAATTCAAAAGTATGAAAGGCTTGAATGAAGTTACTTTTAAATTGTCTTCTCATATCCATCTCCTAGTTATTCAGTTTAAATCTAAGAAAAGAATATACTGATATATTTTAAACTTAGAAGCCATATGATGGTCAAAATGATACCTGGTTCCCTCAATACTACTTGGTCTTGTACAAAATAATAAATGTCTCCCTGAAGGACAAAATGTACAACTCATCTATCCAACTAATAACAATCTTAACTCCAAAAATACTGTTAGTACTAGATAACATCCTACAATGGTTCAAGAATTCTGTTATAAATTTAACAAAGTAAAAGGTCCTAAGAGAGCACGTGGACAGTAAAACAGGGCTTCGACAAAGAAGACTTACACTATTACAAAAGTTCTGAGTTGCTTTAAGAAACTCAAAATCATACCTACTACAATCAAACCAAGATTTATATAGATGTAACCAATAAACCTGGACCCACAATAGAATGGGTTAACTGGTTAACTGAATCTTTTCGAAGTTATTTATATTATCAGCATGTACTTATAACTACTAGACTGCTGAATCCTATCAGTTTACTTAACACAGTGCCTGACACATAGCAAGCATTATTAATGTTTATTCCCTCCCCTTTACTGGCCATTGAAAACAAGTGCTTTGTAAATGATCAACTAACACATAAAGGTGAGCTATTATTGTCCACTAAACAAAGTAGTGCTTGTCCTAAGTTTACTGGCTCTAGTCATAGTAGCCAACCTCACTACACTGAAATTTGTTCAATTAACCCCGTTCACCCTCTTGTCTCTTCTTATAAGATACATCATCTTTCCTGTCTGAGTCCTCATATTTTTAGTCTGTCATACAACAGCACTTCTATCCTTCTGATCCGTTAGATAATTCAACAAAAAAATTTAATAAATTAATGCAAGGAAAACCATAATTTACTAGATCATTTTAGTTATTTTCTGGTTCTTTTCTAATTTTATATTGTCTTTTTTAAGGTACAGCAACAAAAACTATACATATTAAACGTGAAACTGCATTATGGATTTGTACAAGAGTAAATATTTTTAAATTATTCTGTTTCCAGCACACCATCAGATGTCTAGTGATTTTTGTCCTTTTGGGCTATAGTAGCACACAAGACTGTTCATATTGTTCTTCCCACCTCTAATATCTGTTACCAACTTCTCTGTACCTATTCAAATGATAATATGAACAAAATTAAATTAAAAGGTGCAGACATAATGCTGCTTTATTCAGAACAGTGAGAAAAATTACATTACTCATAGATTTACAGATTCATATCAGTATGAACAGAGGCAGCATGGGATAATAGAGCCAGCGCTTGGAGTTAGTAAGAAAGACCTGGGTTTAGATGTTGGCCCTGCTGCTCAATGACTGTGTGATCTTCAGTGGAAGGCTCCGTAGCCTAACTAGTTGGCTAAGATATACCTAAATAAGTTATAAATAGGTTTTGATCTGCTTTGGTAGAGCAAAGAGTTCTCTACACTGAAGGAATCACATAAGTCCTCCAGTATTCCTTTATCAACTTAGAAGCAAAGCTCCATTCTTAGAAATGGGGAGCTGAAAAAGCCCCTACAAGTCACCTCATCTAACCCAGACAAGTGAAGCAAATTGCACAGGGTCACGCAGGGAGCAACTAGCAGGGTCAGATCCAGGACTGAAACCCAAGTGCTCTGCCTTGTTCTTTCCACTATACCCCACAATTTTTATTTTGGAAACACATTAGAGTTTCCCATAGTGTTAGGCACACAGCAGAAATTACTAAATGAGTCAACAGGTCGCAAGGACTTCTAGCTCTCTTTGTAGGTTTGTAACTTACAGCTTAGTACTCATCATCCTATAAACAACATCTACATTATTATTTTCCTATTTTCAGTATCTTACCACTGGCCTACACTTTAGATTAGCTGCCTATTTTCTGTCCCTTCACAATGTTTATCCCAACAGCTTGGCATGTCATTACTGCTAAGATTTTAATCTCCTGAAAATTTGTAGATTATTACGAACACCTTGTGTTCAGCTCATTAAAAAGTCCTCCAGATGGCTGGGTCATCAACTCTACTGACTTGCAGAAAACTGGGCTCTGTCCCTGGAAATCACCTGGTGTCACTTAGTTCCAGCCCTCCACAGTACTTCCATGATACATGCCACCGCACCTGGACCTTATCTTACTTCTGGACTCCCCTCATCTACTTCCACTAGTATGCAAGCTCCTTGAGGGCTGGGACTGTCTTGCTTACTTTTCTTTGTACCTCTCAGGGTTTTTAGCACATTGTAAGCACTTAATTAATGGTCTATGTTCAGTAAAACCAGGCTCAGTACTTTCCCCTGGAATGGCTCTTCCTTTATACTTCATCTCAATAGCAGCATCAATTTACCCTTACACTTTTGTTTCCTACAATAAAATTTATATTTCTAATACCTTTGTTGTGATGTCTTGCTGAAAAGTCCATGTTATGAGAACATCTAATAAAAGAAAGTTCCTTTTCCACTACTAGAGAATAAGTTCTTTGTGAGTAGGTATTATGTTATTCATTTTATTTGTATAAACAATGCATTCCCAATGCTTAGCACAGTATCTGACATAAAGTAGGTACTATTTGCCAACTGATCAAATGACAGATTTTTAAAAAAAAAAAATACTCTTGCTACTAACTGCCCTTAAATGCGAGTCCAAGAAGGATCCTCTTTATATCTAATTATATCATACAATAAAATTTCTGTAATGGAAAGAGACTTTGTTTGATTGAAGAAACATTTAGTTTTGCTCCAGCTAATTAAAATTTGACTACATTTGCAAGGCATTTTAAAATATGACTAGATGTGTTTGGAATACCTGGGAGTAAAAATGAGGCTAACGCCATAGGTTAAACTATTGGCATGGACTTTTTAGAATCACAAAGAGAAACTTCTGTGGCTATAGCTTTCATCTTTTATCTCCTATCCACAGGAAGAATGTTAAATTTGGAATCAGATATACCGTGGGTTTGAATCCTGGCTTTGTTACTTATTACTGGCAAAGTCTTAGGCAAATTACTTACAGAATCTCTAGGATTCCATTTCCTCACATCTATAAAACAGGTGAGCTGAACAAACTGACCTCTAAGGTTCCTTCAAGCTTCATCTTGATCATTAGGAGGTAGCAGTTTCCCCTTCAATGGGAAGGTCTTTAAGCAAATGCTTTAGTATGTCTAATTGTCAAGGTATGATGTAAAGGCGGATCTTTTTTAAGGTACAGTTTGAATAAAATGACCTCTGAGGTCCCTTCTAACTCTCAGATTATGTGCTGTTCAGTTGTTTCAGTTGTGTCTGACTCTTCATGACCACATTTGGGGTTTTCTTGGCAAAGATACTAGAGTGATTTGCCGTTTCCTTCTCCAGCTCATTTTACAGATTAAGAACTGAGGCCAACAGGATTAAGTGACTTGCCCAGGGTCACACAGCTGCTAAGGGTCTGAAGTCAGATTTGAAGAGTCTTCCTGATTCAGGCCTGGCATTCCATCCACTATACCTAGATACCCAAAAATTATGTACATTCTACTTAAGGTAGGAAAGAACTTCAGAAAGATTTTCAAAGAGGATCTCAATCCAAAAGCAGTTTCTGTAGGACTAGGAATTAGGATACACAGGTTCTTGTCTTAGATTTGACACTATGTGCCTCTGAAAAACTCACCAAAAAGAATTTGTGTTTCTAATCCTCGCCAGGTACTGTATTAGGTTCTACGGATACAAAGAAAAAAAAATGAAATAGTTCCTGCCCTCAAGGAGGTCATACTTGACAAGAGAAGACCAAATATATGTATATTTATACAATGTAAATACAACATCCTTAGAGGGCAATTTTCAGGGGAAAGGCATCAGCAGCTACAATTAGGGGAGGAGGGAAGATCAGAAAAGGCCTCACATAGCGGGCACTGACAAGTTGGGTATGTTCAAGGCCACATAAAAAATCTGAAAGCAGGAAAGAATCTCAGTGACCAATAAATCCAACCTATATAAAAAAAGAATCCAGACAATAAGATACCAAACTAGTGTCCATTCAACCTCTGCCTGAATACTTCCAAGAAAGGAAACCCATCATCTCCCAAGGCAGTTTGTTCTACTTTTGGACAGCTCTAATCTTTAGGAGTCTTTCCTACCATCAAGCCTAAATTCACCTTTGTAACCTCCACCCATTTCTCCTAGCTTTGCCTGCTTGGGCAGAGTTCCACATGACAGCCCTTCAAATACATGGAGACAGCTGTCATGTCCCCTCTGAGTCTTTTTTTCTCCAGGGTAAATATGCCCAATTCTTAAAGGCTCGTAAGACGTGGGTGGACACCTTTCGCCATTCTGACTATTGTCCTCTGGATAGCCAAGCTTAACAATGTCCTTCTTCTTAAACTGTGGTGCTCAGAAGAGAGCACAATGTTCCAGATTCTGGCTGATGAGGCAAGAGTGCAGTAGGACTGTTACCTTCCCTGTTTTTGGTTCTTCTGAGTTGTTAGCACTCTCTCCTTCCTCAAATTCGCTCATGCTGACTTATCTGTGTAGGCTTCTGGAGGTCAGGGACTCTTCTTAGTTTTGTTTTTTTAATCCTCAGAACTTTAAATAAATTATTTCCAAATTGAATTGAATTGAATTGGAAGACTGAAATGGTAGGTAGGTTAATGCCAGATTGCTGAGGGCTTTAAAGTAAGTTTTAAATGTCCACTCTAAGTCTTCTCTTTTTCAAATTGGTTCCTTAACTATAAAATGGGGATAATCATAGCACCTACTTCTCAGGGCTGTTGTGAAGGATGACATAATATTTGTAAAATGCTTAGCAGAGTACCTGGCACATAGTAGGAACTTTTAAAATGCTAGCTATTATTTTTATTAAACACTGTAACAATAGCTCAGATTTTAAAAAATGCTTTGCCTCAAAACAACAAGTCAGCTATACCCCTAATTCCTATAATGTATCCTCATGTGGCATGGTTTCAAATTCTTGTCCTTTTGTGGATGCCCTCTAACAGTATTGTTCAAAAATGGGGCACCAAATATGCATTGTCATACAATAGTATTAAAACCTCAGATTCCAGATGGTACTTCTAATGTTGGAGCCATGGTGTTAAAGATTCATGTTGAATTTGCAAGATGATAAGATTTCCCAATGCTGAATTTACTGGAGGTATAGTAGAAAGGTCAAAGAAATCCAAAATGAGTGTGCTGCTGGGAGACGTCAAAGCCAAAATGAGTACAGCCAAGAAACCAAAATCGTTTGAAGTTGGTTCAGCCAGGAGAAAAATTAAGAGATGATTACTAATAAATAAGATCACTAACAAGAAAATGTAATTTTCAAAACTTTAGGTTTCACCTCTCAACAATCTGGCAAAGTTGACAAAAGATAAGACTAGTTAACACTAGAGGTGCTGAAAAAAGACTGGCACAATACTACATGGTTGGTGTGGCTTTGATTTGGTCTGATCATTCTGGCAAGTAATTGAATCTGTCTAGAATATCTATACCCTTTGTCCCAGTGCCAGGCATATAGCCCAAGGTAATCAAAGACAGAAAGGAAAGTCCTAAATAAAACAAAATGTCCACAGTGGCACTTTCTGTTGGTAGCAAAGGACTAGGAACAAGTAGATGTCCATTAAATGAGGAAAGGCTAAACAAACTGTGGAACATGAATCTAATGGAATACTTAAGGAACTGGAAAAAACGACTATGAAGAATTCAGAGAGGTATGGGGAAGACAAGTAAACAAACCCAGGAAAACGATATATAAAGACAACAATGTAAACGAAAGGAACATACATAGCACACAGAATCACAAAACCCTAAATATAATGCTATATGATTTAAGGAATCGAGCATGTCACCGAGGAAGCAATGTGAAAATGCTACTCTCATTTCATTTCATTCTTTGAAAAGGAGTGTTGAAAGTTGAAGATACTGTTTCTGGGAAAAGCTTTAGATAAGAGGGCAGAGAAGGAAACCTAACATTACAAAATTTTACTAACCATCAACAGGCATTGAAGCATTTTCTTTAAATAGAACTTTCTCAAATATATGAAATCCCTTCAAAATCCAATTCAAAAATTTCATAGGCTTTTTCCCCCCAGAAAAATCTATTAGGTGCTCTTTAGCCAAAGTTATTTTAAAATATGCATTACAATAAACTCTATACTGCTATAAAACAAGTCAATTTTTTTTTTAAAACCCTAAGGTCCAATTAAGTTATGGAAATGTGTGTGTGTAAATGTTCATGTAAATCAGGCCCAACCCTACAGCTTCTGGCAACATGCCACACAATCCTCTGCCCAGAAATGTCGGTGGCAACATCCTAGAGGGACAGTTGTTTTCATTCCTATTATCATTAGATACCAAACTGGAAGTTATGAACTAGTCATCCATGCCATCTGCCCATAAACATATACAAGAAACTATTAAATTCTGCCTTGCTTTTAGAAAATAAAATTAACTGTTTAAAAAAACCTTTCTAGACTTGAAACACCTTGGTTAATTTAATTAGCAATTTGTTGCTAAGACTTCTTTTTTATGTGTGTGTGTAATATCTATATCTATAAACGATTTGGAGGATTGAAGGTTTAATCCTTGCTAAATCTTCACACTTTATAATTGCCCATTTAAAATAAAAATTGTCCTGGTACAGTAAAATGTTTAATCATGCAATATCGTGACACAGTTCTTAGGTAAGATATTGTGGAGCTGACATTTTCCAAACACCATCAGAACGTTTTCCATACATTGTGGAAAAATTAAGTTTATCCCTGAATCCTGGCACCTTAAGTGTCCTGACTCAAAAGCACTCTTATAAGTGCTCTTGCATCACAGATAACACAGTGCTGTGGCAGAATGGAAGAAAACCTTAGATTTGGGTCTCTGAACCTACTATTTTTTTAAAAAATCATTTAGTATTTTATTTTTCCCCAATTACACGTAAAACAATTTTTAACATTCATTTTTAAAACTCTGAGTTCTAAATTCCCACCCCACCCCACCATGAACCAACTCTTTAAGAAATGATGCTCACCAGGTAGGATCCAGAAAAATTCAGGAAGTATGTGATTACCTTCACTTGCAAAGATTTAATACACAAAGACTCATTTGTCAATACTGACTAGAATTCTTTACACAATGTTCCAATGGCACACAGAATGACTTTCTTTTGGAAAATTTCCTAAAAGTGGCTATGAGCATCCACGTACAAGGTACAAAAATAAAGCTTAAAAAAAGTACACATAAGAAAAGCAAAGAATTAGATTCAAATTATCAAATAGGGCAGAAAAACCAGAAAAGAAGCAGCAGTGAAATTTCTAATGGCAGAGGTAATCATACTCAATTTCATACAATCGTTAAATAAGTAACAAAGAATCATTTTGTTATTTCATAGTATTGTCCATAATTAGGCCTTCAATATCACAAAGAGTAAGCACAAAAATTTTTAATGGTGCTTTTAACTACTTTGCTAAGCCAAATATACTGTAACACTAATCTAATTTTTTGGGAATCCTAAAGGCCAACAAGCCAAGGTTCGAATATTAGGAGATGGTCCAAGAACTGTCTATGTTCAATGGAAAATGTCCTAGTCCTTTCTCCTAGTCTTCTAGGACTCAAACAGAAATCTTTAAATATAAGATGTATTATAATATATTCACATTTGAAATAAAACTCCAACAGAAATTTACTACCAATACAGGAATAGTAACACTTTCAAGTGAATTTGAAAACTTTTATTGGAAAAAAAAATCTATACATTGGGCAAAAATTAAATCACTGAACCTGATAAAGAGGAGTAATAGATGATGCTAAGTCTTTCTAGGACCATGGACTCTGAACATTAAGGGATCTCAGAGACCAGATTCTAGTCCAACCCCCAATTTTGACAAATGAGGAAACAAAAGCCCATCAAAGCAAAGTGACTTGCCATTCAAGTTGTCAGTCTCAGCAGAATGTGAACCAGGAGGCTCTGACTCCAGAGTAAGCTCTCTTCCCCCCATACTATGCTGCTTCCCTAAAAAAGAGTCTCAAAATGTAAACTAGTTGTTATAGACTCTAATCACATAAGATTCTCTAATGAAGCTGATGGTGCAAACATATCCTCACAAGGATTGTCTGGAACTAACGGTAGTTATTACTTGAACACTAGAGGCAGTATTCAAGTTTCTCAAGACACTGATTCAAAAAATAAAAAGAAAAAAAAAACTAATAGAAAAAAAAAAAAAAAAAATTATTAAAAAAAAAAAAAAAAAAAAAAAAAAAAAACCTCCCCTAAAAAGGAAGACATCATGACAATAAGGGAACAAAAATGGAAGGGAACTCACAACAAAGGCAGTTTTAAAACCTGTTACAGAAGTACTAGAGACAATGCATTTCTCTTGCATAAGAGAAGTGAGGTGTGCAAAAATATAGTCATCATTCCACATTTCACATTTGCAGTTCTGGTTATGGGTTGGCTATCGATAATTAAATGGGAATTTTCGGAGATGTGCAGCATACTATAGAAAAACTGCAGGTGCCATGTATATGCAAAGATAACTAAAAAATAATTTAGTAAGTCAAATACATAAATACTGTATAGTAACCTATTTTATCATTTACTCCTACAAGTATATATACATAAATGTATTATAACAGTTAAATTTTGCTAAAACTTTGGGTGTGCTCAAGAATAACAGGCTACAGACTCTGTGGAAATGCCTCCTCTTTATCTCTCTACCAACCCGACCTAGTCAATGATTTTCTCCCTCAGCGATCTTTGTATCTTGCACTTTTCTATAAGGAAATCTTAAAAGCAGTTGCTGCAGCTCCACCAGCAACTGCTTAGACTCTGCACAGTGTGCGGGATACCAGTCTCTCGAGGAGAAACTGAAACTTTTTTATGGGTGGAGTAGGTTGTTTTACTTATTTTGTGTTAAAGAAATATGAACAGAATTATTAAAAATAAAGTTTGGGGCCGGGCTTTGAGTTATTTGTGGTTTTCACATTCACATTGTGCTTCTCACATTCACATTGTGCTTCTCTCTCTGCTTTGGTGTCTTATGGAGGAGAAATAGGGATAATGTCTATTTCCTAAATTTACTGGAAATCATTTTTGAGTCAATCTGATCCACTGGAGCTTACAAAAAAAATACAAAAAAAAATAAAAGTTTCCAGATTACACTGAGTTTATAATAACCCAAAAGTTTACTGAAAACCTATTGGCTGAAATACACTTGTTGATATTACTACACATTTTTTTTTTTTTTTTGCAAAACACCAAAAAAAAAAATATTCTATATAGGGATATTAACACAGTACCAATTTCTCTCAAGATACAAGAGTACATATATATTTCCTGACAATACCAGGGGGACAGTTTCCCAAAATAAAACTATTACTAAACTAGTTTTCTTGATAACTAATCACTGTAATATTTTTGTTCCAATCTTAAACAACTTTAATTTTAGATTCTGAGTTGGAGCCTACAGCATTTGGACTACTGCCTACTCTACCACTACACTACACTGGCTGCCCCCCCACCTGTAATCACCCCATCCACTCCCACTTTCTAGCTCCCCTTTATATTTTGTCTTCCTCTGTCACAATGTCAGGTAAAGTGCTAAGCGCTGGGAATACAAAAACAAGAAGGTCCCTACTCTCAAAGAGATTAATAAATGCTTCATCTCTAATAGCCCTGTGGCCAGCAGTCTCATTTTCCCACTACCTGGTTAGTGATATGCATCCAAAATTCCAAACAGAGCATAAAGTACTCTGCACCAAAAGTACATATAGGGAGGGGAAAGGTAATAAGCATTTATATTGGGCCACCTATGTGCCAGCCACTGTACTCAGTGTTTGTGGTGCTACTACTATTCCCATTTAACAATTAGGGAAATTGAGACAAAGGGTAAGTGACTTGCCCAGAGTCACACAGATAGTAAACGTCTGGGACTGAATTTGAAGTTTAGACTCCCTAATTAGGCACGGTGCTCTATCCACTGCACCACCAGTTGCCTCTATATGTAGTATTTGAATTTGAATCCAGGTTCTGACGTTGATTATAGGCAAATTAATGAACTCTCTTAGCCTCAGCGTCATCTGTGAAATAGGAATAATGATACCGGTTATAGATCAAATGAAATAAAATGTATAAAGTATTTTGGAAACCTTAAAGCACCATATAAATGTCAGTTATCAGGGGCAGCTAGGTGGCACAGTGGATAGACCACCGGCCCTGGATTCAGGAAGACCCGAGTTCAAATCCGGCCTCAGACACATAACACTTATTAGCTGTGTGACCCTGGGCAAGTCACTTAATCCCCGTTGCACAACAACAAAAAAAATAATAAATATTAGTTATCATCACTGTTGCAATTATTATCATGTCCAACTGTTTGATGGTCATCTCCACAGGAATGTTCCATATGGAACTAAAACTCAACATTTTGAAAACAAAATTTGTTTTCTCTCCTCCCAAACTCACTCTTCTCCTAATGTCCCTACTGCTACTGAGGGCACCACCATTTTTCCAGTCAGCCAAGTTACCTAGCAATCATCCTCAACTTTTTATCCTCACTCCACTGACCCACTACACGCAGTACATTGCCCAGTCTTGTTTATTCTAGCCCCCCCCATACTGCTTTCATCCTAATTCAAATCCTCATCACACTCAGCTGCTCTTTTCTAAGAGCAACCTAAATGGGGCACTTGCCACCTCCAGTCCTGCCCTTCTCCCATCTACTCTCCATGGAGCTGCTCTGGTCATGTTCCCATAGCACCAACCTTCTGGCTGGTCTCTCTACCCCAACGTGTTTCTCCCCACTCCAGTCCCTTCTCCACTCAGCTACCAAAGTGATCCTCCAAAAGCACACGTCTGATCATGTCATCCCCACCTCTGGACTCAAAAACTCTATTGGTTCCATTACCTTCAGGATCCAATATAAAATACCCTGACTTTTAAAGTCCTTTCTTACCTGTCCCCTTCTTACATTGTAGTCTTTGTACACTTTTCTCCCCTCCACATACTTTATGAACTAAGAGACACTGGCCTTCTTGCTTTTCCTGGCACCAGACATCCCATCTCCCAAATTTCTGCACCTTCACTGGCTACCTCCTATGCCTGGTATTCTCTCCCTCTTCACTTCCTGGCTCCCTGACTTCTTTCAAGCCTCAGCCAAGATCCCACCTTCTACAAGAAGTCTTCCCCAAACTCCCGCAGTGCTAGTGCCCTTCCTCTGATATGAGCTCCAATTTGTCCCGTATCTCTTGTATGATGTGCGTAATTGTTTGCATGTTGTCTCCCCTGTTAGAATGTGAGCTACCTGCAGGACTGTTTCTACTTTTGGTACTGTGCCTAGAACACAGTAAAAGGTTAATAAACGATTATTGACTTGCTAACGAGTTCATGCACTTGGTCTTTTTCTGAGTGGAAGACCAGACCAAAATCCTTAGAAGTAACTCTGCTGCAATTAGTCCGGCATCAGAAGGCAACAGGAGCATCTGGAGAATAGCCCCTGTCTATAGATAATCCCTCCTTGACCTGAAATTTGTAGTGGCTCTCCTCCTTCCCACATACACATAGATCCCCATTTGATGTCTCAATGGGTATGTAATATCAGAGGGGAATGAAACATGGGTATTTGTCACATTTTTTTTGTGGAACCTTGAATGATCCTGATGTGTCACTTGACTGACAAAATTCAATTGATGAAATTTCTTCCTAAATCCTACCCACCACTGAGGGTTGGAAATAAAATAATCAACATTTGATAGTGATAGAAACTTACCTAGTTGTTGTTTGGTTATTTCAGTCATATCCAATTCTTCGTGACCCCATTTTTGGGTTTTCTTGGCAAAGATACTTAAGTGGTTTGCCATTTCCTTCTCCAGCTCATTTTACAGATGAGGAAACTGACGCAAACAGGTTTAAGTAACTTTCCCAGGGTCACACAACCTAGTAAGTGTCTGAGGCCAGATTTGAACTCAGAAAGATTAAGTCTTCCTGATTTCAATCTCACTGCTCTATCCACTGTACCACCCAGCTGTCCCTATTGTACATAGTATGGTTGTTAATTATGAAATCTCAAATATATCCTGAAAGGAAAGGAAAAATTGTTTAGAAAATAAGAAATATTTATTGGATTACAAATAACTGGGGAAGAGTAAAACTAATATTTTACAATAACTAAAATTAGGATTAAGGAGTAAGGATCAGCTTTGGTTTCCCACATCACTCTATCCAAAAAATTTGATCTAGGACAAATCCTGAGTGTTTGACAGCCTTACTCAAAGTATTTTAGATAAATTCTTGTTCAGTAAAATATATCTGTGACTAAATAAATGTGTAAACTGGGTAACAGTTATTCTAGCCAGATATGATAAGCCACTATTAAAAAAAATTCTCTTAACAGCAATATGAATCATAAAAGAAGTTATTATAGACTAAGATAGAGACTAACTGCTAGTTTGTCCCACTAAGATTTTCCTAGGATTTTGCTCTATAATAGAAGTATATACTTGATAAGAATTTGGTTGGCTTTTTATTACTTATCCATGTATTTGTAATTTACAAGTACACAGAAATTCCAAAATCCAAGAAATGACAGGAAAATAAGAATGAATAAAATGCAAGACAAAACCTTTTCTTGTGACCTCACCTGCTGAGGGAGCCCCTTCTAATAAAGCACATCTGTCACTTTTATGCAATTCATAGTCTTTGAGATTTACTCTCGGCCCTGGAGTTTAAGTCACCTTCCTTCCCTAGTATGTCTCTGTCAGAGAAGGGACTTGAATCCCCTTCTTTCAGATTTAGGAGGCAGGCTCTCTGTTCACCATTCATGTTTATCTGTAACCTCTCTTAAAAAAAAATAGTCTATTCAAAGACATTATTACAAAGTTATATTATGTCAAGATCGCTTAAGTTCTTGCTGAACTTATTCCACTGGCATATTCTGGGAGGAAAAAGTGGTACCAAAATTAAGTGAAATTTAAATAACTTAAAACAGAAAATTATGTATTATAAAATAATTATGAATCAACAACTCAATGGACAGTGGGGATTTTTAATTTCTTCATGTTGAACTCCCTAGAAAACAGATGATCTAGAATCAGGGGTGGGGAACCTGCCTCCTCAAGGCCACTTGTGGCCCTCTAGGTCCTCAAGTGTGGTCCTTTGACTGAATCCAAACTTCAAAGAACAGATTCACTTAATTGGTCAAAAGGTCACACGCGAGGACCTAGAAGGTCACATGTGGCCTCAAGGCTGCAGGTTTCCCACCCGAGCTAGATACTTAACCAAATCAATTAAGATAGCTATTCCCCAGTAAAATGGTCAACTAGTGAAATTATTATCTATGTTGATAGTCAAGATCATGATCAGATGAGCAGAACCTTAGACTTCTTGTCAGAACACCTTAACTTGAAACCCAGCTTCCACAAGGCATTAAGGTGATCCTGGTCAAACCACTTAACCTTATTCCATTTGGTCTTACCCGACAGTAGTAGTCAAAGAAAGCTCCAAAATCTCCAAAATAAAAACTATAAGCTTATCACCAGGCTGATCACAGAGTGATAAGATTTTTTGATCACAAGTCTCAAAACTATTGATTCACATCATGAAGGGCCTTCAAGTACTGAAAACACAAAATTATATTACTAAAATCAGTGTTCACATCATAAAATTAAAAAGTTATGATCACTTACTTGTGAAAGGGAATATAGCCTATTGGATAAAAGGTCAGCTTTGAACTGAGGAAGTCCTGAGACCAGGGTTTTAAGTCCAGTATTTGACAATTCCAGCTGAATCACCATGGGCAATTCACTTAACTTCTTAGCATGCTAAGAAACCCCTAAGACTGCCATTTCCCAACTAACATACATTCAAAGAACATGAACAGACATTTTTCAGAGGAAGAAATCCAAGCTATCAATAGCCATATGAAAAAATACTCTAAATCACTAATAATTAAGAGAAATGCAAATTAAAACAACCCTAAGGTACCACCTCATATCCATCAGATTGCCTAAGATGACAAGGAAAATGAAATGAAAGGAAAAGAAAAGGCTTGGGAAAACAGGTACATTAATGTATTGCTGGTAGAGCTGTAAACTGGTCCAACAATTCTGGAGAACAATTTGGAACTCTACCAAAAAGAAACTAAATTCTGTATATCCTTTGACCTAGCAAAATTGCTTCTAGGTTTATACCCCAAAAAGAGACCAAAGCAGAAAAAGACTCACAAGTACAAAAATATTTAAATATTTATAGCAGCTCTTTTTGTGGTGGCAAAGAATTAAAAAATGAGAGGGATGCCCATCAACTGAGGAATGGCTAAACAAGTTATGGCATATGAATTCAATGGAATACTATTATGCTGTAAGAAATAATGAAGAGGTTGGTTCCCAAAAGACCTAGTTAGACTTGTACCAATGGATGCTAAGCAAAAAGAATTAGGAGAACAATTTATACAATAACAGCAATATCGTAAAGATAATCAACTTTGAAAGACTTAGTAACTCTGGTCAACATAATCAATAACGATGACTGCAGAAGATTCAGAAACATGCTATCCACCTACAGATAGAGAGCTGATAGAACTGAAGCACCATCTGAAGCACATTTTCGACTTTCTTTCGTTCATTCTTCCTGGGGAAAAACAGCTAATGTGGGAACTTGTTTTGTGTGACTATACATATTTATAATGGGTTTTGTTTTTCTTGCTTTCTCAATAGGTGGAGAGATAGAGGGGGGGGCAGAAGAGAATTTGGAACTGAAAATAAAATAAAATTGAATAATAAAAAAAGACTCAGTTACAGACTAGTTGCCAGCCTGCATAATATTGGAAGCTGTTTCCACAACAGGTGTTTCCTGTTCATCATGAATGAGCTCACAGATTTGCCCACCCCAAAAAGACTGTTTACACATAGCTTATACAATAATATACTGGTGACATTTTGCCTCATTTTGCTTGAGCCCAGCTCCCCTTTATATGTTGCCTTCCTCCATTAGAATGTAAGCTTCTTGGGGGCAGGGACTGTCATGTGTCTTTATTTGTATTCCCAGTGCTTAGCACAGTGCCTGGCACATAGTGCTTAATAAATTCTTTATTTAGCTATAATAACATCCTCCTCAAAGCCTAATCCCTTGGGGATAGGGGAACAGGGAGAAGAATGGCAAGGTAAAAGAGTTTCATCCAAGGTGGTAAGTCAGAAGGATTTTGTGTGTTCTCAGACTGTGTAAAGGCTGAGTTGGAACTCTAAATCAGTAGCTAATTTGGCTGTAGTGATAACAATTAATTAGGTTAGCACCCCAACCAGCATAACGAACTGCTCTTGTGAAACCAAAAAAAAAAAAACGGGGTGGCACAAAGTTGTAAGATGGCTCTACTTGAAACCATCATGATGGTCAAACTTGACACTGAAGACAGCAGATGAAATCATGCTCCTTCCTTTCAAGGCGCCACAAGAAGG
This sequence comes from Vombatus ursinus, assembly GCF_900497805.2. Classification (NCBI taxonomy): domain Eukaryota; kingdom Metazoa; phylum Chordata; class Mammalia; order Diprotodontia; family Vombatidae; genus Vombatus; species Vombatus ursinus. The sequence continues at coordinate 6,114,899 of NW_020954567.1, read as the reverse complement.
CAAGATATATCACAACAAATCAGAAATACCAATAACCCAACTGCTGGAATTGTTTTGGTGCAAACAGCACTGACCACTAAAGCAGACAAGCTAAGATTGAGTGTGAAATGATCAAATATATGAATGCTTTTATTATGTGGTAACACCACATCATAAGAAAACTGCAAACAAATCCTACCAGTTATAACCAAAGGCTTCATTCTGGGTGTTTCGTTTTTTTTGTCAACAAAATACTCAGCTCCATATTGCCCTACATTGATCTGCAATACACTGTATAATGAAGATATAACTTCATTCCTAAATCCAGATTAGATTATGAGAACAGAAATCTAGGCGTTATTTAAAACAGAAGAAAAAAGATAAACAATCTGAAAGTGCTAAAAATGTACACTTAACACAAACTACAGAAGTATTACCTAATAATTTAATAGATGGTAAAAATAATGCTGATATTTCAAATAATTCTGAAGACAACATGGACATAAAGTAGAATTTCAAAAAAAGCATTTTCTGAGTCATCGTATTCCAACAGATAGAGCAAATATGTCAAAACGGAGTAACTCAACAAAGTTAAGTGCTACAACTCTGATAAACCATTCTCCCAAAATAACCGACACTGTGTAAAAAGAAAAAGTATCTGGTATATGCTGTCATAGTGAGGAAGAGATACCACACGATGGGAGTAAGGTGGAGCTTTCTAGGAAGAGTCCTAAGGACACAAGTCAAATCCCATCATGGAAGGAGGAGCTTGAGAATTCTTTAAAGATCAGTAGAAATACAGTGAGAGAGTTCACCAATATCCAATCAATGCACACAGTAGAAAACACATTGCCCAATTAAAAAGCACCAGAAAGAAACCTTCAGAAGGGAATCTGGAAAGCCAAAGTATATCAGAAATGTCTTTAATTAAAACTGAAAATGAAAGCCAAAAGGTTAATCCAATGCAAGGTGTCAAAGCAAGGCAAAGTAAAGAACTGAACATCAAAAAAAAAAAAAATTACAGTGTTTGAAAAGCAATAAATAAACAAATAAAAATAAAAGAGGTCAAAACCCCGATGATGTGGAAAAATTGTGATCTACCTGGTTGAAGAAAGTCCCACACAACAAAACAGAAAATTTAAGCCAAACCTGAAACAGATTTTTCATCAATCTAATGAATGAAGAAACAGTTATATCAAGTGAAGTGACAGAAACGTTAGCTTCTCTGCAAAACTAGAAAACACTGGTTGTGAATACATTCAGTAATTACCAGTTTAAATGCTTCATATTGATTCATGAATTGCTAGCAGAGCACTTTTACCAGCTGCCTTTCTGAGGCAAGCCTGACGCCATCTTTCTTAACACAAGAGGGAGAAGAGAATAAGCATTTGCATGGTGCCTAACATGTGCCAGACATTGGGCTAAGCACTTTTTACAGAAAGTATCTCACTGGATCCTCAAAACAACCTTGCAAGGTAAATGCTATTAGTGTCCCCATTTTATAGTTGAGAACACTGAGGCAAACAGAGTTGAAGTGATTTGTCTAGGGTCACACATCTAGTAAGTATCTGGGTCAGATGTGAACCCAGGTCTTCCCAACTCCAGGCCCGGTACTCTACCCATTGAACCACCTCACTCCCCTACAGCAGAAAACATTACATATTTATTACCCAAAGATGAAAACCCCTCCTAAACATAGGAAAGTTATGAGTTTATGTACTTTATATGTAGCATTTACATCTTGCATAGCTCAAAAAAAACTATAAGCAGTCATAAGAAAATAATACACTGGCCAAAAAACAAAAGGGGTGTACCAGGGCTAAAAAGAGTGACTCAATACTGACTGAGTGATTACTGAACAAGCCATCTAAAGGTGTCATAACATTTACACTGCTTTTATTAATTACTGCAATACTTCTAACTCAATTCTATACTCAGGGCGGCTTAGTTAAGGTACTATAGATATAGAAAACAGATCTATTCACAAAGAAAATGCTAGAATAGTTGATGTCCACGTGGAAAATAATTTTCTATTTAAAACAAATTACCAACAAAACATCACCACCAACAACTGATATAAAATGTACCACCTTCCACATTTAAGCTTGCTATTATTCTTCTGCCTACCCTTAAATCTATTATCATTCCTGAGTAGAACAGCCAAGTATGACTTCCAAATCAAAGAAGCAGCCATACCAAAACACTGTATGACATCAAATTATATGTTTCAACTGAAAAGCACATTAAATAGTTTACTTCATCATATGAAAACCTGTTCAGTCACATAAAACTGTCATCTGGACTCAAATGTAAAGTTCTTAATGTGTTCTAAGAAAGAATAAAAACTGAAGGTTTGTGAGCTTGAAGCCTGAGGTCAAACTGAATCAATGGATGTAATTTAAAAACAGCTGGGTCTTCTCTAAGCAGGAGACATGGATCATAAGATGATGATATCAAGGAGGAAACTCAGGCAGTATATGTTAAGAGGCTAAAGTCAAAATGTAATGTGAAGAACATAACTAACCCTATACAATTGCCAGTCTTAATATATTCTTTCAAGTATGCTAAATGAGATAATAATGGATCTAACATGTATTCAAACAAAACCCCTTACAATGTTAATAAAACACATGGCTCATCACATCCAAGAAGATAGACATTTCCTCATTAAAAAAGAGGAAGGAAATTAAAAGACCTTCTCAGAGCATATCATAAGCAAGTTAAATATGTACAGGAATATTTTTGGGACAAACAAGTTAAAAGCTAACAACAGAAATGCACAAGGCAACTGGACTTGTCAAATGCAAAAGAAAGTAGATCACTGTAAAGAACTCATGAAACAGCTAAGATCCAAGAATGGAATCAAACATCCATATGAACTCTACCAAACATATGTCAATTAAAAAAAAAAAAAGAGTCTAACAAATGGCAGTCATGCAGATTTGTTTAAAGAAATAAAGGAGTTTCTGATAGGAATTAAAGATCAGGCTGCTACTACCAAATTACAGAGTCCAAGCTTACTGAATAATGCAGATTCTGCAATGTTTCTGAATGTTACAGGAAAATATGGCATCTACCAAACATCTAGAAAGACACAATTAGGTGGCTAGAATTATGTAACAGAAACAGACTCCCCTTTATAAACTAACAGATGACAAATCCTAGTACTAAAATTACAAACCTCGAAATATCCTTGAGAAGTCAGAAAAGAGTGGGACCAAAGCATCCTTATAAGCATAACTTGTCCACAACTGGCCAGACATACCACTGATGCCTAAAAATTTAAGAACAACATTTTGAAGTAGTTATCACCATAAAGGATATTCACTCTCCAAACTACATGGAGTCAAAAGCTTTCAAAATATACAGAGACTTAGTGGAATCAATTAAATCATGAAAGAAAAAAATGAAATATGTCATCCCTCTCATCCTATCTACTTGGGAGTTATATTCTCAAGGATGTTTTCAGTGAGTAGATAAAAGATGAGCTTACATCCCAATATTTCAATTACAAAAAAGTTATTTTTATCTGCCTTCATAGTAGCCCACAGAACATTACATTATCTCACCTGATTCCCAGAAACAGATGCTATTGTTATCCCCATTTTACTGATGAAGAAACTAAGGCAGTTAAGAGGCTAATTGACTTACTCAATGTCACACAGATATTTCATATCTGAGTCAAGATTCAAAGTCAGGTTTTCCTGACTGCAAGTCCAGTCCTCTATTGATTAAAAACAACAACAACAACAAAAAAATTGCCTTGTTAAAAGTCTTTTAATGAGTTTAAAAAAAAAAATGTGTTGGACAGGTACTCATAGATCACAAGTGCCTGTGCTAGAAAATCTATCCCAACACTAATGAATAATTAATACAATAGCTAGCTTTTTTTTCTTATCAACATCACCTTCTTTAAAATTGCTAATATAATTAGAAATACAAGAGGCTGCCAACTACCCAAATGTCAGTTTTCCAGATGATTGGGTAGCTGATTTGATTTCCCTACACATCAAGTAGTAGAATAAAAAATTAGAAAAGTCCCTATTTCTCCATTTAATCCTTTGGTCATAAAAACAAAATACTAAATATCCCTAAAATAAACACTTTCTGTCTTATTAAATTCATATTTAAGACAGAATGAATAATATAGTTTTGAAAAGAAATCTAGATGCTAGTCCTAAATCTTCAATATTGGCAGATTAGTGTTTATCAGTGCTAGTCTAACAACTAGATGTCTAGCTGGATTGTCTGGAGTTCATTACATAAGTATAATTTAGAACTACTATGGCCCCTAGAAATAAACTGTATTTGTTCACTTACATTCCAAATGAAATACTTATTAGAGAGTTAAAATATAAAACCCACAATCACAGACTAAAGAGTCCAAGATTTGTTCAATTTTAAAGTAGGACTAACATTTAAATATCAGACTAGTTTAATATTTCTACCTAGTCTATCTTCTCTCCAAACAAAAAGAAGTCTAATAACCAAAAGAATTATTACAATGTTTTCTATTTTTTCCACATTTTTTATCATTATTCAGCACCAAGCAGTAACCTTACTTAAGATGATACACAATCTCTGGACCTCTGATGCAAACATGCAGTCCAACGGCCATGTGTTGGATACCTCCGTATTTGACAAAAGAAATTATGGAAAGACACAAACAAAATGAATATTCGGCTACCTTGTACAACAAATTTCAAAGTAATACTATCACCCACCTGTTGCATAAAAATCAAGGTGAGGGGAAGGGCAGAAAGAAATTAGTTATGAAGTTTTGACTAACCAATCATAATAATTCACAAATAGTGAATGGTACCAGTAAAAACAACAAAGGAAATATCTCTAATCAAGTCTATACGTGTCAAAAATCAATCAGTCAACAAGCATTTCCTTATCTTTGCTGCATATCATGCCTAAGGAAGCAAAACATCATATTTACAAGCTGCACATTAGTTTTTGTGAGATAATATAATGTTATCTTGATTTTCTGTTACGAGGAAGAGAAAAAGCCCATTATATTTAAATCCAATACAATGAAAAAGAAACTTGTATTAGTCATCAATTGAAACATCTGAAAATCCAACTTTTCATTAGATCTGCTACAAATAGTGTGTGTGTGTGTGTGTGTGTGTGTGTGTGTGTGTGTGTGTGTGTGGTGGGGGGGAATGGAATTTTTAATCTCTTTTTCTGTTCTAGCCTCTTTCTTCCTTCTCGTGGGAATGTTAACTACAAGGGAAAAAGAAAATAACGAGTTAAGCAATGGAAAAGCAGAAGTGACAAATAAGCCATAAACTGAATAAGGCAGCTTTACAAAATGAACTTTGGTACCAACAGGTGGTAATGTGAAGGATATCCAGTGATCAATTCCTTCAGGAAAGTGAGTATCTGAACCAGGTAGGAAAGAGAAAGAGAGAGACAAAGTGTAATGATCAAGCGATGAGATTGGTCCTTTAACAAACATGACAGGATTTACACATCCAAGAGAGTTCTTTGTTAAAGAAGTTATTTTAGGAAGCTATTTATTCCAATAATGCTGCTGTTTCTCAATATACTTTCAGAAGTCTTCTTTTGGAATTGCCTTTAAGTGCCAGTTTCTTAACAAAAACCAATCTCCTTACTATAATTTCACGTATACCAAAAGATTCTAAATAACATTTAGATGTTTCCAAAAAAAAAAAAAAAAAAATTTGGTACCATCAAGAATATAATGTTTAGGTGGTGCAGTGGATAGAGCTCTGGCCTTGGAGTCAGGAGGACCTGAGTTCAAATACAGTCTCAGGCACATAACACTTATTAACTGTGTGACTCTGGGCAAGTCACTTAACCCTGATTGCCTCACCAAAAAGAAAAAAAAAATACTATGTTACATATAAGGGTCTTAAGACAATGAATAAGATAATGAAAATGTTTAAAAATCTAGCATATTAAAGTCTCAACCTCGTTTAGTTTAGTTCCTTCTTAAAGCTTTTTTAAGTCATTTAAGACACAAAAGTGGCATTTCACTCAAAATCAAATGTTTGAAGACCTATCATGTACACCATAGTGCAAGCTAATCCATGGTTCCCATCTCTATGGTGATTCTCAAATCTACTTTTCCTGCCCCATTCTCTCTACAAGCTCTAATCTCACATCTCCACAGTTGCCTTTCAGATATCTTAAAGTAGATGTCCAATAGACATCTTAACTAGATGTGTCCAAAATGGAACTCATTATCTTCTATAGTAAAACCTTCTCCTCCCCTTCCCTATTACCTAGAGGATGACACCATCCTCCCATCCTTTAGGCTCAAAACTAGGAGCTGTTCTGGATTCCTCTCTCTCTCACCACTTCCCCTCCTTCCCCCACTCCAAGCAGTTGCCAAGGCCTGTGATTTTACCTTGGCAACATCTCTTATATATGCCTTCTCTCTTGACACTACCACCATTCTAGCACAGGCCCCATCACCTTAGGCCTAGGACTACTGCAGCAGCCTGCTGGTGGGTCTGCCTGCCTCAAGTCTCTCCCCACTCCAATCCATCTTCTTTTCAGCTACTATACTGATTTTTCTAAAGTACAGGTCTGATCATGTCACCTCTCCTCCTCAATAAACTCAAGTGGCTTCCTCGTCTCGAGGATCAAACATAAAATGCTGTTTGACATTCAAAGCCCTTTGTCACCTAGGCCCCTCCCTTATATTTCTAGTCTTCTCACACCTTACTCCCCCCTCCATTTCTTTGATTCAACGACACTGGTCTTCTGGCTGTTCCACGAAAAAGACATCCCATCTCCCTTGGCTCCAGGCATTCTCCCTAGTTGTCTCCTCTGCATAGACCATTCTCACTCCTCTGCCCCAATTTCTGACTTCTCTGGCTTCCTTTCAGTCCCAAATAAAATCCCACCTTCCCCAATCCTTCTTAATTCCAGTGCCTTCTTTCTGTTAATTATTTCATATTTATCCTGTATGTAATAGTTTGTTTTGTGTACATTTGTTTGCATGCTGTCTCTGCCATTAGATTGTAAGCTCCTTGACTATCTACTGCCTCTTTTTGTATCTCCAGTGCTTAGCACAGTCCCTTTCTCATCCAGCCCTACGTAGGGGGTGCTTAATAATTGTTTATTGATTGATTGGCTGATTGCCTTTAAGGAACTTACAACCTAGTTGGGAGGACAAGACAACAAAAAGAGAGACAAAGAGGATCTATATATATAGATCCTCTTTGTATATATACACATACATACATATACACATACACATACAAATATATATTATATATTTACACACACATATATACAAATACATACATACTATATATATATGTGTACATATAAAGTCAAGACCTAAACTGATTACATTTAGCTCAGACTAAGTGCTATATATTCAATCAGAGAAGAATGAGACTAACTTTGGGCTAAAATAGTTCAGAAGTCTTTATTCAAGGAGGTGGTGAGTCCCGAGTCAAATCTCAAGAGTCAATTCAACATTTAATAAGCACCTACTATGTCTGAGGCACTTTATTAGGCACTAGGAATAAATAGGAGGGAAAAAACAGTCCCTGCTTACTTGGAGGTTAATTCTCCTGGAAGGACACAAATTACATTTACATACACAAGTACGTAAATTGAAGCTAATTTAAGGAGAGAGAGAATAGGAGCAATAGTCTTCCAGGAAGGGTTGGCAGAGGAGGTGGCACCTGAGCGATTCCAGGAAGAGGACAATTCAAAGAAGCAGTTAGGAAGGAGTACATTCAACTTACAGGAGAAGGAGTTTCCATGCATAAAGACAGGAGCTGAAATGGAATGTTGAGTTCAGAGAACAGCTAAGAGTCCAGTTTGGCTAGTCAATCAATGAACATTTTTAAAGTGCCTACTATGTACTAAGCACTGGAAATACAAATATGAAGAAGACAGTCCAGTCCCTTCCCTCAAGGAGCTTACAACCTAATGAGGGAAGACAACACACAAAAGAAAGGTAAAGCAAAGAGAAGGTGGCTTGGAGGCATGGTAGAGAAGCCAAAGAAGTCCAAAATGAGTGTAGCCAAGTGAGAAATGAGATGTCAGAGGAGATCAGTCCTGTTCTCCTTCTTAAATGGAAGAGTTTATGGTTCCAGTCTACCAATCAGAAAGACAGAGGGGGTACTAATGAGGTGTGAGTAACAAGGCTGCCTGGATTTTGCAAGATAAAATTGCCCAAAGATGAGTTTGCTGGGAGCATGGTGGAGAAGATTAAAAAAAAAATCCAAAGTGAGTGAAGCCCAATTAAAAGGAGGAGATGCCTGGCTAGCAAGAAGAATGTGAAACAAAGCTAGAAAGATGAAGAAGAGTTAGACTGTAGAAGACCTTGAATGCCAGGCTGCAGTGTTTACTTTCTCCTAGAAGCTGAAGGTTTTTGTGCTGGATAATGACTCAGACCTGTCCCTCACCAAGATTATTTCAGCAGCTTCGCAGAAGACTAACTGCAAAATGGGAAACACTGGAATGAGGACCAGTCCAAGTGAGAAGCAATGAGGCAATGAAGTAGGGTGATGGCCAAGGAATGGAAAGTAGGGGATAGATTCTAGAAATGTTGAGTTGGATTTAGATAGGCAAAGGGAAGAAGGCATTCACAACGAGAGAGAAAACTGATAGTAGCTGGGCAGCTAGAGGCACCATGGATGAGTGCCAGAACTAAAGGAAGACTCATCTTCCTGACTCAAATCCAGCCATAGACACTTACTAGCTATGTGACCTTGGGCAAGTCACTTAATCCTATTTGCCTCAGTTTCCTTATCTATAAAATGATCTGAAGAAGGAAACGGCCAACCACTCCAGTATTTTTGCCAAGCAAACTCCAAACAGGGTCCTGAAGAATAGGACGCAACTGAAAAATGACAAAACAACAACAGAAGGCAACATGGAGACTAGTCCAATCGGAGCAGAGGAGTAGTATCACACTAAGAAATCAAAGGAGGTGAGGATGGGGACTAACTACAATATGGCCAAATTACAAAGGACCATAAAAACCAGACAGATTTTTAGTAAACATGATAAAGCACGAACTGAAGGCCATTTAAAATTGTTCTTTGTTTCAAGCATTAGAACAAATATAACAAAAGGGTCAATGGAGAGGTACATGATGGGTGGGAGCAGGCCACAATATACATAACCAATGGGAGCTCTGAAGAACAGGAATACAAGATGTTATCAAAGGTGACAGAGCCAGAAGCTGGTACCTCTGTTACATCAGAAGAAAGTGAAGAAGGCCTCCGGCACATTGGACACACACTCTGTGGACAAACTTATAGGAGGAAATGGGGAAAAAAAATTGTATAGGATGAGGAGGCACACATGGAATATGGTCTGAACTGGTAGAGGGAACTTCTCAATCATATATCCATTTGAGAATATGTGAATATGTAACACAGGGGATAAGTATTTTTGGAAAATCCTCTGTAACAGTAGTGGGGGGGGCAGCTAGGTGGCGCAGTGAATAGCGCACCAGCCCTGAAGTCAGGAGGACCGACAAATCTGGCCTCAGACCAAACACTTGACACGTACTAGCTGTGTGACCTTGGATAAGTCACTTAACCCCAATTGCCTCACCAAAAACAAAAAAACAAAAAACAGTAGTGTGTGGTCTGTTTGGATATAGCAGTATATTTGAACAAATGACTTTGAGAATATAAGTGTGAACACAAATGTTGGGAACTTATTAACTGATGCACCTACACACATTGTTACAAGGATATTACAAATGTACAAAGTTTAAAAAAAAAAAATAGATCCAGCCCATAATTTGACCCCAACAAGTAATACATGTAATAAAATTGCTCATTTCATTTTACTTTTTGTATTTACCTAATATAAATTATTACTTCAAAGATTTCTTTTAACCATAATTTATTCTTCTACATAGCAACTACTTGATGTTGTTATTACTATCATTTTATCACTGATCCAATTGCCACAGGAAAGTCACACAGAAAGTCAAGATTAAAGCCTATATAAGGCACAGAGAATTTATTACTCTCAGGATTCTAAGGACACCCAGTCACAACAGGTCAAATATAAATCTCAGTATTCAATTTTTATCTAATACTTGTATCATTAGATTGTAAGCTTCTTTAGGGCAGTGATTGTCTTCTGCCTCTTTTTGTACCCTCAATACTTAGCACAGTGTCCAGGATATAGTAGGTACTTAATAAATGTATACTAACTGATTGATTTGAAATTTAAAATACACAAAATCTAGAAAATTTCAAATTAAAGCAGTACCCATTCATTTTGAAAATTCAACATGACCAAAACTCAACCCAGCATCTTACCCAAAAAAGTCTGTTTTCTAAGTTCTCCACTGATGCTAATGGTATCACCATTCTTTAAGTAATTCCAGTTCAAATTAGAGTTATCTGTATCACCCATTCCCTATGTCCAATAAATCAACAAGTCAGAGAATTGCAGGATTTTAGAGGTCTAGTCCAACTCTCCCATTTTTTCATTAAGAAACTGAGGCAGATGTTAAATGAATTGCCCGAGGTCACACTTTTAACAAGATTTAAAATCCAAGTCTTGAAGTCTAGCCTCACACAAATACAAACCTCACCTTGATTCTTCTTTCAAAAATGTCTCTCCCTCATATTCATCTTATCATTCTCACCACCACCCTCATTTAGTCAGCAAATATTTACTGAGTACCTACCATGAACAGTTCAGATCTTTCTCACTAAAGAACTCATGCCTGAATTACTGTAGTTGCCTCCTCTCTGACCTTCCGTAGGCAGTCTTTTCTAGCTGCACTACATCCTCCATACAAAAATAATACTACTTAATACCACCCTCATCACATCATTCCTCTGTTCAAAAGCCTCCAGTAGGCTTCCCCAGAGCCAACAGGATAAAACTCAGACATTCAAGTAATTGACCACCCTCTACGATCTGGCCTAACTAGGCCATTATCACCCAATCTCCCATTACTTGCCAACCAAAACAAGTAAGAATAGTTTGATTATTGTTCCCAACACATGCTATGCTCAATTCCTAAATCTAACACTCTGCTCACGTCTTTTTTCTTTGCTGCCCTGGAATGCCCATTTCTGTCTTCTGTGGTTCAGCTTAAGTCAAGTCAAAGCTCCATACAGCAGCAGTTAGTGTGAAGAGCAGCAGTCAAAGAACCAGGAGACGGTTTTCCAATCTACATAACCTTTGGCATGTTGTTTGACCCCTCAGGGCCTCAGTTTACCCCTTTATAAAGATTACCAGTGGTTCTCAAAGGGTGTGACTGGATATGCACCCTGAATTTCTCTAGGTCTGCTCTGAAGTGCTGCCAACTTACATATTCACTGTGCCAGGATTCCTCACTACAAAGAATAATACTGTGACATGAGCAAGAAAAAAAATCTGTAAACCGCTAGACTGTATCATCTGTAAGATCCTTCAATACAATTCTACAATACTCCAAGCCATGCCAATAGCGTCCTAGTCTAATCTAATGAAATGAGAAATATATTTTACTATGTTATTATATGTTATCTTGCAATGTTCTCTGAATATTCCAGGTGTGTAGGCCTTGACTTGTCAATGAAAAAACCTCCAAGGAAGGGACCTTATATTTCTTGGACATCACTACAGGGACTAATAGTTACTCAATACACAGTAGTTACTCAATACATACTCAAAATTTAAATACTGAAAAGATGCAAAGGTGAGCTAAAACCACAGAACTTTGATTATAATATAACCTCTACAGGATGTAGAGAAGAAATCTTTTTTATTGAGACATTGTAGTGTTAACTAACAATAAAAAACCAAGTAACAAAAAAGTGATTGAATCATTTCACCCTTTATGCAAATAGAATACTTTGCCTTGAGTACTCCATAAGCAAAAACCAATTAGTAAAAACCTAGTCCCTTCATGGAATAGTGCAATTGAACACAAATAAAGCCAAGTTTTTCATGATTAAAAATAAACCCTTGTGTCATAATGCCTATTTTCCAGTCATGTTTTTTGCTTTCTCCTAAGAGTTCACTATTTAAAAGAAACAATTTTGATTACATATAAAAAAGAATCATTTAACTTTTGTAACCTTGCACACGACAGTTCAAATTCCAACATAAGTCTCAAGAACCCTTTTGAGAGAATTAAGACAGGTGAACTGGAAAATTTTTAAGGGTTTTTTTTTTTTTGCCTTCAAATTTTAAGTCTGCCATCTAAATAACAATCTTCATATACCTAGGTGGAACAGGCAGAGAAATAGATGGTTTTACACACAAATTAGAAAACATCTCTTCAACTATCAATACAGTTTAGAAATGTCTTAAATTGATGTCTTCTTTTTCTGTCTGAATGTCTAGGTTTTCTTTAAAAGATAATCCTGATAAACTTGAAAATTTGCTGAATTCTGCTCATTACTTTTATGGCTGGCAAAATTTATGAAACACTGAAAGTTTTATTATTTACCTGCAGAGAATAAAAGGAACAATGTGCAGCAGTCACTCAGCATATCAGGAAGAGTTCGTTTCCAAAGCTCAGTAAACTACCCAGCTATCAAATGAAAATAAAAAGAATTTCACGAGCCATCTACATTTTAGTAGAGAGCTTCATTTGATAGTAGCTGTGAAATTCAATTTACACAACTAAATTCTAAAGATAAAGAGGATCATTTAAGCAAGCAATGGCTCTACTCTACCCATACCATTCATTGTCTGTTTTTCTTAGAATTCTAGATGAAGATCAGAAGATCAGAAATTCATCAATTCAGAACAAAACCACTGTACTTCTAAATAGCATTGCAAACTATAAAATTATGCAATGCTCTTCCAGGGAAAAAAATGACAAAAATGTACATAATTAGCAAAAAATCTGGACTAATTTTAAAGAAGTAGACTGCTATTTTCTATTGACTGTAACCATTCTTAACAAGGTACTAAGAAAGTACCTTGAGAAGTTAATTCCTCAGATGCAGTATGACAAGTAAGGAAAAAAGTTAGGACTAAACGAGATTATGCAAACAATACACAGAAAGCCAAGGAAAAAGAAGAATATGTCCCTAGGAGATTTTGGTACTATGATGGCACCAAGATATAGTATGTATCAGATGTGCCATGTCAGATATATCACTAAAGAGAATGGCAAAGTATGGGCCTTAAATTCTTTCTGTTAAGCTTCCTATATAAGGAATAAGTGCTAAGGAAGGATCTGGAAAAAAGGGAAGAAATAGCTTACTGTATATGCTATGACAAGCTTTTTTTTTTTAAAAAAAAAAGGCATTTCATATATTTTTACTGTACTATAAAGCAGGATCTGATGTTTTGTTTTGTCTTTTTAAATCTCATAGATGACCAAAAGGGGGCATGCGTCCTCTGTTTTGCTTCAAAGTAACCTACCTTCCGATCATTACTCCTTTCAGTTTTTCAAAACTCAGTCATTAATTCCTACTATGAAGAAATGCATGCCAGGATAATGGAGGGCTCCATAGTGAGCAGGTTCATTATTTTTATTGAACCTGTAATCCTCATACAAACTCTTCGAGTGAAATTAAGCTGCTGCTCTATAAATGCACAGTAATGAGTCACACATAGTATTTTTAAAAATGAAATTATTTCAGTGCATCCTAGGGAAAGATTAAAAAGTTGGTATCAATATACTTTTAATTTCTTTTAAAGTCCAGTAAAAAAACAATTTTGCATCTAATAGAATAAAGCAATCACGACTTTTTCCTGTTGCATTCAAAGCACAAAGAAATAAGAAAAAAAAAAACCATGAAAACATGACCAACCTCAAAAACAGAAATGCTACTTACAAAAATGGCTGCTTCTCACTGGCTACCTGGCTTTAAAACTGAGATAATACTCTAGTAGGAAATATAATTCTAGTAACTGACAAGAAAGTTGATTTTCTAAACTTGTTTACAGACTAAAGTAAAGATTCTTAACTCAAAGATGATGTATTCGTGTTTAAGTAGAGGCAGCAGGGCACAGTGGACTGGACTCAGAGGATGGTATGGAATCTCAACCAGTCATTGACCTAGCTATGCGATTGTGGGCAATTCACTTCATCTCAGACCCTAGGTTTCCTCATTGGTCAAAGAAGATATCACAAATCTCCCAAAAGGATTAAAATTCTAAATTCTAACCCAATGTTATAGATGCTAGGGAAAAAATTTAAGTCTCCTTTTAAATCTTAATAAAACCATCTCCCCACTTCAGAGAAGAAAAAAGTCTTATAAAAGTCAACTAATTAAGCATTCATATTTCCAATTTTTCATAGTAGTTTGTTGAACTTTTTGATGCTACTATAAATACACTCAAGTTATCTGAGCATCCTGCTATATAATGAATCAGAAATCCATCTGCCAAATAACCTGTCTACAATCACCTAGATCTGGTCTCACTGCTCCCTTTGTATCTTTCTTACTTATCAATTACAAGTCAGTAAATTCAAGATATGCAATGATACCACAGCATAAAAAAAGGAAAATATGTATTATTCTTTCCTTAAACATAATAAATTGACAGTGACAATTTTAAAGGGGCTTCAAGACAGCAGTTTCCAGATTCTTTTAACAATTTGATGAAAGGAAACAAAAACATGTTTTGGCCTTAAGACCCTTTAAAAAAAGTCAAATATCTAGCTTGTTGCTATGTGATATTCAAGATCTAAATTCATAAATATGACTAGAGTGAGATACTACAGGTGGGAAAGCAGTGGCACTGAGTTTTCTTGGAAACTATAGGAAGTGGCCTCAAAGCTACGTGAGAAATTAGGCCAGTTTGAGCTCCACTTAATTTCTGTCTCCCAACCTTTCCCTTCCTCCTATCCCCCACCTCTTTGCAATGTTTACATGTGATTGGAAATTACAGATACAGAAACTGTCACATATCTCCAGGACACCCCAATGATTACTTTAAACTAACTAATGAAGAAAGACTATAAGTTGCCAATATTTCGGACTATCAGTAGGAGCAATACTATATAAATGAAAGATATTTTATAAATTTCTAATCAAAACAATGGGGAAAACTGGGTCCAGACTGACAAAATCGAGGAAGGAAAGCTCTACTCATTATAAAAATTAAAGGAGATGCCTGTGTTTCAACTTATTTTAAATAGTAAGTATTTTCAATTTAATAACCAAATGTATAGCACTAACTCTCAGCATCACTTTGTTTCTGCAAGCAGAGGTCTAAAAGCAAAACAGTATACTTGGTTAGCTTGGGATCATAATAACCTGTTTAAAACAATCCTTTTAAAAGGGTGGGATTAGATCTGAGACTTTCAAGTTTATATAACTCTACTATTTGATAACTTGGGGAAATCTGTTTCTACAACAGCATATGAAGTCAAGATTCATAAATCCAGCTCTGCCATACAACAATACAAGACCAAAATTCAACAATTCCTCATTTTCCACATTACTAACATTGTGGAGTAAAATTTTGTTTCTAAGATGTGATACACATTTTTATCATCTAGGATAAAATATCTACAGTCTCAGTAGTGGTTAAAATGCAGCTATAAAGGAAATTGTCCTGAGATAAATGGTTTCCCTATGAGAAGGTTTCACTGCTACACTTCACCTCAGGCCAATAAATCAAATTAACTGCACCTTGTCCTCTGTCCAATGACATCATCAGCTTGACCACATCTCTGGAAGCCGGTAGAAAAACATATACTATTTAAGGAATTAAATCATATTACTGCTTTTTGTCCACCCAACCTCACCCTGACAGTATCTGAAGCCGTCATTCACCTGAGCACTCTCATTAAAGCTAGAGATGTATTTCTTTTTATGCAGCATTTAGGGTTTGTCTCTATCAGGAGCAAAATAGGGAAGAAAAAAAAAAAGCATGAACAGGTTTTTTGAAAATTGAATTGCTTTAAGTCAATCAAGTCAGGAATTTTGTTACAAATTAAGGAGACTTATACTTTGATGCTTACTACCAAGCGCTGAATGTAAAGTCTCTTCACTTGTTTCCAAATGTATCAAAAAAAAAAAAAATTCAAACAAAAAACAAGCAAACAACTGAGGCTCCTAAAAGAGGTCTGTTGTCTATTTTCCTCCAATAGTAAATGGATAGTCACTAATGAGAAGCTCTACCATTTTTAGCATATCACTAAAGCTACAAAATAAAATGAAAACCAAAATTTGCCCAGGAAGAAATCTAAATCAAAGTGATTATTATTTCCAAAGAGTAGTTATTCTTTTTTTTTTAAAATAACTCCATTTAAAAAAATCTTGATGAAATCAATTCTGACCATTTTGGAGGAGAAAGGAAGTAGCAGAGTCCTAGTACACCAGGCAGCAAAATATATATATATGTGTTTTTCCCCTAATTTTTGCCCAGATGGCATGTAGCATAAACAACAAAAAAAATTACTCCTATTTTCAAATATTTTCCACATTCAAGTATTAGGTATTTAAGCCGATGATATCGATAACATAAACTTACAAAATTACTCCTTTCAAATTAGAGAGAAAGTAGACAGCCTTGAGAAATTCTTAAAGTGTTCCAATACTACTATTGTGAAATGTCTAAAAATCTTAGGATTTCTCACATCTCCTAGAAAACTTATGTTGATTTTTACAAGTACAAGAAAGACCTTCTAAGGAGTTCAAGTGTTAAATAGAAATAAGTCCCCCAAAACAAACCATATTAAAGGATGAAAAAATTTTACTTGTTCCAACTTCCACTAAAAATGAGAAATTAAGCCATTTTTCTAAAATGGCTAACACTGCTACAAATTACATGAAAACCCCTTTTGAAAAGAAAACAAAACATCCCAGAGCCTCTTGCTTAGCTGTGAGCTGAGCAGTTTTGAAGCTGGTCAAGCCCCAGGGGGGTTTTGTTTTGCCCGCAGGGGGTGGGGTGTGTGGTGTGTGCGTGTATAAGTGGTAGTTGGTGGGGGGAGTCATTTTGGTTATTAGTAAATAAATCAAGCGGCAGAGAATATGAGGCCTAGGCATCTGCTGGAGGAGCCAAGGCCTAGCTCTCCCCCCTTCTCTTCCCAGCACAGCCTGGGTTTGATCTTGGAGCCCTGCGGATTGCCAAGAAGGAAAAAAAAAAAGAATCATATCGAACCACAAAAGCACATGGGGCGAATGTAAAATATAAACACGGCGTTGGGCTGTGAGTGGCTGTTATTAAAGGTCTGAATTACTAAACATGAGAGGCGGGGAAAGCCAGGCGGCCATTTCAATAATATAAACCTCCCCGAATTAGACATTATTCAAATGAGAGAGGTACCGAGAAGGAGAGAGCGGAGAGGACCCGGGGCAGAGCACGAAACCACCACAAAACCAGGGAGGGAAATCCCCTTCCTAGCCACCGGCTCCGAGCCACAGTCCGAGGAAGCTTAAGAGGAGCGGTCAGCAATGTCACCAACTTAGCGAGCGGCCCGTCCCGGGCCGGGGGCTGCCCTGCTTCCCCACCCCCGACTCCGGGGAGGCCGCTGGAGGGCTGCCCGAGGGCCCCCTGGGCCCCCGAGCCAGGAAAGTGAGTCTCTAGAGTAGCCTCCCCCGAAGTGTGCGAAGGCGGCCGGGACCTCCAGGGAAGGACCCAAGAGTCCTTCTCCCAGGATCCCGCGGGTCCCGAGGCCGAGGAATAGCGGGGAGGGGGCGACGACGCAAATCCCTCCGGAGCTCCTGCCCAGGTGGCTCTTCCTGGTTCCACCTTCCACACCCAGGTGAGCCAAACCCACCCCTGCACGGAGACGCTCCACGCACCCCTCCCCCGGTGCCGAGAGCCCCCCGCCGGCCCACACAGCTGCACGGACAACCTCCCAGCCCCAAGAAGAGACCCCCACACCGGGGTCACTCGCGGCAAGGGGGTGGGGGTGGAGGGACGCGGCCGCGGGAGCGTGTAGGTTGGTAGGGGGAAGGAGTAACCTCAGGATTTTAAACCTCAGACCCACGTGCGGCGGGGCGGGCAGGCGGACTGACGTGCGGGGGCTCCCTCCGCCCCCGCCCCCCGCCGCGGGCACCGCTCCCCCCACCGCCCGGCCGGGCGTCCGGCCCGGCGGGGTCCCGGTCCTTCCGCGGCCGCCGCCTCCCCCAGCCCGCAGCATTGTGCGCGCCCGCCCCCTCCCCAGCGACACACCCCCCCCAGGCCGGCGGCGGCGGCGGCCCCCGGCCCCGGCCAGCGCTGCCTCCCGCCACCCGCCCGGCCGATCACTGATGAATATGTAAAATGTCTTTATTGTCCGCACCCGCGGCCCCCGGCGCCGCCGCCGCCGCCGCCGCCGCGGACCGGGCTGCCGGGCCGGGAGGGCCGGGCCGCCGACGAGCGGGGGCCGGAGGAGCCAGGTGGCTTGCCTCCCCCTTTGCCCCTTGTCTTCCCCTCCGCCTGGACGCACGGAGCCGCTTTACCCCTTCGCTCGGCGCCCGGCGGGGGCTACGGGCTCCCCGGCCCCCCATCTCCCCGCCGTTAATTATAATAATCCTGAGTACTAATAAATTATGCTAAGTCGCAGGGGGGGGCAGCGGGAGCCGGGGTTGAGTATGAATATGAATATGTAAAATGCTGTAATGATTACCTGCTGCTGCTGCCGCCGCGGCTGAACTCTCATCTTGACTCGCTGCTCCTCCGTCCGCCATTTTGAATATTTTAACCAAAATCGGCCGGTCGATAAACCCTCCCTCGCTCCCTGCTCCCCTCCCCCCTCCCGCCCTCCATACCTCCTCCCTCTACTTTCTCCTCCTCCTCCCTTCCTCCCCCCTCCCCCCCCGCCCAGCTCTCTCTCTCTCGCTCGCGCTCTCTCTCTCTCTCTCTCTCTCTCTGCTCACACCAGGCGCGCGCCAGGGGGCGCGCGAGGCTGGTGCTCGCACCGCCCCGCCTACGGCCCGGGTGCGCCCCCACCTCCCCCTTACACACACACCCTCACGATTCCGCGCCTGCGCCTCTCCGCCTCGCGCCTCTTCACATTTCCCCTCGCTTCCCTCCCCCCTTCACTTTTTGGGCCCCTGCGTCACTTTCTGTTCGGGGACCTAGAGGGTTTCGGACACACACATGCGCAGTCTTTCCCCTCTCGCCTCTGACTTGTGTATTTCGTGTTCGCTTGCTTTTCTTTTTCACTCTCTTCCCCCTTCCCCTCCCCCCTAAACTCAGGCGACTCCGAAAACATTTGCGTTTGCGCAGTTGGCGTGAGCAGGGCATGAGTTCCCTTGCCCGCCCCAGATTTGGGAGGGAAGTTTGTGGACAAACACGAGGGAATGACGTGCGGAGTGAGGGGCTCACGGGCCATTTTCTCCTTCCCATTAGCGGAACGGGGCCACAGAGTAACCTCGTCGGCCAGCCTGTATGAAATGCATACTGGCCGGCCAGGGGCCGATGGCGGCCGAGACTTCCCTCCCAGGCTCCGAGGCCGCGGGAGTGCGCCCCCGACGCGCCGGTGGCGTGCTCGTGCCCGAGCGCCGCGCGCGCTCCCGGGGTCCCCCCTACTGGCCCGCACCTGTGGCGCCTCAGGTGGCTCATCCCGCTTTAAATTTGAATCCCCAACTTAATCTCCGCCCCCAAACACTCAGCTGACCCAGCCCTGGAGAATTTAGAGACCCACTGGACTGTTGTGGATTTGCTGCGAACGCCCGAGGACGGCCTTTTGCCCACAGTGCCTGTCACACAGTAGGCGCTTAATAAATGCTTGCTGACTGACAGCACCATTTGTTTCTGGCCTAGCCGCGCGCGCTTCCTCAGCTCTCTTCCCAGTCTTCCTCTTCCTTGAGCGTTTGGGAAGGTGCAAAACAAGCCCTGAATGGAACTGAAGCCCACGTTTGAACCGGGAGCATCCGAACTGCGGGAATGAGCTCCCAAAGGCAGAGGTCCGTATGCAGAGGAGCCTAATTGGGGCGTCTCTATCCCTGAGAGCTCTAGCATAAACACGGCGGTGGGATTGCAAAAGGTTTTCCATCGTGAACATCTTTTTTCAGTTGTTCTTAATTTTGTTAAGATTCTTCCTTTGGGGCTGAACTGTCCTTGGCTGGAACCCAAAAACTTAATTATTTTAGCCTGAGCAAAATCCTTCAGACATGTCTAGGGATTTGGTCTTGTTTTATTTTTGGTAAGAGTAAAAAAAAAAATGCATTTTATAGTACACAAAAGAATCACTTCAACCTTATGCTCTCATGCAGACTAATCTCACAGAAATTAGGATGTTCAAAATCGGCAGATCTAAAGTCTTCATGGGAGAAGGAAAAAAAATCACTCCTTGTGTGAGAGAAAAGTTAATTAAAAATTTTAATAGTGTAGAAAAAAGGTAGGGGTAGGGGTTGGACTTGGAGTCCTGACTTTGCCACTTACAAACTTTAAACAAGTCACTTAATTTCTATGGGTCTCACTTTCTTTCCCTTAATGGGAGGGGCTGCACTAGATTTCATCACTGCTAGCCCAGATTTTGTGGTTCTGTGAGATTATACCAAAGCATGCAATTTTGATTGATGGATTGATTGTACCTGCACATAAAATCTACCCACAGTGACAGCAAATGAATGTTAAGGGTTAGCCTTTTGTCTTGTGCAAGATAGATTTGTTCAGAAAACTCAAAGATAAATTGAACAGACTCTATTAAAGACCCTCTGTAATGTCTCTTTGTGGCTTGGTGGGTTTTCAAAGACTATGCCAGTGGTACCTAAGTTCTCACAGATCCTATCAAGCTAGAAGAACTTTAGGCTTGACAACAGATCTGTAGTCCAAGTCTCATTAAAGTTAGTAAGATTGGCCACCCAAGTGGTGGTTTGGAGAGTAGGATATGGAACACAAAAATCCATGAAACTTTGCTAATACCAGGAGGGGTTGATAACTTCTTCTGTGGATGGAATACTCATACAGATAAGATCTCGGATCTTTCAAAGACTTTAATGAAGATGATTTTTAGGCCTTGTCTTAAGCTGTAGGAACTGAATCAACATGTGAATTTGACCATTTTGGTCATTGGCTTCAGATTACAAGCTCCCAGAGGGCAGTGATGGAGTTTCAACTTTTCTTTCTCCTTGCTAGCACCAAGCACAGTGCATTCTTGTTGCCAAACTGGCATTTCAAACTCAGCATGTCCAAAGAGAAATTAATCGTTTTACCTCTTAAACCTGTGCTTTCTCCAGACTTCTTTATTTCTGTTGGAGAAGCTATCATCCTTTCAAGTAGGTTCATAACCATGGAGGAGTCATATGTGACTCTTTCCTCTCCTTTTCCCTCTCAACCCACATATCAAATCATTTGCCAAGTATAATTCATTTTATATACATAAAAGCTTTCTCACCTGTCCCTTTCTCTCATATTCCCACCTCCCTAGTACAAACCATTTCTCATTTGAACTAGCATAATAGTTTCCTAATTGAGGCAGCTAGGTGGTGAAGTAGATGGAGCATTGGGCCTGCCTGAAGACAATACCTGAGTTCAAATCCAACCTCAGACACTAACTAGCTATGTGAACTTGAGCAAATCTTTTTAATCTGTCTCAGTTTCTTCAACTGTAAAATAGGGATAATAATAACACTCACTTCACAGGGTTGCTGTAAGTAAGGATCAAATGAGATAATATTTGTAAAGTGTCTGGCAATAGTAGTTTCTATGTAAGTACTATTTATTATTATTATTAATTGATGCCCTGCTTCTAATCTCTCCCTCTCCAAAGCATCTTTGACATAGATGCCAAAGTCATCTTCCTAAGGCACAAATCTAACTTCATTACTCCCCTCCTGAAAAAATTCCACTGCTTTCCTATTGCCTAAAGAAAAAAAAAATACAAACTACTACCCAAACTAGCATTTTGCGTCCCTTCACAATTTGGCTCCAGTCTACCCTCCCAGCCTCATTATATATTATTTCCCTTCTCATATTTTCCAATCTGACCAAAATTACTTCCATGTTGTTTCTTACACGTGACACTATGTCGCCCATATCCAGGTCTTTTCGATATACTCCCTTCTCATCTCTGCCTTCAAATTGCTTACTACATGATCCACCCCAAGCTTCCATGTTGTTACCAGGAATGGTGACTGAACATGCTCCAAAAAGGGGTGGGGGGGGGAAGGAGAGAAAGAAGGGCACTTCCTACATATATTTAAATAATATATATATACACAAAATAAATGCCAGATGATTAGGGGGAGAGAATCAGGAAGGTTTCATTTAGACAGTGTTGCTTTAGCTTAGTTTTGATGGAATATCATTCTCCCAGTTATAAGAGAGATTATAAGGAAAGAACTGTATTCCAGGGCCTTTGCAAAAGCATAAAGAGAGAAGGTGGTAAAGAGGCAGTAGGTTCTATACCCTAGTCTATTCTACCACTAGTTGTATTACCTTACACAAGACACTTCATTCTGCACTTCAGTTTTCTCACTTGAAGACCTTTTGCCCTTCCTTCCTGGGATATTCATGGTTGATGTTTTAGACAAGTACGAGGAAGCTTAGGATGGACCTGCTTCCAAGCAACATAAGGGATACTTCCCCCACTCACCACTTCAGAGCATAGACGGATGTCCTCTGAATGTTTCCCGATAGTATATTGGGTGGTAATGAAAAGTCTTTCAATTGGTTGCTGAACCAGACCTCTATGGGTGTACTAAATAGGGTGATCCCTATCCCTCAGCTTCTCTTTCCTTGTGGTTTTTGAGAGAGGTGCATTGCTTTGAGCTGCCAGGTTGGGGAGAAGGGGAAGAGGGGAATAGCAAGGAAATGGACGCTTCTCCAGACCTGCCTTATGGCCCCTCTGTTTCGGGTTTAATCTTTCTTGATCTTAGGTGAATGAATATCCTGAGATGTGACTGTTCAGGCAACTGCTGAGACCGAAAGATCCATCAGAGATTTCAGAGGAGTCCACAACCTAAGTTGATTGCAGAGTTTGGTGGTAATTCTAGCAGCCAAGCACAGTGAGGAGCCAACATAGCAGGATCTATCCCAGTAGTAAACTAGCTCTTCCACTAAGACACCACGTCCTTGCAAGGCTCTAGTCCAGGTGACCAAAGGAGAGACTAAGTGAATTTGGTGGATACTCCATGGATAAAGAAAAGGACTTCCAAGCCTAGGAATCATGATATATCCTGCCCCATGTGTTTTCTACATGTCTAATTCATTAACATTGTATTTTAAGTTTGAGCCCACTATTTCTAAGGCCTCTGCACTCGTGTGTGTGTGTGTGTGTGTGTGTGTGTGTGTGTGTGTGTGTGAGGAAAGAGTGCACCTCTTAATTTAAGGGGATTGTCATATTGTCTTATAACTACTGTTCTTCCTAGACTTTAGTAAATGACCTTTTGCCGAAGGTATTGGTATTTCCTGGTTGACTACTATTCGGGGCATGCTGGCTAGGGGCTCATGTGCAACATTATTAGCAATCCCTACTCCTGAGAATTACCTCTAGAAAGTAGTATTCTCTCCTCTGGGAACCTGACTTGCCAGTCCAGTGTAAGTTAGGAGAGTAAGGCCAGAAAGGGTACTACCTGTAAAATTAGAGTATTAGATTATGTGATCCTAAGGTTGCTTACAGGTCTAAGATTCAGCAAATGTTCCTATTCTTATTCTTTAATGGATTCTGTATATGCATTATAGTTCTAGAGTAGGGAACTATATAGAGAGATCTGGCTGTAGTAGCACTGCAAAATTTTAGAGTTATCAGGGTGAACTCAACCAGTCCTAGAGTCATCATGGTGTGTTCTTTGTGCACTGTCCTAAGGGTTTAAAAGGGTTCAATGGGCGATCACAGTGCTATAAAGAACTGCTATTGTATCTTTTAAGTGAGCTTCAGGAAGCAAACACTACAGGAATTTTGAAGTCACCAGGGTTGACCTCCAACATTACAAAAGTGAATTTATATCACTCTACTAATATATATTCAAGATTACCCTAAAGTTAAAAATGGTTCCCTGCAGATACATGCTATACTGCTTTCCAGACTCATCTTACTATTGTCACTTTTAGATAGCAGTAACTGGTGATTCTCATTTTTCTTAGGATCATGTTCTTTAATGTTAACCCTAAACCCAAAAATTCTCAGGAGCCAGATTTTCTAATTTAAGGATTTTATACATCAACAAGACAATGAATACATGATTTCATCCATGTAGATACTCCTTCCAACAGTACAAACTACCCACAGATTGCAATCCATTCACATTCTCATCCTATTTAACGCTCGTCCATATTCTTCTTTAAATCCTCCATAAAGGAATCATCCAATAAAATGGAAACCCTCCTGTAGGTCTTTTTTGTATTATAAGGGTGATACTATTGGTCATATAATCATTGGAAAAAAGAAAACCCCTATATATAACAAAATACTTACAGCAGTATTTTTAGTAGCAAAGAACTGGAAACCAAAAAGATGGGGATCATTTGGGGAATGTCTAAACAAACTGTGGTACATAAATGTAATGGATTATTACTCTGCTAGTAAGAAATGATAAATATGATGAATGCAGAGAAGCATGAATAGACCTACATTCATTGATAGAGTGAAGCAAGTAGGGCAAAGAAAATAATATGCACAACTACAACAATGTAAATGGAAAGAACAATGACCCCAAAGCAAACGTGAATGTTGCAAAATTACAATGAACAAGCATGCCCCTAAAGAAGAGATATAAGAAGACTCCCCTACCCTAGTCATCTGACAAGGTTAGAGGTCCACAGGTATGGAACACTGCACGTGTTTGACTTTTTCAATGTATTAAGATTGTTGGGGTTTTTTCCTCTTTTTCTTTTTTTTAATTTAAAAATATTATTGGTTATATGGGGTGATTCTCTGGGAGGGAAAAGGGGAGGAGGAGGAAGAAAGGGAAAAATAATGGGAGAAATTCTGGCAGTGTCAAAAACAAGATATCAATCAAAATTTGTTTTACAAATTTTATAAAACCAAAAAGTATATTAGCAGCACACCATAAAATTAGAGATTCTTACCTGTGAAACACTATAATGTATCATTTAACAAATACACACAAACATACACACAAACATAGATATGTTTATACACACATTTTATTGATTGTTTTTGTCTTTACCTCAATCATGTCTTACTCCCACCCCCTCCACATTGAACTTGTGAGAAGGAAAAACAATTTAGTAAAATAATGACAGACTGACATTCTGTCCTAGCAGTCCCCAATCTCTCTTCTGTGAGGTAGGCATGTTTCCCTGAAATATTTTAAACTACTGACTTAGAAGTTATTTTACCTTCTAATACCGCTTAGAAGACATTTATACTTCCCCCTTTGTTCTTCCTCCTCTGTTCCCTATGCTCATGTGGACCTTGAATACAGACAAAAGATGCCTTATTCCTCTGGGAAATAAAAATTGGAACTTGTGACAAAAAGGAGTGTATCCTCCAGGGGCAGCTTCTAAACCAAAGACTCCCTAGCCAGGTTTACTGTTGTTATTTGTCTCATGTTAGCTTTCCATTGCCAGCATTCAAGGATTAAGGGGTGGGGGAAAGGAAGGGAGACATTTTGTCTCCAGTTTCCCAGGCTTCTTCTGAAGTTTCTGTCTTTTTCTCCACAATCAGTTCAAGTGCACAATTTGAACTGGGCTGGTGTGAAGCAGTTCAGGCAACAAACGGCATATGGCTAAAGTAAATCACCAATAGGGGCTCACGTTACTCGGTTTTCTTGGCACAGTGTCAGAACATTAAGCAGTCCTTTCTAGGCTTCCCCAATCCTGTCCACTCAACCCCCTTCCACCCTTGGAATCCCTATTCTTTTTACGAATGACCTATTTCCATTTAGCTTCCTTTTGGTTTCTGGAGAAGCGATATCTTTTCCTGGGGAGACTTCTAGCCCATCCTGTGAGCACTATTCGGTCGACATTTCTTGCTAGTCTTTTCTCTTGCTTTGAGACACTCAACTTCTTACTCAGTTTCCCTGAGATGAACTGCCTATCTTGATCAACAGTGCCCTCATTTCTATTCCCTCAAACTCTATTCTTTATATTTCCTTTCACTTGAGTTGAGCTGTACTGATTGGTGAGTGAGTTAGTGCAAACTCTCCTAACCCACTCACAAGGTCTACCAACCCCAAGCCAAGCTTCCCATTCTATTTATATATCCTCCCAAAAACCCAGAAGTACTAGGGCATCTGGCCATCTTTCCTGCTTCTACACATATATCCTACTTTTAACTGCCCCAGGGACAGTAATCAAATCAATACAATGATTCCTATTGGAAAAAGCATTACTATCAGTGCTATGATTTCATTCACCATCCCTGTGACTTTCCAGACCAAAACTTTCTTCCCTGACCATCACTCTCCTACATATAGTCTCCCCATTAGACTGTAAGTTTCTTGAGGCCAGGGCCTATCTGACTTTTATATTTGATTCCTCAGTACCTAGCACATGTCATATGCTTAGTAAACGCTTTTTCATTTCTAGAAAGTCCCCATGGTTATTCTGGGGGTGGAATGAAATAAATATAGTGCTAAAGAAAATATAAATATGAATAAAATATTGTCCCTTCCTTCATGGAGCTTACCATCTAGTAAAGGGACTAAAACAAGTACACAAATTTATATGGAGGGTAGTAATGTGAGATAAGACAAAAATGTAAGGTGGCATCTGACTATAAAGGGCCATGAATGCTAGGCAAAGGAAAATAAACTTTATTTCCTTAGATGATAAGGAACTACTGAAGATTTTTGAGCTGAATAGAGATGTGATCAGATATATGCATAAAGGTTAGTTTGGCAGCAATATGAAGGAGAGTTTAGAAGGGAAAGGGTAGATATAGTCTAGGCAGATGGCAGTAGAAGTTTTCTACTATGGTACTAGTGGGAATAGAGAAGAGGGGTGATACACAGGAGAGGTGAAGTCAATAGGATCTAGTAACTGATTAGATAGGAAAGGTGAGAAAGAAGGAAGAGTCAATGATAATGAATGCCAAGATTTCCAGCATAGTGTTAGTACCCTATTTCCTTAATATTGTATCTGTTATTATAAATTAACAAATTACCTTCTGCCTGTTTGGAATAGTGGTGAGGCTTGTCATAATATTTCATCCTCCCCCCACACTCAGGTCCAGTCAGGAAAAGACAGAGTCATTTTAGAGGATTACAGGGGTGTTTTTTTTTTTTTTAAATAGGGCAGTTTATTAAAAACTGACTTGTTCCTCAGAAGAGGATGCAAAGAAATATTTCCACTGACCTTCAGGACTAACATAACTTAGAATGAAGCCAAGCCTGAAGAGAGCAGAGATGAAGGGGTCTGGATGTTTGCAAGAAAGAGCAGTGGAAATACTAAAATCCAGGTTTTCTGGAATCACATTAACTCACTATCTTCTCTGGGCTCTCTGTCCTGCCTCTCTTCTATTCTGGAGGATAAATCAGTAGGAAGTGTTATAGATATTCCCTTTCACTGTGGACAGCAGTAGTTAAAAGATTGCTCTTCTGGTGGGCAGAGGAGCAAGCAACAATGTCTCCATCTCTGTCACTCTATCTCTCCTCTTATCCTTCTTTCCTTCTTCTTGTTAGTCTTTGCGGACTTGTGCCGAAGCCCAGGAGAGGTATCAAAT
Organism: Vombatus ursinus; assembly: GCF_900497805.2. NCBI lineage: Eukaryota > Metazoa > Chordata > Mammalia > Diprotodontia > Vombatidae > Vombatus > Vombatus ursinus. The sequence goes on along the minus strand of NW_020954567.1, from coordinate 6,087,478 downwards.
TGACATACTCCCATCAGAAATAATTTTGTTTCTTATATCTCTAAGAGTGTTGAGGATTTTACTCTCATTATGTAGGAATCATTTCTGATAGATGTGTATATTCATTTAATTAACTAGCATTTATTAAGTGCATATTCTGTGCCAAATACTGAGCTAAGTGCGGGAAATACAGAGTCTGTGTATTTGGTAATCCCCATTAAATGCCTCTTCTTTCTTCTCTTTACTTTCTAAAAATTGCACATGTGTTATTTAATGGGGTTCACCCTAAAAGGCACATGAGTGACCATCACTGTCAAAGATAATCGTTGGAGGAAGTCAGGCAATTTTGGTCACAATGAATAACTAAATGAATTTAGTGGTAATACTAACAAAATGAGTGAAGTCAGAAAGAGGAACAGGTTTAGGTTTAGTGGGGGGAAATAATAAGCTCTACTTTAGTTTGAGATTTGGACGAGTCATCCAGGCAGATGGAGGAAATGTGCAGTTAGACAAGAAGGAGACAATGGAAAGGAATGGAATGAAGATGGAAGATAGGAAATGTTGCCAGAGTAATCATGTGAGAGTCAGGAGAGAATGGAAACAAGAACACAGATTAGCCTTGATGAGGAGCAAGGATACTCTTCTTCTAGCAAAGAAGGAGGGAAGAGTTGGTGATAAAACTGGTGAAGTTTAAGAAATTGAGGAGCTGCTGTTGGATAGAGTCAGGCTTTGGCTAAATTAAATATGGTAAATTCATGAGGGGAGTTATGCTTGTAGGCTTGAGGAGGGAAGAAAAAGTTGAAAACAGTCACAGTAGGGAATGAAATAAACCAGGAATTGAAAATGTGTTTTTTAAAATTGATAATTAGTTTGCTTTGTACTATTTATTTTACTTTATGCATTCAAAAACATTATTCTGATATTGTGGAAACATAATCAGGATAACAAGAATTAGCAGCTTCTACATTAAGGGCTCAGACGTCTTGGAATATGATATTCTGGAGGTCAAAGGAGCTAGGATTAAAACCAAGAATCACCTACCCAACAAAACTGAGTATAATCCTTTGGGGGAAAAAATGGACATTTAAGGAAATAGAGGACTTTCAAGCATTCTTGATAAAAAGACCAGAGCTGGGGCAGCTAGGTGGCGCAGTGAATAGAGCACCGGCCCTGAAGTCAGGAGGACCTGTGTTCAAACCCAGCCTCAGACCAAACACTTGACACTAGCTGTGTGACCCTGGGCAAGTCACTTAACCCCAGTTGCCAAAAAAAAAAAAAAGAAAAGACCAGAGCTGAATAGAAAATTAGACTTTCAAATACAAGACTCAAGCATGAAAAGGTGTAAACAGGAAAGAGAAATCGTAAGGGACTTATTAAAGTTGAACTGTTTATATTCCTACATAGAAAGATGATATTTGTAACTCATGAGACCTTTCTCAGTATTTAGGATAGTTGGAGGGAATAGATAGATAGATAGACAGACAGAGGGCACAGAGTGAGTTGAATATGAAGGGATGATATCTAAAAAATAAAATTAAGGTGTGAGAGAGGGTTGTACTGGGAGAAGGAGAAAGGGAGAGGTAGAATGGGGTAAATTATTTCACATAAAAGAGGCAAGAAAAAGCATTTACAGTGGAGAGGAGAGAAGGAAGGTGAGAGGGAATGAGTGAACCTTACTCTCATTAGATTTGACTTAAGGAGGGAATAACATGCAAACTCAATTGGGTATGGAAATCTGTCTTACCCTACAGGAAAATAGGGGGGAAGGGAATAAGAGAGGGGGGTGATAGAAGGGAGGACAGATTGTGGGAGGGGGTAGTCAGAAACAAAGCACTTTTGAGGAGGGACAGCGCGAAAGGAGAGAGAGAGTAGAATAAATGGGGTGGGATAGGATGGAGGGAAATACAGTTAGTCTTTCACAACATGACTATTATGGAAGTGTTTTGCATGACTGTACGTGTATAACCTATATTGAATTGCTTGCCTTCTCAATGTGGGGGAGAGAGGAAGGGAGAGAATTTGGAACTCAAAGTTTTAAAAACGAATGTTAAAAATTGTTTTTATATGCAACTGGGAAATAAAATATACAACCAAAGAGGTATAGAAATCTATACTGGCCGCATGCTGACCTTCTGCCAGCCGTACGCCGGTACCCACTCCTTCTATAAGGAGCACACTACCAGAGTCTTACTCACACTCGAGTCTTCGGTCCTCTGCCGGATAACCACACAGAGACAAGCCATCGGGAGGTGCCAACACCAGAGCTTTATTCAGAGGCCATCACAGCAAGCCATCATAGCAAGCCCAAGCAGCAAGGCCAGAGCAACAGGGCAGGAGCCAGGAGAGAGCGCGTGTGTTCTGACCACGCTTGTTCCTAAGCACCTACCTAGCCCCTCCTCCCCAGCCCGCTTACTAGCCAATGATTGTAGGGTCAGATACCGGAAGGGGCTGTCTGAGTTTAGCACACCAAGGGGGAGAGAGTGACGTAGGAGGCTAGGACCCGATACAGGGAGGAGGCATCTGGGATTTAGCGCATAGACAGAGTACGTGACCTAGGAAGTCAGACTCAGGAGGGGTCTGGGGTCAGTGCTGCACAAAGGGACCCAGGAAGTCAGGAAGGTCACAAGAGGCGTCTGGGGATGACGTTGCATATAGGGAGGGGACTAAGCAAAGGGAACTCAGTCCTCTGCCGTCCCACTCCCACGTGGCACCGCCCCTTGCCTCAGGAGCTCAAGCTCCGGCTACTTCCTTGCACCCAGCTTATCTCACAAAGCACTGCCCATTGCCTCAGGGCTTCTCCGTATCCAGCCCATCCCAGTTCACCACGACTCTGCCTACCACAGCCCCTGCCTCGACTTCCAAAATACCCAGATCTTACCCTACTCTTGCCACAGCGCCCAACCTGGTAGCTGCCAACATCAGACAGTCCCTCACAGAAATCTGTCCTGCCCTATGGGAAAATAGAAGGGGAAGGGGATAAGAGAAGGGGGGGAGTGATAAAAGGGAGGGCAGATTGGGGGAAGAGGTATTCTGAATGCATGTCATCTTGGGGTGGGGGGAGGGGAGAGATGGGGAGAAAATCTGGAACTGAAAATCTTGTGGAAGTGAATGTTGAAAACTAAAAATAAGTTAGTAAAAAAAATTTAAAAATGATAAGCAGGATGCTGTCAGAAAAACCTGAAAAAACTTTTATGAGCTGATGCAAAGTGAACAAAGTAACAGCAATATTGTAAGATGATCAGCTGTGAATGACTTAGCTATTCTCAGCAACACAACGCTCCAAGACAACTCTGAAGGACGTATGATGAAAAATTCTATCCGTCCCCAGACAAAGAATTGATGGTGTCAGAATACAGATTGAAGCATACTTTTTAAACTTTCTTTATTTTTCTTGAGTTTTTCTTTTGTCTATGTTTTCTTCTGCAACATGACTAATACGGAAATGTTTTGCATGACCATACATATATAATCTACATCGAATTCCTTGCATTCTCAATGTGGGGGGGGGCAGGGGCAGTGGAGAGGAAGGAAGGGAGAGAATTTGGAATTCAAAGTTTTGAAGTAGAATGTTAACAATTGTCTTTTACATGTAATTGGGAGAAAATACTAAATAAGTTTAAAAAAAAAAAACATTATTCTGAGAAGGGATCCAGAGGTTTTACCAGATTACCAAAGGAACACATAATACACAAAAAAATGCTAAAATAGTCAATAAGAGTAGATTAATTTGATTGTGTATTACTACATATTGCTCAAACAAATACAGATGTGTTGTGATTTCATTAGGTCATCAACATTGAACAGATAAGGAAGAAATTCCATTCACTAAATGAAATCAGAAGATTAACCCTTAATCATTACCCCTTCCCAGGACCTTATTACAAGTCATCTCCCTTTTCTCCTGAATCTTTGATCTCTCTCCCTTCATTGTTCATTCCTAGTCATCTACCAACATGCTAATCTCTCTCTACATGAAAAACAAAACAATCACAGAAACAACTTCCCTTGACTGGACTTTCTCCTCAAGCTAGCATCCTATGTCTCTTCTCCTTTTCACTACCAAACTTATTGGCAGAACTGACCATATTTCCTGCCTCTACTTTCTCACCAGTCATTCTGTCTTTGGTGTCTAGCAGCTGTCTGACTTCTATTCCCACCAGTCTACTGAAATGCCTTTCTTGAAAATATTCATTGAACTCCTAATTGCCAAATTCAATTACCTTTTCTCTGTCCTCAGCTTTTTTAACTTCTCTGCAGTAAATGACACTGAAGATTACCCCCCCCCCCCCCCCCCCCGGACATTTTCTTTTACCTTGATTTTTTGGTAACTACTTTTGCATGATTCTTCCTCCTACTACTTTAACATCTTCTCTGGCTCTTCTTTCTTCTTCCTTAAGGTTATATCCTTAGCAGGCTTCTCTTCTCTCTTTTTAGCCTCTGCCTTGGTACTTAATAAATGCTTATCAATTGCTTGATTATTCTCATCCATTCTCAACTCTCATTTCTATGTGGGTGACTTTAGGCTTTACCTCACCAAGTCTCAAGCTCCAGAATCACATTTCCAGTTGCTCCATTTGGATGTCCTTCTGGTATTAGAAGCTTAACATGTCTAAAACCGAACTTTCCTTCTTTTATTCATTAAAAAATTATTTTTTTCAATTAACAAGCATTTATTTTCTTTCCCATGTCCATCCTCTCCCCACCTCCAGTTTTTTAAAAAAGTAACATTCTTCATCATTGGTGCTCAAACAATACTGTTTGATCAGAGTTCTCAACTCCTTCAGATTTGTTCATTTTTACAATGTAGTTGTTATTGTATAAATTGTTCTGTTCCCCTCACCCTAAATTATAAACTCATTATGTTTCTTCCAATACCTCTCCTTCTTGACTTCCATATTTCTGCTTAGAGTCATTCCATGGCCTACTAAATTGAGTCCAGACTCCCCAGCTAACTCTTCAAGGCTCTCCACAATTTGGATCCAGTCTAGCTTTCCAGTCTTAATATACTGTAGACTCCAGCCAAACCAGACCATGTTTCTCTCTTGCTTTGCTTCTTTCATGCTTTTGCTTCATGTTTACCCACTCTCCCATCTTTTCCTATTGGAACCTTACCCATCTTTTAGGCTCAATGCAGATATCACCTTTTCCATGCTACCTGCCTAATCACTCCAGTCTAAAGTGATCTCTCTCTCTTTGAAACTTCATAGCATCTTGTTTGTATTATGCATTTACCTATACAATTCTATTTTGAATTGTAGTTAAATGGAGGAATGATTTTCTAAAAATAAGTTCTTATTGATGTCCTTTATTGCATCATCATACTTTCCCCTAGTGTCCTTTCCCAGTGCCTCCCAAAGAGCCATCCCATATAATAAATCACAAAAACAGGAAAGAATAAGAAGAGGAATCAGCACAACAGATCAACACATTGAAAAAGTCCCAAAACATGTGCCAGGTACAACACCTGTGAATCTTCCACTTCTACGAAAGGTTGAGTTGGGGGTGTCCTTTCATATCTCTTCATTTGAGCCATGCTTAATCTTTATAATGTTGCTACGTTCACTTTTGATTTTTTGTATGGTGGTTCTGTGCAATTACATTGTTGTCATTGCAGATAATGTTTTCTAGGCTTAACTTACTTCACTCTGCATCAGTTCATGTAGATCTTTCCATGTTTCTTTGTATTCATCACATTAATCATTTCTTACAGCATAACATTCCATTACATTTATGTAACCACAATTTGTTTGGCAATTCCCCAATTAATGAGCATATACGTTTCAAGTTATTTTCTATCACAAAAAGCACTGCTATAAGTATTTTGTTGTATATAGGCACTTTATTCTTATCAATGGTTTCTTTGAGGTAAACACACACACACACACACACACGTTTGTTTATTTATTTGTTATTTATGTATCTTGGATACCAAACCCTTATCAGAAAAGAATGATGAAAAAAATTTTTTTCCCATTCAACCACTTCCCTTCTTATCCTAGATGCATTAAATCTGTTTATGCAAAAAGCTTTTCAGTTTCATGTAAGCAAAGTTATCTATTTTATCTTTTGTAATCGCTTCCATTCCTTGTTTAATTAAGAATACACATGCTTCCATAACTGTGAGAATTATATGATCTGTTTCTCTTTTAATTTTTTTGTAGTATGATCTTTAATATTAGAGTCATGTATCTACTTAGAGAGTATTATGGAATATGGTTTTAGGTGGTACTCTAAGGCTAATTTCTGCCAGTCTGATTTCTGGTTTTCTCAGCAGTTTTTATCAAATAAGGAGATTTTTCCTAGGTAATTTATGTTTTTTACTTTAATAAACACTGAGTCTTGGAGTTCCATCTAGAATAGACAGAAAAATCATATCTAGAAAGCAATGAAAAAAATAAAATTTTAAAAACTAATGAACAGGACTAGTTGAAAGGGATGAGAGGAATGGGGAATCTACTGGACTGAGGGGGAGAAAGGAGATTTAAATGACAAGCTACAAGTAGGAAAAATGAATTTATAAGCAAAACTCCAAAGAGAAAGGGGTAGCATTAGCTCCTGCATTCACCTAGGCCCTCTCTATTCTTTGTATGCCTCATGGAGTCAGAACTTTCAAGGTACTCATTCTGGGCTCTCCACCTAAGCAGTTCTGCCACTGCCTTATAGAGCTTGTTCCATGGATTCCTCTTTTCCATCATGCTTCCCTCCCAGAAATATGCCAGTTTCCGCAGGTGTTTAAAAGGGTAGTTCTTCATGGCAAAATCCCCCCAGAGTGTTATTAATTATACTGCCCACCACTGACTTGGTTACTATTTATGCCAAAGAAACAAAAGAGAGGACAATCCCCCACCCCCTTGGTTACTATTTATTCCCATTTGATTCAAAAATCTCCTCCTTGGATTGATGCCCTCCCATTCCCCAGGCACTAGTTGTTGCCAGGAGCTCCAACTCCTCCTCTTCTGAGACAGGATGAGTGGTCTTTTCAAGCACCAAATTTCTGCTGATAACACTTGGCATCTCCCTTCATGCTTCCTCTTCATACATGAGAACATTCATCAGTAAAACCCCATCCCATCTCCAAAGTAAGGCCTCCTTCCTTCTGTCCTCTTTTTTTATCTTCACCCTGCTTTATTACCCACTCCCCTGCAGGCTCTTCTTTTCCTGAAAGACCAACGGAGTTACATTCCCTTCATTGCTAACCCTCAACTAGACCAGGTCACGTCACACACTACTGCTTGATCTTCCTCCTCCACTCTTATCTTTCATGTACCTTCTGATTTTGAAATTTAGCCTCACAAAAACAACAACAATAATAACATGCAAACAAGCAAAAGGCATTGATTCATCCTTAGGTGGAGTGTGGCAAGGCTCTCTCCATAATTCCCCAGGCCTGTATCTACACCATCACATCCACCTGATTCCTGACTTGTGTACATTTAGAAAGAAATCTCTTACTGGTCTCTCTCTCCTGTCACTCTATTGCTATTGCTGTCCTTAGTTGCTATAGTCATTCATTCCTACATTTCTGTTGTCGGGGGTGTACCAGAAGCAAATAATCTCTCCATGTCCAGTTTTCTTTTTAAGAGTGTTTTGAATGTCTGTTGCTTTTTGGATGTCCATCTTTTTTTTTTTTTATTTATAGTTAAGATAGGTTACCATGTTCTGCATCCTGAGCTCCATTGCTCTTTAGAACACGTCATTTCACTCCCTCCTGTGTTTTCTTATGGGTGCAGAAAAGTCTTGTGTTATTCAAATTTTCTTTCCTTCGCATTGAAGGTCTTCTCTGTCACTTGGAGAATTTGTTTTTTTCTGAAATGAATTGTTAAATTTAACCACTGTGTGTCTTGAAGTTTGCAGCCTTGCATTTGTGTTTAGAGGCAATCTGTGGATTCTTTCAGTTGGCACTTTGACTTCTATGTTCAGAAGTTCCAGGCAGTTTTCTTATGTTATTGACTTCTCATGTTCTTTTCGGAGACCTGTTATCCTTAATTTGTCTCTATGCATCCTGTTTTCAAGATGAATATGTTTGCCTGAATAGAAAACGTTTCTTTTAATATTATTGCTTTTTGCTTCTCTTCTTCTAGATTATCTTTCACTTCTGTATATTTGCATTCTCAGTCAGTTGTCCTCTCTTTTGTTTCTTTGGTGAGACTTGCCATGGTAGATTCAAATTTTTCTCTTCTGTCAATTATTTCTGATGTACAGATCATAAATTCTTCTCTCACAATGCTTATTTCTCTTTTAAACCACTCAGGAACTGTGTTGTGGTTCCACATTCTTCCCAAACTCCACAGGGTCCTCCATCTCATCAAGTGTTGAATCATTTCCCTTTGTTTGGCAGTATTTATTCATGGATTCCTTAACTTGTTTACTAGATGTGAAGGCCATATTTCCTTCATTATTAATGTTTTTCCTCTTCGCTCATCTGCTTCTGTTCAAGGTCTTTGAGTTTTTTTCCTTCTGAGATCTCTGGTAGCACTTTGCACGTTGGTATGACGTAGTAAATCCTGAGTATTCCCTTGGTACTCTTCCCTACAGTGTCAGGATGCTTTGTCAGCTAAAAGAAGAAATAGCTCTTAGCTCAGCCATTCTTACTTTGACAATCTATATGGCATCATACAGATCCAAAACTATCAGTAAAGGGTGGGGAAGCACTGACTCTCTCTATCTTAACATTATGGCAATCTCAGCCACCCAGCAACTAGTCTAAGGAGACTCAACCAGTTGAGATTGTGCCCAAATCCCTGGCCTCTTTTTCTGCTTCTGTGTTTGTTATTTCTTGATTTTCATTGAATGAGTACTCTGAGTTGTACATGTTTAGACTTGAGGGCAGTCTTGTGACTTCAAGAGGCCCCAGAGGAATTGGGTCCCATTGGTCATGTCCAACTCTTCATGACCCCGTGGACCATAGCACACCAATGCTGTCTGTGGGGTCTTCTTGGCAAAGATCCTAGAATGGTTTGCCATTTTCTTCTCTTATGGATTAAGGCAAACAGGTGAAGTGACTTGCTCAGGGTCACACAGCTAGTAAGTGTCTGAGGCTGAATTTGAACTCAGGTCTTCCTGAGTCCAGACCAGCACTCTATCCACTAAGCCACCTAGTTTCCTTGTTTGTTGTTGTTGTGGGTTGGAACTGAATGATGGATGGCAGGGGAGGAGACCCTAGTAAATATTATAGTATTCTTGGAGAGGGTGGTCACAAATAATAGAAGTAGCATAAGCCTGGCCTGTTTGCCAGCAAACATGAACTATGTAAACAAGGTGAAATATAAAGTGCTTAATTAACAGTCCTGTAAATTGCTTTATGTTCTAATAAGGCAGATTCTAACAGCAGTTTTATATTAAATTATTCCTCTTTTTAAGTCATTCTGTTAATGTACCCTATAAGTCTTATACAGTTAGTATTTCTTTTGTTTTATCTATTTTATTTTTATTATTTTCAGTTCTAAATTATCTCCCTCCTTCAATCCTCTCCTGCACCTGTGGAGAGTATAGGAATAACTTTCTTATTCCATATCTGATTCATATTGTAGATAGAGTTCTTTTTTCTCCCACATTTGGGGAAAACACAGAACCATAATCTAATGTATGAGTGAAATCATCTCCAAAGTGCTGGGGTAGGTGTTTAACAAGACAAAGAATGTGAGAAAAGGGAGCCAAATCCTTCTCATTAGAAGCCAGGGTTCCCCAGGGCTAAAGATAGTTCAACTCCATTCCTGGATCTAGAACATAGGGTCCCCTTAGTGTAGAAGAGAATGGCATAATACCCTAGCCCTTGGAGGCCCAGCACCGCAGTTCCTCAAGCGGTGTGTGTGTGTGTGTGTGTGTGTGTGTGTGTGTGTGTAACACTGATTTTTTTTTTTTTTACCAAGTGTCATCAACTGACAGGTAAACCCAAGAGCTTTGAGAGTGGCGGCATCCCTTCAGGCCACTGGTCCTGCTTCTGGCTCAGATCCTGCAGCCATAATATGAAAAAATAATGGAGAAGAGGCCAGCCCATCCCACCAAGTGCTGACCAATTGCCATCTGTGAGGTAAGCAAGCCAGCCCCAGCTGAGGCTGCCAAGCACCCTGAGAGAGAGTCAGGGAGTGATGTGGGCCAGGTGAATTGAAATATCACTACTACCTTAACCACCACTTCCCCAAAGATCCCAGTAGAGATAGCCCAGTACTCTGAAACCAAGGACCTTAGGAGAAGCAGTGTCCCTAGACCATAGCCCTCTGTGGAGAGGTGACTTAGCAACTGCCTGTATGAGTACTTGAGCCATAGCTGGTCATCAAACAGTCGAACATCAGAAAATGATAGGATTTTACCAGTAAGAATGCCATAAATAAAGAAGCATTACATTTCCATCTCCCATGCAACTGAAGCCTCCCCTATCCTAGTCTTTCCCGTTAGAATGTAAGCTCCTTGAGAGCAAGGAAGGTCTTCTCTGTGTTGGTCCCTACCACTTAACACAGTGCTTTGCATATGGTAAATGCTCAGTAAGTGCTTTCTCATTCATTCATTCATTTTATGCACATACTTTATTTGTCCTAAAATATGAGCTCCTTAAACCTAGGGGCAATGCTTTTCTAGAGGCAACCAAGGGTTTTGCACTGGGCAGAAAGAAGTTTGTGGCATAAAGGTACAAAATCACTCCTTATGTTAGTTGTGTATTGGCTTATGAGAATGATAGACTTAGGCTAGGATTTTGCAAATGAGGGAACTGAGGTCTAGAGGGGTTAAGTGATTTGTCCAAGAGCACAAAGGTGATAAGTGTAATAGCTACAATTCAAACGTAGGTTCTCTGACTCAAAAGTTAGTACCCTTTTCATCATACCCATTGAGTAGTATTGACAGTTTTGAGAAAATCAAGATAAAACCTCCATTCACCAATATCTTACTTTAACTAGACTTCTCTTCTTCATATAACCAAAAAGAGAAAAATCCCCTGAAAACAAAGTACGTGTTAGACTTTAGTCCTTTTTAATTTTAAGGCAAATTCTTGAAAATACCCCTGTGTCCATACACATTCAACTCAGTTTATTATGCCTTCTACATCTGTAACTATAATAATCTATCATAAGAATTGATGGCGAAAATTATCACCTCTCCCCCCAAACACTTCTAAATCTTCTGTCATTTAAATAATATTCATTACCATATTTTCTAAGGAAAAAAAGTGGCCTAATACATTTTGGAAAGATTTTTTTTTTAAACAACATTGGAACCCAAAGTTGTAGGGGGAGTATTGAAGGGGAAAAGCTATCTCTATAATCTTCAATTAACCATAAAGTTCAACTAACCAGGATATACCACTCCCTGAGCATTCCAGTGAATTCAGGTTCTATGCAGTGCCTTAAGATTCAGTCTTTAGCACAATTCAGAAGAAATAAAACCGAGTACTGTAAATCTGACTGTCCAATAGTTCTTGTAGCCATTCACCTACTTATGTATTTCAGATTATGATAATGGTTTCCTGGAATTGAATGATATAATGCTAGAAATGAAAGATGTTTATTCGCCATGAAGATTCCACATGCTGGCTTCCTGTCATAATCAAGTAGAGTTACTCACATCATTTATGGTTTCCAGTCTTCCCTGTAACTCATGCTGTGCATTTTAGGAGTTCTGGGTTTTATTTATTTATTTGTTTAAATTGAGCCTTCCTGTCCTCAAAAGGAAAACAGACACAGGCTCTGTGTGTGTGTGTGTGTGTGTGTGTGTGTGTGTGTGTGTGTGTGTGTACTTTTCTGTATTTACTGAATTGGAGTGTTCTCTCTTAAATTAATTTTCTGGGAAGCTTTGCTTGTAATAAAGGATAACATATTTAAATGATATTGTGTACATTCTCTCTTATAACAGACCATAGCACTAGAACACTGCCATTCTGTTTGATTCACATGGAATACATGTAAATGTTAAGACTAGGTTCTAATAAGTCACACTGTGCAGTATTAAAATTTATAGGTGATTAGGTGATTTTACTCAGACTGAGATGGTGATGTTTCACAATTTTAATTTATGATTTCATGAAATAAAATAATGTTGACCGGGCTGTGGTAAAGTGACTCTCTCTTAATCATATGTATAATAACACTTCCCATTTTGGGTGAAGTCCCTTATCTGCTAATTAAGAACCAGAAAGTGAATGAAAATGGCCTCAAATACGTAAAGGAGCTGAGCCTCAGAGAAGTCAACTGACTGAGACAAGGTCACACAGGTGTTAAGTCAAAACCAAACCTTCTGACTCCAAATTCTTATTTTTTCCAGTACACCAGGCTGTAGTGTTGAGGCCTAAAGTCAGGAGCTTGATTCAGAAGACAGCCCCACAGGCCTCTCTTAGACCTTTGTACTTATTTCACACACAGTTCTAATAAACTTTGTTATTACATTTATTAGACTATAGCAGATTATAAGCAGCTATTAGGGAAAAGGAAATATGGGAGAAAGCTCATCAAATCATAGGATTTCAAGTTGAAAAGAACCTCAAAAGCCACATACTACAAACTATACTTGAGAGAAAGCACAAAAGCTAGGGAGAAAACTGCAAAACTACAAAAGGCAGAAATAAGAACTCAAAAAACATTGCAGTCTAAGAAATTTACTATGGAAAATGCATACCTTATATATCTCACTTACCTTGAGAGCACCACTATTTTATAGTTCAGTATAATACAATTATTGAGGCTCATAATGATAACCTTTGGGTATTCAATTAAACATTTATTGAACATCTACTTTGTATATGGCATTGATAAAAGATTAAATTATATTCTGTATATTCATTTAAAAAATAAGTTATTAAACAATTAGCTGAAGGCAAAGTGCTATGTGAGGATAATAGACTGGGATGTAAAATCTCAGCTTAAGACACAACTATCTCATAGAGATATGTCTCATAGAAAGATATGACACTTGGACTAACTTATATTCCATAATAATGTATGATAAGTGTATGAAAAAAATGCCAATTAAGTGTTATGTAAATTCTGACTGGGAGGATCAGGGAAAGCTTTCTGGATGAGTGTGAATTAGCCTTTTAAGGATGCATAGGTATTCACTAGGTAGCCTAGCAAAGGCATGGAGGAAGGAGAATACAGGAGTATATATGTGAGACAATGTAGTAATAGGGAATAAAGCAGGAAAGAATAGTGTCATCAGATTTCAGAAGGCCTCAAATGCCAAACAAAGGAGTTTGAACTTTATTCAATAGTAATGGGGAGACACCAATGGGTTTTGAGCAGAGTACATGACTAATAAATAAATGCTTATTGAATTGAAATGCTTGTTGAATGATTAGATCTGTATATAAATACAATCAATCTTATAGCTATCTGAAGGGTAGATGAAAGAGAGAGAAATGGGAAGGAAGACTTCTTGGGAGGCTACTACAATAGTTCAGGGAATTGGTAACATGAACCTGAACTGGGGGTGGGGGGGAGTGGGTAGCAATGATAATAGGGAATGGCAGAGGCAAGAGAGATTGCAGGAATAGAAGAGAGAAATGGTAACTGATTGGTTCCGTGCATTAAGGGAGAGGGAAAATTCAAAGATAACAGCAAAGTTTCAAAAACAGAATATTGATTGACTTATGGGTGTTGCTAACAGAAATAGTGAAGTCAGAAGAAGTGGTAGGTTTTGGAGGAAAGATAAGAAGCTTCACATGTGAAGTTTGAGGTGCTAATAGAACATCCAAGTAAAAGTTGACTCAGTCAAATAGAGATGCATGTGTGGGAACTTACAAAAGAGATCAGGGCTAGAAATATAAATTTAGTGATGATATGTAAACTTGTGATAATTGATGTCATGGGAATGAACAAGATTCCCAAAGAAGAGAAGAATAAGGACAGGACATTGAGGAGTACCCACATTAAGGGATTGGGAAAAGGATGAGGACCAGGGAGCCAAGAAGAGGCCAGTTAGGAAGGTACAAAGAAGGTTGTATCTGAAGCCAAAGAAGGAGAAACTATTTAGTAGGAGAAAGTAGTTAAACTTGTCAGATGATGCAATGAGGTCAAGGAGGAACAGGACTTTTAAAACAGTTGATTAAGTAATTGGGAGGTCATTGTAATATTTGAGAGAATATTTCTATTAATATGGTGAGAATAGAAGTCAGATTGCGTTGGCTTGAGGAAACAGTGAGTTGTCAGGAAGTAAAAGCATCAGATGTGGACAATTTTCCAGAAGTTTGGCAATGAATCACAAAATAACAGAATTTCAGAGTTGGCTAGCATCTCAGCAGCTATCTAGTCCAAATCATACCCAAAAAAGAATCCCCACTACAAAATACCCTCAAAGTGATTATACAGCCTCTGTTTGAAGACTTCTATTAACAGAGCAATTCATTACCTCCTGAAGCAGCTCATTCTACTTTTTCATAACTCTACGTGCAAGGAGATTTTTCTTAACATCAAGCCCACATTTGCTTCTTTGGGACTTTCACTCATTGCTACTAGTTGTGCCCTTTGGCAAGCAGAAAAGCCTAACCCTTCTTGAAATGACAGCCTTTCAAGTATTTGAAGACAGTCAATATGTTCAATTCCTTTCCCCACTCCCACCTGAATCACCCCAGCTTTCTCTTCTTCAAGCTAAGTATCTCCAGCTGATCCTGTGAACTCAAGGCCCTCCACGATTCTGATTGTTCTCTTCAGGGCAATCTCCAGTCTATCAATGTCCTTTCTATATGGTGCCCAGAACTGAACACAATTATCTAGATATTGTCTGGCCAGGGGAGCAGAGGGGAGGCATCCCTCTTTAGTCCTAGAACTATACTTCTCTTAATGAACTCTAGTGGTTGATAAGAACGTGTTTGGATGTCATATTATGCTATTAATTCATATTAAACTTGCAGTCTACTAAGACCCCTAGACAAATTGCTGTCTACCAAGTTTTCCTATATTTGTGAATTTGATTTCTTGAATCCTAATATTACTTTAAATTTATCCCTATTAACTTTCATCCTATTAGGTAATTTGTAAGTTCTAGACTGTTAAGATCCTTTTTCATCCTGTCTCTATTACACCTTGTATTAGCTATTCCTCCTCACTTTGTGTTATCTGCAAATTTGATAGGAATGCCTTTATCTAAATCTTTGATAAAAATGTTAAATAGCACTGGGTCAAAGATCTAGCAACCCATACCAACAGAGACTCCTTCGAAGTTGATATGTTACATTAATCACTACTTTTTGAGTCTGGCCATTCAACCCACTATAAATCTATTTTATTTTACTGTTTAATAGTACTTATTTAATGGTTTGTGAACCCAATTAAGTTACAAATATATTTTTCCCTCTGACAATAATCACATGCTTGTTGAAATCATTATAGGCTTGTTTCTGTAATGATTTAAAACCATCATGATTATGCACACAGTGATTTTGGTGTTCATGCAACTATTACATCAAAATATGACACCTCTGACTAAGCACAATTTGTTTTTGCAGTTTTTCAACCTGCCATCAAATTGTTTGCAAACTACCACAAGGGTTAAACTTTCAAACACAAATCAGTTCCCAAAACATGGTCAGATGCATGCACGTACCCTCATTTACATTTTGGACACCAAACCAGAGTAGCTCTCTCATTCCCCTCTGTTACTTTGCAATTGTACCTTATCAGCTGTATAATCATGTGATCAGGATGTTATGACTATTTGCATTCTTATAACCCACATGTTAGACTGAAACCATGATTGCTGGACATGTACATTACAAGCCATCTTAAAACCATCATGGATCATCAAAAATGTTCTGCAGAAACAACCTTATGTTAGCTTTCATTGTAATATTAAGGCTGTTTTTAGATGTAAACTTATCCTCTGAGTATATTACTATTCTTCCATCTGGAGAATTTTCAAATGAACTGTTTGACAAAATTGGTCAATTGTTCAATGGAGTTTCTGTGAAAGTGCAACCAGCATGCCAGTAGTTAAAGAGAACAAAGTCATGTCTGAAGAGATGTCTTTCTTTGCAAAACTTAGTTTCTATATAAACATTGTTTAAAATGAATCTATCTATCTATATATATATATAATTGAACTTTTAAATACATTTACCATTTAATATTCTTTTCATTAGCCAGTAGAAAAGAAAATATTTCACATCATAATGAGCTATTCATTTCCAACAATTGGCAAAGTGGATAAAAATGGACAGAAATAAAATTTTCTCTCTCAGAATACTTGTATGAAATAAGCATTTTCATTTTATTCTTGCTTTATTTGAATCAAAATATAGAAATAAACTCAATGTGGAACCATATTTAAGACTATATTTGTCTGGTGTTGAGCCAAATGTTACAAACCTTCATTTAAATTAAAAGTTCAATATTGAAATAAAGCTAATGTATGATTATTATATTATGCTAAACATCTTCAAAGCTGCAATTTACTTCATTAAAATAGATGTTATTTATATTCAACAAAATTTGTAAAATAAAAAAACTTAATTTGAAATCTTGCAGATAATAGTAAGCATATGATGTCTGACTGGATTACTTCTTTTAATTTTTACATAATATCACACATAAAATAATCATAATAATTTTATAATTTTGTATTTAGAGGTTTCCTAACTGTAGGTTGAATAAAAATGTCTATTTTATAGATATATTTCTAATGTAAATTTTAATTTGGAACTTGTTTGGTAAAAATTATCATTGTAGTTATTGTAAAAACTTAGAGAATGAATCTAAAAGAATATTATGGATAGTATATTCAGTTACTCTAGAGGTTCACTTGTTGCTGAAAGAAGTTTAAGGAACAAAAAAAAATTTGAACCACTCGTCTAGACCTGATTTATTCATCCTTTTTATAAAAACAGTAGGAGATATTTTACCTAATGCTTTACTGAAAGGGGAAAAGGAAGACGGGACAGTCGCTAGATAGAATGGAATGATCTAATGAAATGTTCCTCCCCTCTCCTCCCCTCCCCTCTCCTCTACCCTCTTCTATCCCCTCCCCTTCCCTCCCACCTCTCTCTCTCTCTCTCTCTCTCTCTCTCTCTCCTGTCTCCTCTGTCGGCAGCAATGGAGACAGCAAGATAGAAGACAAAGAAGATGATTACTGGAAAGTGTTCCTAGACAGTTTCTAGGGAAGCAGGAGACATGGAGGGAAAAGGACAGAGAGAATGAAATTAATGACACAGGAAGGTGGATTAGCTTTAGTAAGAAGCAATATTCTTTACTGTCAGTATAAACCAGCTTCTAGTTCATACTCATCTCAAAGAGAGTAGGGAAGGAGATTCTGATATTGTTTCTGAGAAGTTTCGAGAAGGGGAGGAAGGAAGTAAGGGTGCTGCCAAAGACTGGCTTCACCCTTCTCCATGAGACAGTAGACTTAAATTATCTGTTGCAAGGTGTTGGGGGAGATGTGGTTGGAAGCTTTAGGAGAAACTAAAATGTTCAGAATAGTCACTGCGGCAAATAAGAGAGTCAATAAGAATAAAAGAATATACTGGAATCACAGAGTAGAATCAATGAGTTTAAGAAGGCAGGAGACTGAGTAATACATTTTAGAAAGATTTTCATTAAAAACAATTAAAAATAAAACAAGTTTTGTTATTTAAAGTGACAAGTTTCAAATATCTGGAAAATTCATTTATGTGGGACCAGAGACCACATCCTGAATGTTGTGGCTTAACCAGGAAGGGATTTGTCAGAACCAATTTGGGACCATACCAACAAATCAGAGAAGGATGTTGTGGTGAGCCCCTGCTGCTGCCATAAATGACCAAAGCCCTGGGGAGGCAAGATTATAACAAGCAAATAGACATTTTGCCAGTGATCCTGGTACCATGCTTCTTGATCCCATGAAAACCTAAGTAGAATCATAGAATTGAGGGCTAGTAAGTTCCTTAGAGATAATTGTATCCAACTCCCTCATTTTGTAGATAAGAAAACTGAAGCACAGAAAGTTTAGATGATTTGGCAAAGGTCAGGCAGATACTAAATAGGAAAGCCAGGACTTATGCCAAGGACTCCAGATCTAGTGCCTTCTCCACTTTATCATGACCTTTCCCCAGTTTACTGTTTCTGCATCAGCCCATTAGATTTTGATGTCTCAGGAAACCCTAGTTCCTGACCTGGACCTACCTCTGGTTTATACCCACTTGGATACTGAATTGATGCCAACCCTTTTTCTCCCCAGGAGAGGGTTTCTCCTTCAGTCACTATTAATTACTTTAATTACCAGCACATACCAGACTCCCCACTATTGAGATTATAACTGATTTTTTTTTCATTTTTCTTTTTCTTTAGTCTGTCTTGTCCATCACCCATTATCTCACCTAAAAAGGATTCATTCCCAATAATAACCCAATTTTAAAATAACCCAATTCAAGGACTCACAACACATATTTGCCTATTAAAAGAAAAATTCAACTTGTCTAGAGAAATCCTCATTTTCCTTGAGTGTGCCACCACTTAGAAACAGCCATTTCCTCCCAGGGTAACACTGCCCATGGTGGAGGGCGCTGTCCAGCTGCAAACAATTTAGGAAATGTTGGAACCCTGGCCTAACCTTGTGTGGCAGGGGCTGAAACTCACACAAACACTTCCCCAGGAAATTGACTATGACAAAGTATGTGAACTTTCTGAGGAACCTTTTCAGTTTTCTCAGTGTTGAAACCATGAACTTGACATGCAACCCACACCTCTTTACTCCCTCTCCAAACCTGATGTTTGGTACCACCTTGTGCTTCTGATCTAGACACTGTTTTCCACCTTTGGCCCCTAGTGATGACGTTACCACAGTAACTGACTCCAGCTTCTTACAAATCACTGGGATTCTCTAGAGAGCATCCTCTCACAGAGCAGGGACTTCTCCCTCTACAGCCTGGATGGCTTCATACTTCCCTAGGAACAGCTCTGGGCCTCAGCCTATGGCAGATCCCATTCATAGCTACACTCTAGAGAAGAGCCAAGTTAAATCCTACACTGTTATATGGTTAAGACCCCACATTTACATCTTAACACTACATTTAAAGCCTCAAAGCCCTCTGAATGGTGTAAGTCCATAACATACAATCTATTTTTAAATAAAAGTATCATCTTGCTTCACAAACAAATTGGAACTGAAAGAAATAAAGCTAGCATTTACATAGTACTATAAGGTTTACAAAGTTCTTTACATATACTATCTCTTTTGATCCTCAAAATGACCTTGTGAAGTAGATATTACTATTATCCCATTTTATAGATGAGAAAACAGAGACTGAGAGAGGTTAAGTAACTTACTCACCAGGGCCATCTTACTCACCAGTCATCTTGACCTCTATCTTGTCACTAGACTGACTCTGGAGGACAAAGTGAGGTTGATTACTTTGTACCATTCTGTCTCACTTAAATTCAATTTATTTGCAAGTCAAGATGTCACCCTCCTAATGTCGTTGGCCCACTTTGAGAACCAAGGACTGACAAGAACAACAATTTACCCACATAGCCAGTGTGGTGTTTGGGGCAAATTTGAACTCAGGTCCCTCTGACTTCAAATAAGCACTCTTATCAACTTGACACCTAGCTGCCTTAATTGACTAACTCATCATTCCCCTATCAAGTTGTCAGCCCCTTGAGGGCAGGAACTGTCTTTTGTTTCTGTTTGTATCCTCAGCTCTTAGTATAGTGTTTGGCACTTAATGTCTGCTTAATAAATGTTTATTGATTGTTTGATCATGTTAAATGGATTTGAAACTCTGAGTTTACCAACCTATAGCTAGTTTGTATCCTAAGAATTTCTCACAATTGGGTAAGCCAAAATTTGGCTTATTTTTCTATTTGATTTTTCAATATATTTCAATTCAACTCAGTGAAGCCAACATTTAATGTCCATTATGTACAATTCACTAGCTAAGTGTCTTGGATACAAAGACAAAAATTTCCTGTCCTCAAAAATCTTTTGATCTACTTAGATGTGGGTGTCCCAAATTCACAAATAACTATACACAAATTAAAAAATTAGTAAGTTCATAGGAAAGATCAAAGTATCCTATGAGATTCAGGGAGGAGAGATCTCTTCTAACAAGGGTAATCAGAGAAAACTGATGGAGTAGGTGGCATCTGAGTTAGGCCTTGAAGGAAGATCTCAATAGGTTTGGTTGGCAGGTGCAAGGAGAATAGTTTGTTCTAGGCATTTACAAAAGCACTAAGGTAGGAGAGGCAATATGAGACAGTAGTCCAATTTGTCTGGAAGGTAGAGTACACAAAGATGAATGCCATGGAATAAGTGTGTAAAATGGAGTCAGATATGGAGAACCTTTAAATGATAAATGAAAGAATGCTTATTTTATTTGGTAAATAATAAAATATCAAAATTTTTAAGCAGGGGAATGACATAGTTGGAAATTTGGATTAGGAAAATTGTTTTGCCAATGTTGTGGAAGAGTGGTGAGGAGAGATACTGGAAGCAGGGTACTATTACACCTTTTGCTTAGAGCAAATTCAGCTGAGGGGAGCTAACAGTGCTGAGGACAATCTGCCCTCTAAGCAGTTGTATTAGGAGAGGAGACAGTCTGTGGAGAAAGGCCCTAAGAAAGGGGAACCACAGCATTAGAACCCTGGGCAGGGGAAGGAGTAAAGGCAGTCATCCTCTACAGTATGTGCCAATGAGCCAGAGGACCACCACATTTCAATAGCCTGAGTCAAAACCCCAGCTACCCCGCCCTGCTTATAGTTCCTTGCTAATAATAGTCCAGGTAATAGGTATTATTATAAAACTTGAACTAGGGTGATTACAATGGAAAGGCTGAGTTGGGTTGAGAGCTATTTCAGAGGTAAAGATGACAGGACTTGGCAAATAATTGACAATGGGGAGCAGAGTTGGTGAGAGCAAAGACCCTCAAGCATCATTCTAGGCTTTTGACTGGGAAAATGGTGATAGCATCAACATAAATAGGAATTTAGTAGGGGCAGGTTTTAAAGAGAAGATGACCTCAGTTTTGTGTTGGTCCTGGCATATTGAATTTGAGGTGCTGTTGAGCCATTCAGCCAGAGATGTCAATGAAAGGACTGGTCTAGATAATTGCTACCATACCTTCTAGTTCTAGACCTTGAGAGCCTTGAGTGTATAACAAACAGTCGAAAATACTGGTCTAAATTTGCAGAGGTTTCAGTGTTTAAGTTCATAGTGGCACTGCCTTCAGCTAAGTAGTTATGGAGCATTGGGCTGAGTCATTAGTCAATGCCTTGGGTGGATGGGTGGGTGGGTGGGGGCTCTCTTGTGGATTATTGATGCATTATGTTTAGATTCTACCCTTTTGCCTTAAACTTGTTGATTTTCTACAAGTCTGTTCATTACCTTTCAAACAGGGGAATTCTATGTCCTTTCTCCTAACAACTGTAGGGGCAAAGACAATCTTGTTTCAGAACTAAATGAAAGCAAATAAATACCTTTTTACTGCAATAATGGCTAATAGTGAGCCACCAGCTGCCCTGCAGGCCTTGAATAGCAACAGAAAGTTATGGAGGTGAACATTCAGCACATTGGACTCATTTACCAACTGAATCAGTCTTCAAAGCCCATGCTCTGGGGTCATTTTTTTTTTTTTTAGGAAGAAATAAATGGTTTCCAAAGTAGGGACCATCACACACCAGGGGAACAGGGAATCTTCCAGATTAGTTCATTCAGAGCACAGAGGACCTCCCAGGATTTCCCAATAATTTTACACTGTTTATGAACATCTGTCCCAGGGAATCCCCCACACTCCAGGCCAAGGGAGAGCCTTCAACTGCTGGTTGTGTGTATTAAATGGCCTCCTATTGGACGTTTTGAGAGGTTTCTCTAGCAGTGCAGGAAGATTTTCAGCTCATCCCTTAAAGCCAGAAGAACCAGCTGCTGGATTTGTCCAGATTGAGGGTTGGGGGTGGGGTAAAAGGAACTGTGGTGCAGTATGTCAACTCCTTTAGAAGCTTGAGCCAAGATTAGTTGTGAAATACATCTGTACTAGTTGGTCAATTTTTTAAGAAGGTTTGTCCAATCCTTTTGATAAATTACTGGTCTACTTGTTTTCCACACACAAGGAGCCATGTCCTACTTCCATACCTTTGGACTAGCTAACCTCCATGCCTAGAATGCTATTCCCACTTCTGCCTTCTTAGAATCTTTGGATTCCTTCAAGATTGGTCATCTGTTGCATGAGACCTTTCCTGGTTCCTCAGCGATTAGTGCCTTCCACTCTAAGGTTATGTTGCATATACTTTGTATGTATTTTTTATATAGCATATATCTATGCATTATTTAGAATATATGCTCCTTGAGGGCAGGGACTGTTTTTGTTTAAGAAAAAAATGTTAATACTAATACTGTACTCTGTCACTATCCTATTCTCTCTTAAACCACTCTCCTCCAAGGAATTAATGGAAAAATCAGTATCAAGAAATTTTCCTGAATATGAGGTAAAGAGGTTGCCTCCCTTTCAGAGGAATAGAGGATACTTCCCTTCAGTGGGTCTAAGTACTACCTGATTTAAGTGAGATTTAAGAAGGCAAAGATCTTATCTAGATCAGAATTAAATTTGCTTATCAGCCTTAAAAAAGAAAAAAAAATCTTAGTTTTTGTTCTACCTATTTTCATAAAGGGAAGAGATGAATGGGTTTTTAGATCAGAGAGATATGATTTCTTAATATTTCAATTAAATGAAAAAGTCATTTTTAATATGTTTCCACACTTTGTATCAACAGTATTTAGCATAGTGCTTGGCACTTAGTAAGTGCTTAATAAAAACTGGTTAATTGGTTGATTTAATTAGCCCAGATGAAGATAGCCATAGACCCACAAGAATACCTTTAACAGTATGGTCTCACCTTTGGTGACATCTAAAGCCCACTCAGAAGCAGAATGCTTAAGAAAGGGGAGTTCATTCAGATTGGGGAGCACTAGATGAGGAGCATTGACCCCACTACATAGGTTTCAAGCCCAACCTTCAATGGTCCACTTTTTTTGGACCCATGTCCTGAGTCTTTCAAACCAGTGGATGTTCCTTAATCCTCAGTGATAATCAAGGGTCTCAAGAGTTTTCCTTTTCTGTCAGAATTTGTGACCTACAAGACTAAACCACTGTCATCTCAAGTTGGAAACCCAAGCTAGATTGCTTACCATCCCCTTGAAAGAGACAATTTGAGTAGTGTAGTGCTGGCCCTGGAGTCAGTAAGAACAGGGGTCAGATCCTGCTTCTGACACTTATGTCTTATTCCTGTAACTATGTGACCCCCCTACCCCAGGCCAGTCCCTTGACCTCATTGGACTTCAATTTCCTCATCTAGGGATAATAATACCTCTAATCCATAGGTTTTTAAATTTTAGGAGGTCTATGAACTTTGATCAGAAAAACAGATGCATCAAATGCATCTTTATTTTCACTAACCTTTGGTTTCCTTTGTAATCCTATGTTTTATCTTATGCATTTCAAAACACTATTCTGAGAAGAGGTCCATAGGTTGTGCAGGACTGCCAAAGAGTCCATGACACAAAGATAGTTAAGAACCCTTGCCCTAGAACATGGGATGCTATGAGGCTCAAATAACAATGCATGTAAAGTGTTGTTTAAATAAAATTATTATAATCCAAATAATAAGATAATATAATAAATATAATAAAATATTATTTTCCATATCTTTAAAGTCTCATACTATCTATCTCTGCCTGCTGACTGTCTATTCCCCTTCCCCCCACTTTAAGGTTCAGCTCAAATACCACTTCCTTTATGATCATCATACCTGAAGTGATTTCTTCCTCACTGACTCCACTACCATTTCTGAAACCCATGGCTCAGGGGGACTGAATTGATAATTAATTTATGAAATTATGTTATCATACCTAATATACACAGCAGCCACACCCTGGTAAATCGTTTCTGCAGATGGGCTAAACCAGGTGGAGGGTAACCAAGGGATCTCAAACACATTGGTGAGTTAGGGGGGTGTCTACCCCAAGCATGTGACAACTTCTCCTGGTGGAATGGGTGGATGAGAACAATTTGTTCCAACGGCCATGAAGGCAGCTAAAGCAGGCACTGTGGAGCACTTAGAGCTTGGTCAGATATTGAAGACGCTAAGGTCATCCACTGCATCTTGAGCCGTCTCCAGTTGTCTCAGTTGTGAATTACTCTGGAAGAGAAATTCACACAACTCTGCCTCACTTAAATCCAATTTATGCATGAATCAAAGGACTTTGTCCATACCATTTTACCACATGATGAAAAGGAGCTTCTTTTATGGATGGTGGCTGTGTGGCCAGAACTGGGGATACATTCAACAGTCATTTGCTGACCCTTTTTTTTGGGTGACTTCTTCCTTCCTGATGGCATCCAGTGAGAGAAAAGAGACAATTCCGTTAGAGGAGAGGCCTTGGGCCCTTCCCACCAGGATAAACATTTGTTAGTTCTTTGCCTCATTGTAAGTGGAAATTAATCTGGAGACTATGACCTTACAAGTTTTGAAAGGTCAGGAAAGCTAGCTACCCAAGGACCAGGAGTCCCGGAATTGAGTTTATTTCCAGGTTTTACAGCCAAACTAACATCAGTGTCTCAAGGAGACCTCGAGTACCCAGCCAGCAGTAGTTGAAACACAGTGATGCCAAATGTGAAGGTGAACTTGGTTTGACCAATGCCATGTAGAAACTTAAGTTTGAGCCCATTCTACCTAAAGACTGAGGTGAGTTAGGAAAGAGTGTGCTGAGGAAAATGTTAGTACTTCTAGTTTTGCTACGTCTTTGAAGTAGACATAACTTTTGTCTTTGTTAAGAACTAATAGATATTAATCAATTGAGTGGAACTGATGCTGTAGTCACTGGAGGAACCATAGGGAGAACACACCTGAATAGAGGATCAAGCCAATTGCATTAGAGAAAAAAACACCCTAATCCCTAAGGGATAGCCATACAACTCTGAGGTGAACAGGCCACCAAATCTTGCTCAGGGAAAGCAAAGCGAGGACGATAAAATTGGGCCCTTAGCATTTTCCAGGCTTGTGGAGAGGTTATCCATATAGATTTTCATTTTTGGAAACCCTAGTTTGTGGAATCCTAAAGAAAATGTCTTTTTTTTCCCCCCTCTCCCTTTGTTTTAGGCTATAATGATACAGTTTTTTTCCAGTGTGTGTTTTTCTTACAAGTCAATTCCTTTTGAAGTTTGTTTCTTTTTTAAACTTTTTCATTTGTTGATTTGTTAAATGTTTAAGTGTACTTATATGCCATTTTACTGAATCCTACACAAGTATCAATATTAATGCTAATATAAGAAGGATGAAGTTTCCCTATTATTAAAATGCTGGTACCTAATTGAGAAGTGTTCATATATATATTTGCATTTAAAAAGACTTGGACTGCTTGCTTTATTGTGAGCTCCTTATACCCTAAATATCCATAGGTAAGATTTGCCTGCTTTCCTAGAAGCCCTCAATTAATTATCCTTTTGTGTTCCATTCGTTTTCTTGGGAGCCTAGCCCTTGTTTGGGGCTTATGTGTCCTTTTTTTCCAACTGAGCCTATCTATACTATTATTGGGTGAATTTGGGATTTCAGTAAGAATGTCCTTACAGTGGCAAGGATCCACTGGAGGAAATTTGGAGGCCCTTTGCATTAAGTTCCCAGAGGATTTTTGCCTGGATCTCTAAGGTACAGGGACCTGTAGAGACATTTTGGTGTGCCCTGTGTAGAAAGGGACCCTTAGAAATTTGGCTCGACCCCAGTAGGATGGCTTTACACCAGACCTGCACAACTTGGCAGTAGGTAGGGGCCAAAATTAAAGTAAACTAAACTTAAGACCGGAGATAGATTAGACTAGATAAAGAGAGACTGACTACGGTTGGTTGCCGCAGGCCACGTGACAAACAGGAGTGCTAAGTGGCAACCCTACATTTTCCTGCAGGCCTCTGAAATCCTTTGGCGTACAGCAAGCGGCCCCGTAGGCCATATGTTGTGCATGCGTGCTTTATGCAATGGAGTAATCATGGATGCGTTTTCACCTAGAACACTGTGGTTTCTCAGCTGAGGGTGATGAGGTAATTTACAGTCAACCGCCTATCCCTAATTCCTTTGTGGGGAGTCCCACATGCTCTGGTACTATGATAGGGACTCAGCTTTACTGAGATGGGAAGCTTTTCTTTTTCTTTGGAGGTTCTCAATTCTTAACTTACTCTGTGTGTGTGGGTGTGGGTCCAATCTAGAGGGGGGGAGGGGGAGGGGAGGCAGGCTCTAGAGGAAAAGGGAGAGGGGGAGGTACTTCATTCTGGTGGTGGTGGTGGTGGGAGGGGGTGTGTAAGCACCAAGCTGAGTTGGTTTGGTTTCTCACCCCAGGGTAAGAGTTGACTTCCAGTTGACCCCAAGTCTTAAATCCCTTTGGGGAGAACTTCCAGTGGTAGAAGAAACTCCATAGGGAGGGATCAAGTCTTGGCTTCTGAGACAGGAAGCCAATTTTCTTTGTTTTTTTCTTCTTTGCCTTTGGGTTGGGGAAGGCCATTTAAAACACCAAAGACAGGCTCTTGTGGAGTATTAAGCAGGCAGCTGCTTTGATAAACTTTTTGAAATGTTCTTTGTTGAATCTGCATAACTTTATATTTTGTGGGCATTGTGATTTTCACCTGTACCTGAAACTGTATGTGACTGTGTCACATCCTTTCCTGTAGGGCACTGTGGAAGCAAGTGAAGGGACAGTGCTTATGCTTCCCCAGGGACCCCAAAGGACAGTTCTGGACTAGGGACAGGGACTATGGGTTCAAAATACACCCCAGCCAATCCGTCAAGAATGGCAAATTCTTCAAGCAGGAGGGGTGTGGGGAACAAACGTTTATTAAGTGCTTACAATGTGCCAAGTGCTTTACAACCATTGTCTCATGGGATCCTGACAACAATCTTGTGAGGTAGGTGCTTCTATGACTCCCATTCTATAACTGAGGAAACTGAGGCAGATGGAGGTAAAATGATTTACCTAGGGTCACACAACTATAAGTGTCCCAGGCTGGATTTGAACTCAGGTCTTCTTGATTCCAGGCCCAGTGGTACTCTATCTGTTGTGCCACCTAGCTGTCTATAGTAACTGGAGAATTTAATGGGAAGCTTATACTTTGTGGTCACTCTCCCTTATAGTTTTCTCTGCCCCAGCTTCCATCCTTTTTTAATCCCCTACCCTTCCTAGTTCCTCAGACTCTTCAGCTCCCATGACCTCTGTTTCCACCCTATGTCAGCCACACAGAGAAGCAGTTAGACTTTAGACATGCCCCTCCACCTCTCCTACTGGACTGAATTTTCCTCGGGTACCAGCCTTACTTACTATAGTTTTTGTTCAGCCGTTTTTCAGTTGAGCCTAAAGTGACCCCATTTGGGGTTTTCTTTGCAAAGATCCTGCAGTGGTTTGCCATTTTCTTCTCCAGCTTTTTTTTTTTTCTTTTAACGGATGAGGAAACTAATGTGAACAGGGTAGAATGACTTATGTAAGGTCACACAGCTAATAAGTGTCTGAGGCCAGCCTTGAACTCAGAAAGATGGGTCTTCCTGATTCCAGGCCAGGTACTCTATACACTATGGCACCACCTAGCCACCCATTATTACAGTTTTACCTCTTGGCCAAGTCAGACACAGCAGACTGAAGTTGTAATCTGCCTAAATAAGGCTGGTCCCTTTGCTGACCTGCTTTATCAAACACACCAAAGGGAGGGATAGCTGTTATCAATTTCTGCTACCTCAGCAGCTCCCGGGCATTCATAGACTAGGCAGCACAAGGCCAAATTTTGAAAACTATTACATGCTTTAGGAGACTAATGGTCAGTGCAGCATCAATACAACAACAGACATCGTAACAAGATGGAGGTCTAAAAGAACAATTGTTGCTACTGGTCTCTTATTTGTCTTTGTGACCCGGACTTGTCATAGATGGCACATTCAGTATGCTTGGTAGTTTCTGATAGAGAAAGTAAATGCATCAAAAGACTGGGGAAGATGAGGAAAAATAAAGCCAAGAAGGACAGATATTGGTAGCAAAGCAACAGCTTTGGTGAATCCATCTGGCCCACAGCTATCTTAAACGACTGGATGTACAGCCCTTGAGACCAAGTGACAGAGCCGTGAACTTCCACCGTTTCTACAAAGAATTGCTAACCAGAGGAGAGATTATGCATGTCCCCAGGGTGAGTCAGGCCTCAAGACTTTGTAGTCACACTCTTCACTGTCAGCCATGTCATCTTTGAATACAAAGGATGAGGAGATGGATGGCGTATAGTTAGTTGTGGGTCAGCAAAGGTCAAACTGCTTTTTCCTCTGGCTGGAGCAACCTGCCTATTTGTACAGTATCCAGGGCAGCTAAGAGGCCGAGTATACCCACCCCACTACTTAGTTCTGCAGCCACCTCTGAAAGAGAGGAGAGAGCTTTCCTTGAGCTTTCTAGACTGCCTTTGTTGGTAGTTTCCAAGGTGACAAAGTGTTCGGTCTTTTGCTGTAAATAAATACAGAACCAAAGGGATCTCACCCTTTTCTTTTTCTTTATTAGATTCTGTCATGTTCAGATGCATGCTTCTTGGGGCAGGGGTAGAGGAGAAGGGAAGCTTGGGGTATAGATAAGACAGCAAGTATTGATTAAGCGCTTTGCTGTGTGCCAGGCACTGTGCCACACACTGGGGAAACAAAGCAAAAAAGAAAGACAGTCCAAGATCTCAAGGAGGGTGAGTGAAGGTAAGTGGCTTGGCCAGCCTGGGCTTCTCTCCAAAATGGAGGCCTTGGGAGTAACCTACCAATGGGAGATGGGGGCTGGCTTGGCAAATGGATGAGGAGGCAGTGAATTTCAGGCACCATTCCTCAGATACTGTTTTATTTTTCATATAGACCTGGAATTTTGCCTTCAAGGGGAGCCTTATGACTGGTAGCTGGTGAATTGAATCAAAAGAGGGAGTGGGGGAAGGGGAAGAGAATAAGCATTTATTAAGCATCTCCTACAGGCACCTTCTAAGCACTTTACAAATATTATCTCATTGGATTCTCATAACAACCCTGAGAGGTCAGTGCTATTATGATGCTCATATTATATTCAAGGAAACTGAGGCAGATTAAGGTTAAATGACTTGCCCAAGATCACACAGCTAGTAAGTATCTGAGGATGGATTTGGACTCAGGTCTTTCTGATTCCAGGCCCAGCATTCTCTGCACTATGCCTCAGGAAGCCTAATTTTTAGACCCAACTCTGCCACTAGCTTCCTCTAATACTTGGACAAACTACTTAACCTCTCAGGGTCCTCAGTTTCCTTATGTGGAAAATGAAGGTGTTAGATTCCAGGATTTTTAGCCTGTTTTGTTTCATGGATCCTTCTGGCAGTTTGGTGAAGCCTAAAGACTTCTGCTCAGAATGTTTTAATTTTTTAAAATAGTATTTTTTTTTCCAATTATTTGTCAAGACAATTTTTAGCATTCATTTTTACAAGATTTTGAGTTCCACGTTTTTCTCCATCCCTCCCTCCCCTCCCCTCTTCTGAAAGTGGTGGACAATTTGATATAGGTTATACATGTGCTATAGTGTAAAATATATTTCCATATTAGTCACAGTTGTGAAAGAAGATCAAAAGGAAAGACACACACACACACAAAAGAATAAAGTAAGTGAAAAAAGTATGCTTTGATCTATATTCAGAGTCCATTAGTTCTTTATCCGGATATCAATAGCATTTTCCTTCCTGAGACCTTTGTACTTGTCTTGGATCATTGTGTTGCTGAGAAGAGCTGAGTCATTCATAGTTGATCATTAAGCAATGTTGCTGATACTGTGTACAATGTTTTCCTGGTTCTGCTCATTTCACTTTGCATCAGTTCATACAAGTCTTTCCAGGTTTTTCTGAAATCTGCCTGTTCATTTCTTATTGCACAGTAGTATTCCATGACATTCACATACCACAGCTTGTTAAGCCATTCCCCAATTGATGGGCATCCCCTCAATTTTCAATATTTTGCCACCATGGAAAGGGCTATTGTAAATATTTTTGCCCATGTAGGTCCTTTTCCCTTTTTAATGATTTCTTTGGAATACAGACCTAATAGTGGTATTAATGGATCAAAAAGTATGCACGTTTGGTTGCCCATTGGGCATAGTTCCAAATTGCTCGCCAGAATAGTTGGATGAGTTCACAACTTCACCAACAATACATTAGTGTCCCAATTTTGCCACATCCTCTCCAACATTTATCATTTTCCTTTTTTGTCATATTAGCCAATTTGATAGGTATGAAGTAGTACCTCAGAGTTGTTTTAATTTGCATTTCTCTAATCAAAAGTGATTTAGAGCACTTCTTCATATATCTATAGATAACTTTGATTTCTTCATCTGAAAACTGCCTGTTCATATCCTTTAACCATTTATCAAATGGGGAATGGCTCGTATTCTTATAAATTTGACTCAGTTCTCTATATATTTGAGAAATGAGACCTTTATCAGAGACACTTGCTGTGAAGATTGATCCCAGATAAAGATAAAGATCCCAGCTTTCTGCTTTCCTTCTAATCTTGGTTGCAATGGTTTTGTTTGTATAAAACCTTTTTAATTTAATATGATCAAAATGATCTATTTTACGTTTTGCAATGCTCTCTATCTTTTGTTTGGTTGTGATTTCTTCCTTTCTCCATAGATCTGACAGGTGGACTATTCCTTACTCTTCTAATTTTTTTTTTTTTTTTGGCAAGGCAATCAGGGTTAAGTGACTTGTCCAGCTTACTTCTGAGCTAGTAAGTGTCAAGTGTCTGAGGCTGAATTTGAACTCAGGTCCTCCTGACACCAAGGCCGGAGCTCTATCCACTGTGCCACCTAGCTGCCCCTTGCTCTTCTAATTTGCTTATGGTGTCACCCTTTATGTATAAATCATGTGCCCATTTTGACCTTATCTTGGTATATGGTGTGAGATGCTGGTCTATACCTAGTTTGTGCCCTATTACTTTCCAATTTTCCCAACAGATCTTGTCAGATAGTAAGTTCTTATTCCAAAGGCTGGCTTTATCAAACTCTAGGTTACTATAGTCATTTACTACTGTGTCATTTAGCACTGTGTACTACTGTGTACCTAAACTAGTCCACTGATCCACCACTCTATTTCTTAGCTAGTACCAGATAGTTTTGATGATTGTTGCTTTATAAAATAGTTTGAGATCTGTTATTGCTAGGCTACCTTCCTTTGTATTTTTTCCATTAATTCTCTTCATATTCTTGACCTTTTATTCTTCCAGGTAAATTTTGTTAATTTTTCTATATCTATAAAATAATTTTTTGGTAGTTTGATTGGTATGACACTGAATAAGTAAATTAACTTAGGTAGAATTGTCATTTTTATTATATTAGCTCAGCCTACCCATGAGCAATTGATATTTTTCCAATTGTTTAAATATGACTTTATTTGTGTGAAAAGTGTTTTGTAATTGTGTTCATATAGTTCCAGGGTTTGTCTTGGCAGGTATATTCCCAAATATTTTATATTGTCTTAAGTTATTTTAAATGAAATTTCTCTTTCTATCTCTTGCTGCTGGGTTTTGTTGGTTATATAAAGGAATGCTGATGATATATGTGGATTTATCTTATATCCTGCAACTTTGCTCAACTTTGCTATTTCAAGTAGTTTTTTAGTTCATTCTCTAGGGTTCTCTAAGTATACCATCATATCATCTGCAAAGAGTGATAGTTTTGGTGCAACTAGGTGACGAAGTGGATAGAGCACCGGCTATGAAGTCAGGAGGACCTGAATTCAAATTCAGCCTCAGACCAAACACATGACACTTACTAGATGTGTGACCCTAGGCAAGTCGCTTAACCCCAATTGCCAAAAAAAAAAAAAAAAAAAAAGATAAGAGTGATAGTTTTGTTTCCTCATTGCCTATTCTAATTCCTTTGATTTCTTTTTTCTTGTCTTTTTACTATAGGTAGCATTTCTAGTACTATACTGAATAATAGTGGTGATAATAGGCATCCTTGCTTCACCCTTGATCTTACTGGGAAGCCTTATCCCCATTACAGATAATGCTTGCTGATGGTTTTAGATATATACTGCTTTTCATTTTAAGGAATGCTCCCTTTATTCTTATGCTCTCTTGTGTTTTTAATAGGAATGGGTGCTGTGCTTTGCAGAAACCTTTTCATCATCTATTTAGATAATCACATGATTTATGTTGACTTTGTTATTGATATGGTCAATTATGTTGATAGTTTTCCTACTAGTGAAACAGTCCTGCATTCCTTGTGTAAATCCCACCTGGTCATAATATATAATCCTTGTGATATATTGCTGTAATCTCCTTGCTCATATTTTGTTCAAATTTTTTGCATTGCTATTTATTAGGGAAATTGGTCTTATACTTTTCTTTCTCTGTTTTAGCTCTTCCTGGCTTAGGTATCAGCACCATATTTGTATCACAAAAGGAGTTTGGTAAGGCTCTTTTTTCACTTATTTTTCTAAATAATTTATATAGTATTAGAATTAATTGTTCTTTAAATGGTAGAATTCACTTGTGAACCCATCTGGCCCTGGGGATTTTTTCTTAGGGAGTTCATTAATGACTTGTTCAATTTCTTTTTCTAAAATAGGTTTATTTAGGCATCCTATTTCCTCATCTGTTAATCTAGGTAATTTATATTTTTGTAGATATTCATCAATTGCACTTAAATTGTCAGATTTATTGGCATATAATTGGGCAAAATATTTCCTAATGATGACTTTAATTTCCTCTTCATTGGTGGTGTTTTTGCCCTTTTCATTTTTGATACTTGGATATTTGGTTTTCTCAGAATGTTTTTAAATGCACAAACTAAAATACATAGGATTCCAAAGAAAACAGTTATATTGAAATTGTCAAATTATTTTTTAAAAAAAAGTTCACCAACCACAGGTGAAGAACCCTTGAAATAGGTAATTTTTAAGGTCCCTTCCATTTCCAATATTCTTTGATTAGATTGAAATTTATTTCCAACTACTCTCCCCCTGGAATACTCCTGCCCAGATAATGCTCTCCAAACAGACCATTCCTGGCTCAGACCCTTTATTTTCCTTGATCTCTCTACCTGAAAGGCCCTTCCACATCTCTGATCATCTAAGCCCTACCCTGTCTTTCCAGATCACCTCAAGTCTCACTTCCTCCAAAAAGCCATCTAACTAGCTCAGCCTCCAGTCATCTCTCCCTCTTCCAATAAAACTTTGTACAATAGTAATTCACATTTGTATAGGACTATAATATTTTCAAAGCACTTTGCCTTTGAGCTTCACCGCATTCTCAGGAGATAGGTATTATTTTTCCTCATTTTGCAGATAAGGAAACTGAGGCTTTGAGATGTTCGGTCCCTTGCCCATCATCATAGAACTAGGAAGTATCTGAGGTGGTATATGGCTCCAGATCTCTCTTCACCCCAATCCATCCACTTCAACACAGTGTCCTCAGCTACTTTTTTCTGTGCCTCTCACCTAGCCCTTAGACTAGACTATTGTTGTACTATTGTCTATCTTTTTATATACACATCCTGGATCACAAGCTTGACTGGAAGTGCTGAGGGCAGGAACTTCTTGGCACCTCTAATCCCTGGCATCAGTTTGGACACACAATAGGCTTTTAGTTCAGATCACTTCCTGGTCTGGATAGCAACCTGCCCCTGCTAAGTTCATTGCTGTCAATTCTGTCCTCTCAGGGGCTCTGTTCAGACAAGGCCTAAAGAAAATCTTAACGTGCAGATTCCAGTCCTTAACTGCCTAGTCAGCTCAGTTTGAAGGGGCAGATCATAACAGAGCCAGGGCAGGCTCTCTCTGTCTCACTGTCTCTGTCTCTCTCTTTCTTTTTCTCTCTCTCTCCCTTCCCCCTTCCTCCCTCCCTCCCCCCTCCTCTTCTTAACATCTGCAGCCTTAAATATCTTGCATTCTCTTATAGTAAAACTTTCATTCTATATTATATCTATAATTAAGAAAAAAATCCAGTGTTCATTCAAATCACTCGTAATCCAATTAGACCCTACGTTGGACTCTTCTAGATTTCCTATCACCTCTTATTTGGTACTTAAACAACCAAATATGGTTATAATCTGATTTCTCAAGGAGGTACATCAGCTCTTTCCAGGCACGAGGATGCGTTTTCAGCCCTGATTGCTTTAACATTTTTTGGTATAATTTTTCCAACATAGAAATATTGTTAAATCCCTCAACACAATAATCTAGACTTGTTTCACATCCATATTTTTCTGTTTCTCTTAAAAACAACAATTTGATAAAGAGTCACTCTCTCTGGACCTTTGTGTTCTCATTTGTAAAACATTCTATGATTTTAATACAACTCACTAAAATTAAATTCATCTGGATGCAGCAATTCAGGTGAGTTTATCACCCCCTGGTGGCATTGTTTGGCATTTCCTTGAAATGTTATCAAGTCACTTTAACAAATTAGTTAAATCCCAAATACTAGTATTTTACAGATTTTTGGCCATATGCAA
This sequence comes from Vombatus ursinus, assembly GCF_900497805.2. Lineage (NCBI taxonomy): Eukaryota > Metazoa > Chordata > Mammalia > Diprotodontia > Vombatidae > Vombatus > Vombatus ursinus. Next base: position 6,053,104 of record NW_020954567.1, on the reverse strand, counting down.
AACAGAGGTGAGAGGGATTAAAAAACCCAAAAACTTTGGACTTGGAGTCAGAAGATCTGGGTTGTAAATCTCAGATCTGCCACTTGTTATTTTGTGTAACCTTGAGTCAATCTGGGCCTTAGTTTCCCTATATGTGAAGTGAGGTATTAGAGTAGGTGACCTTCCAATGCTAAATATGTGGTCCTATGATCCTCTGAGTCAAGAGTCACACATTATTAGCCTAATGACATCTCTAAATATTCAGAAATCTCTCCAAAATTTCCCCTCGTTGAAAACTTTCTGTATTTAACCTCAATTGAAAAGGGGATTTTTCTCTGTTGATAGTTTTATTTTTTTAAAGGCTATTTGAAGAAAGTCCCTATAGCTCCTTTTTTGGTTGGGTTTTATCTTGTTTGAGAGAAAGATCTATTCTCCTTCAAAGAAAATATCACATCTAGGAAGTAGCCCCTTTAATATATTTGTTGGATCTGTAGCTTCAAGAACCCTTAGTGATCATGTAATCCAACCTCCTCCTTTTACAGATAAGGAGACTGAGGCCTACAACCGTGAAGTGACTTACCCATGGTCACAAAGCTAATGAATATTAGGGCTCGGTTTTTTTTGTTTTGTTTTCTTTTTTGCCTTTTTTTGGTCAGGCAATCGAGGTTAAGTGACTTGCCCACGGTCACACATCTGGTAAGTGTCATGTGTCTGAGGCCGGATTTGAACTTAGGTCCTCCTGACTCTAAGGCTGGATCTTATCCACTGTGCCACCTAGCTGCCCTTAGAGCTCGGATCTGAACCAAGGTCTCTTCACTCTAATTCTACTAATGTCCCTTCCACAGCAGCATGCTGAAAAACTTAATATCCCCATCCATCTTTGGATATTCCGCCAACAAATGTTGAGTACCAGCTGTGTGCCAAGTCAAGGAGGTTGTTGTGAAGGACCTTTAATAAGGCTATACAAAATTTAATTCTGCTCTTTAGCACCTTACAGTCTAGTAAAGGAGATAAGATGGACCCACAAATATCTCTAATGTAGCAAGAGGCAGGGTTGTATAGGGGGAAAGTGTAGAGGAAGCCTGCCTTTGAATCTTAGCTCCAGGGGTCTTTCAGAACCAAGAACTGATTGTTAAAATTTCAATATGAGCACTTACACCTCTAAAATAGGCAAATGTTACACACCAGGGTTTGATTTGTTGTTCTGTTGATTAAGAAAGTGATAGTTAATGTTAATAATGAAGATTAAATATAAAAGCATATCGAGCTACATTTTTTCCAGAGAGCTAGTTGCTCACAAGGTAACTTGGACTTGTAATTAGCAGTGCAACCCTGGACAAATTACTTAGCTGAGCCTTAGCTTACTCATCTATAAAATGGGAATGATAATACTTTGCTTACACAGCGCACAGAGTTGTGAGAAAGGCAGTGTAGAAGCCAGGAAGCATTGTGAAACTGTGAGTTATTATCTCAACATGTGAAAGGAGCATGAGAGCACCTTTATAAGTTGAGAAGACCAAAAGGGAAAAACACTTCCAGACTCTTCCAAACAAAAGACACCTTTTTGGAGAGACATCAGAAGATCATGAAAAGCTAATGGCTCTGCTCTGTCTGACATGATTGAGAGGGGAGGGCAGGCCCAGCTCCGTAGCAGCTGTGCATTCACACCATGAGAGGAACTGTAAATCTTTCATTACCACACACACAGTAAAAGCCTTCTTAAAAAGGTGTTCTAATGCAATTCTCTTTACAGTAACAACTCAAGAAGGAACAGCTAAAAAAGCCACCCACTTTTTCTTCTCCTGTTTCTATCTTCCAGAAAGCCCAGTCACTTCCGACAGTGTTAACTCTACTCCCTGAGGCACCCCAAGATTGCATTTCTGAGCAGGATTAGACTCAAAACATTGACATAAGCCAAGTTGACCTGGATTACTTCCATGGCACTCACAACCAGGAAGTGCCTCATGAATTGAACTGAAACCTGAGGGTTTAGCTGGGGAGGAATTTGACTTTGCAGAAAAGTACTGATAGGAGGAGGCAGCTAGATGGCTCAGTGGATGGAGCCTTAGGCCTGGAGTCAGGAAAACTTGAGTTCAAATCCAGCTTCAGACACTAGCTGCATGACCCTGGGCAAGTCACTCAACCTCTGTTTGCCTTAATCCACTGGAGAAGGAACTGGCAAACTACTCCAGTATTTTTGCCAAGAAAATCCCATATGGGGTCATGAAGAGTCAGATATGACTAATCAACAACAACCCTCCCTCTGATAGGACTGGTGAGAAATAACAAAAACTCAACATCTTTTCTGTTGCAAGGCATTTTGGGAGGAGGAAGCTAATATTTCCTTTTCCTAATACCTCTGCCTGAGGCACATAGAAATTAAGTGACATTAATAGGGTCACAAAGCTGATAAGTTTCCTAGTTGGGATTGGAACCTAGATTATAAAATTCAACACTCTTACCATTAAACCTTTTTTTTTTTAATAACTTATAACTACCACCATTATATGGCCAGACGTAGTATCTGGCAAGGTAAACATCTAAGAAATTAACGAGAGGAAATACAGGACTTACCTTTGAAAACAGGAAATGGGATGACCTTGGACATTAGAAATAGGTTAGGTTAACTTCAATTACTCTGGAAGAGAGAGTGAAGCTGATGACTTTGTGCAACTTTGCATCACTTAAATCCAATTTACTTGCAAGTCAAGACATCACCCTCCTGATGTCATTGGTCCTCTTTAAGAATGGAGGACCAACACCAATTCACACATAAGTCAAGACTTCACCCTTGTGATGTCATGGTTTTCTTTGGAAACAAAGGACGAACAAGAAGAGGTTAATAACTTCAGTACCAGAGAGCAGACTAGCATGAGTTCACGTGAAAAAAATAAAAAGTCTATTTGCAACCATCTTAGTAAAGCACAGAACACTGAATAGCATCCAGCGTAGCTTTAGGAAGAGCAAACCGTGGCAGATCAATTTCAGTTCCTTCTGTGATAGAGTGACAGGTCTTGCAGATAAGGGAGAGGCAATAGATGGAAGTGATCTGGCTTTCTTTACAACAAACAAGGAAGATATGGTCCAGACAGTGTTCCTGTTATATAGGTACACACTTTGTTGGAACTTGTCAACGATGGGCAGTACGTTGCATGATGTCCTACAGGGTTTAATATGTAATATCTTGCTTGGTGATTTGAAGTATGGAACTGAGCAGATGTTCATTAAGTTTTCAAATAAAACCAAGTGGGGCAGAATTGATAATGCCCTTGAAAGTAGGAATAGAATTGAAAATGACCTTCATACATGAGGATACAGTTCTACTGAAAACAGAGTAGGAGTGATATAATTCAGGGGAAAAAAAAAGTCCATTGATCACAGTGATACAAGGGAGAGATACAATGTCAAAGGTATAAACAAAGCAGAAAATGACAAATTATTAAGGGTTATGGTAGAATTCTGGAACCGAATGGAACTGAATTCTTGGGTCTTAAAGTGTTGCTTTTTTAAAAAAGTGAATATGGTCATGGGATGAGAGAGCCTTAGATTTGGAGTCAGAGAAACTTGGTTCGAATCCTGGCACTGACTCTTATTTCCTATGTGACTGTGGGCAAATCACTTGGCCTTTCTGGGTCTCAGTTTCCTCTTTTGTGAAATGAAGGAGTTAGAAGGGGAGAAAGAAGGGAACAAACATTTATTAAACACCTACTATGTGACAAGCACTGTGCTAAGTGTCTTATAAATATCATCTCATTTGATCCTTCTTCATGCTGTGCAAATTCCTTCCCAACTCTAAATTCCATAATCCTCTATAATCCTTACAATATATTTTCACTGTCTCTGCAACAAGGATCAATGTACATGAATATTTAACTCTGTAGCAATCTCTTCTAATCCAAGGTATGCTTGCAAATGACTAGCTTTATTTTTAAAAAGGTATTTCATGTGCATTATGACATCATGCAATGTATACAATTGTCAGAGGCTATATCAGTTATTTTTTCTCTCCAGACGTAGATACCTGTGAACTCAAAATACAAATAAGTATTTTTGGCCCAGAGACCAAGCACTTCTATTTTTAAAATTCCGCAATACTGATGCTAGAAAACACTACAATGACAATGTTTATTTGCGAAGGTTTTGTAGCTGTAGCCTTTTAGAGTGTGATGGAGAAAAGGTGCTGAGTTTTCAAGGTTACCCTAATGTAAATTTTGCTAAAGATTCCTAATAGGTCACCAGGAGAGACTGAATGGCTCAACTCCGACGTGCTTTCTTTCTTTAAAGCGTGTATGTGTGTATGTATATATGTATACACACATACACATCTGCACGTACATGTACATACATACTCATACATATATACACGGACATACATATATTTATGTACATATGTTTATTTATTATATATTATTAACATTCATTTAAAAATTTTTTTGAGTTCTGAATTCTCTACCTCCCTCTTGCCCCTCCTCCAACCACTGAAAAAGTAAGCAATGTGATCTTGTGAAATCATGCAAAACATTTCCATATTAGCCATCCTACATGCTTTCCAGAGATGCTCTGAATGCTATTTTCTCCAGCAGGTGGATGGGGGCAAGAAATGACATAGGATTGGGAAAGAAGGAAGATCCAAAGTCCCTTCCAGCTCTTAATCTGTGCTGTTATGATCAAAAGCTTCCCAGGTACAGGGAACAGAGACGAAGGAAACAGAAACTTACAAAACAAAGTAAAGGGTCATGGCTGAGGGAGACCACTGGCCCATCAAGAAGGATGCAGTGCAAGTAGGGAACAGGTAACTAGCCCAAAAGGGCATCTGGTTTGGTAGCAATGCTGGTAGGGCGATGTAAGATGGAACAGACCAGGTATAGAGAGGGTAGGGCAGAGTAAGAGATGGAATAGAAGAGGAAGGTGGTGGCTGTGAAGCAGCAGAGGCCCAGGGGTTCAGGGCTGATATATGTGAGGCGCCCACCCATGTAGAGAGCAGTTTGTTTGAAATGAGACCTGGGAAAAAACAACAGCATGATGTCACAGCCAAGAAACTTAATATGCTTTGGGTTTTGGATGTGTTTTTTCTTTTTCTTTTGTGTGCCCAGGGCATAGCCCAGTGGCACACAGCCACTAATATGCTTTCGAGTGATTTTGAGAGGCATCCTCCATAGATAGTCTGCTTTCCTCTGCCCCATGCAGGCCACATCTGGAGTATTGTATTCAGATCTAGGCACCACTGCTTAGCAAAGATGTTGCTAATCTGAAATAAAGCAGGAAGGTCCTTAAGACCATATTATACGAGGATCCGTTGAAGCAACTGGAGACATCGAGAAGGGAGGACTGTGGGTAATGTGAGATACCTTTCTTCAAGTACTTGAAAGGTTTTCATGTGAAAAAGGGATTAGATGAATTTGGTTTGGCCACAGATGGCAAAATTAAAAACAAAGGAAATTGAAAAGCAGCCAATTGAATTGGGTGTAAGGGAAAAAATGTCCTTAACAATTCGAGTTCTACAAAAGTGAAATGGGTTGCTTCAAGAAGTAATTGATTCTCTCTCTTTGGAGGTTTTTAGGCAAAGTCTGAATAACCATTTTTAGGATATGTGGTAAAGGGAATTTTTTTTTCTTAGTTATGGATTGGTCCGGTTGGCCACCAAGGCCCCTTCCAACAAAGCACTTTATAAATATAATCTCATTTTACCCTCATAATGATCCTGGAAGGTAGGTGATGTTATTATCCTCATTTTACAGTTGAAGAAACTGAGTCAGAGAGAGGCTAAGTGACTTACTTGCCCAGGTGTTTGACATCACATTTGAACTCAGGTCTTCCTTACTCCAGACTTAGTATTCTATCTAACTGCCTCTAAAAGGAGGCAACATGGAAAGATGGGAGATAATGTAGATATAATGGCAAGGGAAAGGGAGCTCCCTGATCAAATGGAAACCTATCTGCTCACTGGGGGCTTTTATTTGGAAATATCAGTTCCTAGGAAAGTTAATTTGCATAGACTCACATAATAAAGTCTTTCAGCTAACCATCCCTATCTCTGTCTTCCTTTTCTTCCTTCATGCTCAGTTTTCCTTACTCTCTTAGGCACAAACTATGACCTGCTGTTATCTCCTCTTTTTCCTGTCCAGCTTAGCCCCATGTCCACTCAAAACTTAATTCCTTTAGTAGCTCTTTGTTTATAGATTGATGACATTTAAAGGGAGAAAATGGAAATTGGAATCAGAATACTAGGGTTTGAATTCCAGTTCTCCTACACACTAAGGCAAGTTCTTTTTAATCTCTCTGGGCCTGAGCTGCTATATCTATAAGATGAGGGTTAGACTAAATGGCCTCTAATCTCTCCTCCACCTCTAAACCCTGTGATCCAAAGCTTCTCAGATATGGAGATTATAGATGAGAGAAGCCATGGAATCATGTTAAAGAAGGCTGTGAGAAACTACCAGGTAAGGTGATGTACAAGGAAGAAAAAGAATGGGCATCTGATTCAAAGGAGTTTCTGATTCAGTATTAATGATGGCAAAGGGAGGTAGAAGGGACAGATCAGATGTAGAGAGGATTTCTGAGAGTAAAGAATGCAATAGAAAAGGAGGAAAGAAGCAAAAGTCATGGTGCTCTGAGCTGCTACATCCCAGAACACATTCATGAAGACAGACAATAATTGGATTGAAAAACATCAGGTAGTTTTACAAATTAAAGACACAAGCCAAGAAAGCTAATGCAATTAGCTATATTAAGAGAAACACGGCCTCCAGGATAGAGGAGTTAATAGTAGCTGTGGAATGTGTCCTGTTCAGACCAATCTGGAGCATTTATTGCGTATGGTTTTTGACATTTTAGGAAAGATATAGAAAATGCAGAGTGTCCAGAGGAGAGCAACTAGGAGAGTAGAGATCCTTGAGACTATGCCAGATGAGGTTCAGTTGGGGAAATTGGGGCTGTTGGACCTGGAGGGCAAAACATGATGGGGAAGTATAGAGAAAGGGACAAATATGAAGGTAGAAATGAGAAGACTCGACAAAAAACTATGTGGGGTGAGTGAAAGTAGAGATGATAATGATACTAAGGCTTTGAGTCTGAGCAATTTATATTGACCTTGATAGTAATAAGAAAGTTGGGTAGAATGGAAATTTTGAGGGGAAAGATAATGATTTCCATTATAAGACATTTTTTAATTTGAGATGCCTACATGACATTCCAGATGTCCAAAAGGCAGTTGACTAATGAGATTGGCACTCAGAAGAGTGATTTAGGCTAGATATATAGGTCTGAGAATCATCTACTTAGAGATGATATACTTCAGCCCATGGGCATTGATGAGATCACCAAGTGAAATGTTGTTTGTCCTTCATTCTTGAAGAGGACCATGACATCAAAAAGGTGATGCCATGACTTTTAAGTGAATTGGATTTAAGTGAGGGAAGGCTGTGCAAAGTCACCAGCTTCACTTTCTCCTACAGAGCCATCTGGCTCCAGTGACAAGATACAGATCAGGATGACTGGAGATGGCCTCAGGTGCAGTGGGAGACCTTGGCCTTAAAGCTAAGGTCTTTTCCAGGTCTCAGTTTCCAGGTCTCAAGTCATTCAGTGATTAAGGATAGGTAAGAAATGAGACCTAGTTAAAAAAAAAATCAATCTGGGTTTCAGGCCAGAACAGAAACAATCACTATGTGCATTCACTCTGAGCCATCCTGAATAGTGATCAAGTGGGGGACTGGGGTGGGACCTATTGGCTAATCAATTAGAGCCATAGTGATTTGGGTTTAAGGCATAGTCCAAGTGAAATAGTGTAGAGATGAAAGAAGGCCTCAGACAGAACCTTGGGGAACATTCCTGGTTAGTTGGTCTGCTCTGGGTGAAGATGAAGAGACTGAGAAGGAATAGTCAGAAAGGCAGGAGTAGAGCTGGGAGAAAGCAAGGTCATGAACGCTATGGAAGAGATAATATCCAAGGAAGAAGGGTGACTGATGATGTCAAAGGCTACAGAGAGGTCAAGAAGGATGAAGATTGAGAAAAGACCATTAGATTTGTCAATTAAGAGATCAGTGCTATCTTTGAAGAGTCAGTTCTAGGCACTATACTTTAGGAAGGACACGGAAAAGCTGGAGAGTGTCCAAAGGAGGGAACCAGGAAGGTAAAGGGCATTGAGACCATTCCACATGTGGCTCAGATGAAATAACTGGAGAAGAGATGACAGAAGAGGAAATGTGATATAGTGTAAGTAGACTTTAGATGCTTTAAATGCTGCCATTTGGAATGAGAATTATGGCAGCTCTGGCCCCAGTAAGAAGACCTAGTAAGAATGAGTGAAAGTTGGAAATGGTCCAATTTTGGCTAGATATCATGGAAAAAACTTCTGTATACAAAACTGAATAGGGATGTCTTAAGAAGGAGAAGACTTGCTCTCACCAGAGGTGTTCAAAGCAAGATCTGAATAATTGCTTGCTAGTATGGTATAGGGCATCTGTGGCCTCAAGGCTACATGTGGCCCTCTAGGTCCCCAAGTGTGGCCCTTTGACTGAATCCAAACTTCACAAAACAAATCCTTTTATTAAGGGCCCTCTAGGTCCCCAAATGTGGCCCTTTGATTGAATCCAAACTGCACAAAACAAATCCAAAAGGAGGGCCACCTGTGGCCTCAGGGTTGCAGACTCCCAACCCTTGGTGTAGGGGAATTCTTTTACAGGTATGAGTTGGACTGGATGACTATTGAGGGGTCCCTTTCAATTCTGAGAGTCTATGATGCTGATATTCTAGGATGAAAGTAATCTAGGTAACCAGCTCCCTCTATGATACAGGCTGGGGCCCTTGAGGTCTTCTGAACTCATTTGAACCTGAGAATACCTCTTCTGGTTGAAGCTAATGTAACCTATTATTATCAGGGGCCTCAGGTCTTCTGTTATGGAAATGTGAGTCTTTTGCCCTCAGTCACGTTTGGTGTTTATTTTTCCTCCATGTTTCAAGCATACTCTGAGAAATGGACCCTGAGTTCCATCCTCCCTCCTCCCCCTCCTGCCCCCCACCCTTCATCCGCAACAACCCGCCGCCGCACATTCTAGTCAGGCATTGAATTCTGCTGCTTATCAGGATTGAGATGGATGCTGCCCTGAGGATCCTAGGTGAGAGTCGGGAAAGACAGATGGCAGATCATTGTGCATTTCTGGAAATTTTAGGAAAATGGAGATGGCAGCATTGGAAGGCATACATCTGGGGAAAAGTAGGAAGAGGAAGGGAAGAGGTGAACCAAGGAGGGTAGGGGAGATATTGGAAAGAAACGTAAGTGTCATTTTAAAATGTGTGAAAAAGAATAATGGGAAAGACAGGGATATGGAGAAATGCTGTCTCAGGAAAGGAAGAAGCCTCATTTACGGAAATAAATCTGCCTGCTGTTTGGGGAAATCTTTTGCGAAGTTAAGCATTTGAGGTGATTTATTTGCACAGGCTTGCAATGTGAAAACCCTTCCATTTAACCTCCCTACCTCTTGCTTTCTTTAACCTCCTAGACACAAACCATTTGTTGTTGTTGTTACTATTTAGTCATTTCAGTCATGAACTGGTTTTCTTGGCAAAGATACTGGAGTGGTTTGCCATTTCCTTCTCTAGTACATTTTACTGATGAGGAAACTGAGGCCAACAGGGTTAAGTGACTTTCACACAACTAGTAAGTGTCTGAGGCCAGATTTGAACTCAGGAATATGAATCTTTCTGACTCTAGGTCCAGCACACTATCCACTGTGTCACCAATTGCCTCAGATACAAACCATTACCTGTTGTTATTTCTTCTCTTTTCTATCCTCACTGGGTCACAGTTTCTACATCCATCAAACAAAATAGTTGACCAGACGGCCTTCTACTATCCTTTCTTCTCTATATCCCATGATCTAACAATGTCCACCTTTACAGTTATGTGAAAAGAGGGAAAAGAAGTAATGGGTAACAGGGTAGAGTCATGGCACTTGCTAAGGCAGCCTGAGAGAGAGAGACTGGTCCATGAGGTGGGGGGTTTAAGGGAGAGGAGGATAGTTCCCTAGTTTGAAGAGCCCCATGTTCTTTGGTAACTCTGGTAGGGAAAGGTAGAAAGAGACAGAAACTGGAGAGAGAATACCTGAGAAGAAACCTAAGAAGTTCTGGTTTTCAGGGCTAGTCCATGTGAGGAACCCATCCATGAAGAAGGATGACTCATCTTTATGAGATCAAATCTGTCCTCAGGCACTTAGTATCTGTGTGACCTTGGGCAAGTCACTTAACCCTATTGGCTTCAGCTTCCTTATCTATAAAATGAGCTGGAGAAGGAAATGGCAAACCACTCTAATATCTTTGCCAAGAAACCTCTAAATGGGGTCATGAAGAGTCAGACACAACTCAACAACAATAGCAAAGTATTCAGAAACAAAGGTGACAGTTCCACTCTGCCTTGTCCGAAGAGACCACATCTGTGGTGTTATATATAATTCTACAGCAATGGCTTGGAAAGGACATTGATAAATTGTGACAAATCTAGAACTAGAAGTGCTGAATAAGGATGAGTGGAACTAGAAGCCATGTCATGCGAGGATGAGTTGGCGACATTAAGTCTTTGTGATTCACAGAAGAGATTTAGGGCCGGATTTGATAGTTGTCTTCAAATATGTGAAGGTCTGATGCATACAAGAAGAATTAACTCATTCTGCTTGGCCTCTTGGGGAAAAAGGTGGGCCGATAAGTGAAAGTTCCCGGGAGACAGATTTCTGCTGAATATGATAAAAAATTATATTTATCCTACTGTAGAAGGGGCTCCCTCAGGTGGACAATGAGTTCCCTGTCATCATTAAGTAGATTCTCAATTGTCCAGGGATGGATGATCACTTGTTAGGATCATGAGACCACAGGTGTCATAGGAGAGTTATTTACATGTGGGTTGAGCTAAACAATAATGATAATAGCTAATATTTACAATATTAGGTTTTACAATTGTTATCTCATTTGATCCATGCAACAACCCTGGGAAGTAGGTGCTACTATTATTCCCATTTTACAGATGAGGAAACTGAACCAAATAGATTAAGTAACTTGTCTGGAGTCACACAGACAGTAAGTTTCTGAGGCTGTATTTGAACTCAGCTCTTCCTGACTCCTGGCCTAGCACTCTATCCACTGCTCCACCTGATAACTGAGGACCTTTTCAGCTCAGAAACTAATTCTACAGCATGTTGGTGGATGAGCCCGTGGGAGATCTCATGTGGAAGGGAAAACATTACAGCCAAGAGCAAATATCAAAAAAAGGAAGTGAGGCCCTCAGGAGAACGGCTCAAGAACTCAAGGAGGTGAACTCCTCTCTCTGCAAGGTGATGACAGAGCTGACCAGTTGTTTTCAGAGAAAGGAGTGCTGTGATGATAATTAACACTCAGCACTTGTATAACCCTTTACAAAGCACAGCTAACATTTGTATCATGCTTTAAAATTTATAAAATCTTTTGTATGCCGTCTCCTTTGATACATATATTATTTCATAACCTCATCGCAAGGTAGAAAAGGCAGAAGGAAAGTGATCTGCTCAGGGTTATATAGCCAGTAATTGGCTGAGCGGGGCCTTGAATCCTAATCATCTGGGATCTTCCTACTACTCCAGGTGGCCTTCTTGTTGGAGAGGATCTCCATTCCAGGAAGGACATTAGAGAGGCCAGTGCAGGCTCCTCTTAAGCAGAGGAGAATGAGGATTGAGATTCAGTTGGGTGGTTGGGAACTTTTATGATGGTTTTCCCTGAAAGAGAGGCAGCAAGCTTCGTATAAAATCCTATGGAAGGTTGTAAATTTAGTCTCATGTTCCATGCCTGAGGATGGGATCAGGAGGATTCCCTGGTCAGAAAGAAGCCTGCCTGCTGGTAGGGGCTCTTATTTTCAAGGATAACCATGTGAGGAGAATTAAAACCATCTTCTTCTTCTTCTTCTTCTTCTTCTTCTTCTTCTTCTTCTTCTTCTTCTTC